>NC_136016.1:7812500-8153750 GCF_048128805.1 Centroberyx gerrardi | reverse complement strand
GTTTTGATATATTATGGCTTATTACTGCCACCTACAGTGATGAGTACAGTACTACAGTTCCAAAAGACACCATCTTTAAAAAAGCCATTAGATAAAAGAACTACAGGCTTGATACTTTATTACATTCAGCATTCATGAATTCAACATCAAAATCTTAATATAAAATATTAAGATTAATAAAATCGTTTTTAAACAATGTAACAGCATAAAATAATACAAAATATTTTGTGACTTTTTTTTTCCATTCCATGTTAAAGTAACCACGTGAACAAACGTCTCATCTCATTTCCCTTGAGTGATATGAACAGGAAATTCATAAAACACATATATCCCAATAAATAAATACAGGCCTGCCAGCCTTATCCACCACCATGCTGCTACAGTCAACCTTAAAAAAAAAAAAAGGTGCTGGCAACAAGTTATAGTGAACCCATTATCATCACAGGATTTTACAAATATGTCATTTTATACAGTGGATGAAACTGCAAATATGTTGTGAAAAAACAGCAGTATAGGAACCACACAGAACTCATCACTGTGGTATTTGCTTGGGTGGGATTGGTCTTGGGACCCCAGGACCCTGCTGGGTAACTGGTACATGCGTAGTGGCAATGCCTGTGTCCGTATTCCAATAATCCAGTTCTCCATACCTGAAACTGACAGATTGTGTGCAAATTCTGCCTATTAAAATGGTGACTTGTGCACTGCAAGTAGAAGTTTTTGTGTATGTGTGAGGACAGTATAGATCAAATGAAGTAAAAAAAAAAAAAAAAAAGGTTCAATTAATTCTTACCCAGAAAGTGGAGCTGAGGTAGCTGGTGGATTTCCAGGCTGGAATGAAAAATAAACAATTTTTGCTGTTAGGACACCCTGATTACTATTCTGATTGAATAGTGATTTATAATCAGACTCATGAATGATTTAATGACAAAAAAACAAAATTGTCTTGAGTATAGTACCCATTTCCTCTTTTGTGCTTATATTTACAGGTGAATAAGCATGTCTGACTTGCCTATTGTAATATAAATATCTGACTGCCTTCCCTACAGTGATGATTTAAAAAAAATAAAATATAATAAAAATAAAAAATACATATCGTTTACCTTAGCAGGAGGAACATGTACTGGCGGCTGGGTTGTGGTATTTGCCTGAACATTGCCATTTGTTTGGCCATTTTGTGCATTACGTGACCTGTGTATATTAAACAAAATAATGAAATGCAATCTCTGTGATAAGTTAGTAATTGATGTCACATTACACCACAAACTACTAAAACGCCTGTTGAAGTTTACCTGTGACGGCTGGCGAGGCTTCCTTTAAGGCAGGGGTCCAGGGAGTCTCTCCTGAAGATGTAGAGCAGCAGCAGGATGAGCAGAACCAGCACAGGAACCACCAGCAGGAAGAAGATCAACAGGCCATTCCTGAGGGAGTGGTCTGAGGTGGGACAGGTGAAAGTAAATAGATGGTATATACAGTATAACTGCACTGGTTACAGCACACAGTTAACATGTACGCCGAATACCTACGATAAATCAGACCTTCTGTGCATGAAGTAATCCAATTTGAAACAACCAATCAAAACCCACCTATCTGAGCAGGGCCGCTGTCTGCGCTGCCTCCTCTCCCTGAGCGGTCACAGTTGGGGGGAGCCCATCCGTTGTCACAGTGGCAGTGTCCCTGGTCATTACATACCTGAAGAAAACATTACAACAGCAATGTCAGAAGACTTGTAGGCCAATAGCAGATACTATGCCTGTAAAGGAAACGCCGTCCTACCCCATGGCCGTTGCAGGTGCTCCGGGCATCACAGTCCAAGTTGGGCAGCAGAGCGGAGGCGTTCAAACACTTAAAGTCCAGGCAGGTCTGAAAGAGAAGACTCAGTTTCTATGAATGCAATCCGAAATGATTTCACTGCACTGAGTCATGATGACCATGGAGCCTGGAGCATGTCAAAATCACATTTGTTCATGTTTCCTTGGTGTGTACAAACTAGGTTCTAGTCTGTACACATGCACACATCCGTTTATTCAAAACACTGCTTACCTTTCCCTCAGCACACGGGCTACCTGGATTAACATAAGCAGGATCCAGCACATCGGTGCCAAGGTTGAAGTCTGCGTTAACACAACTCGACCCATCAATTACTTGGATACTGACATGGGCACCAGTAGGGGGGTTGTTGACGTCCACATTCGTGCACTGCACCTTTCCACACATGGAGTCACTGCAGCGGTAGAGCGGACAGTCAGTTTTTTCACAATTGGAAACAAGTGCGCAATAGTGACAGCAAGGCAAAATGCCGGAAGGAAATGTACAGTTAATCCATCCTTTGCCTGACACACAGCCTGAGTTTATATTTCGTGTCACTTTATTATTCTGTCTAAAAATAGAGAGCGAATCTATCCTAACCGCGATATGACTACTGATCCCAATTTTCCCAGAGATATAGATCTTTCTTTAAATCCATCCGGTGTGATATTCATATCATCTTTCCATGATAAAAAAACAAAACAAAACACAACAGACAAGCAGAATACTTACGCCACACTACATTTGATAGGGACTCCTGTACTGGTGATTCCACAGTTTCCAAACAAAGTTCCCTTGGTGTTTGCTTGAACGAAACAAACATCTGCTGCCTTTGTTGCATCTGCCCAAGAAGAAAATAATATGCAAGATAAAATATGAATGACAGGAAAAGAGAATGATCATCTTGTCAAGTGAATGCTGCTTCTTGTTATACTATGGGCTGACACATTTTTGACTGCATTAACCATAGTTAATCCAGGCTGTTAGGCTGTTGCACAAAAATTTAAGAGATTGACAAAATCCTACATCATAACTTAGATCTACACAGGGAATAAATCATACACTTGACTCCTAGAAATGATTATGGTTGATGTTTAAAGAAAAAAAGAAAAAGAAATGTTTATAGTGCGTATGTTTCAAAAAATGATGTCGAACTTGTCCCCATGTAAATCCAGCAATAGTTTGACTCAAGAGCCTTCTCCAAACTTTGTACATTTGGTTGGGAGAACAATTTTGGTGCTTAATTAGCTGCAGAAATCTAGATTTGTGCATCCACCACTGAATGTACCTGGCTCAAAGAGATGTTTGCACTGGAAATCGTAAGTCTGACAGCGGCCCTCGTAGCAGTATGCTGCGTTGTTTTCACACTGCAGGCCATCCATGATGTAGAAGTCACTGGGACAGAACGCACTCTCGCCATCGCAGTATTCAGAGAGGTCACATGAATTGACAGATTCTCTGCATGGGGTTCCAGACACTCTGATCTGAAACACAACACATGACCAACAATGGTAACAGAGCTACTGTGGCTTATGACACACCTGTGAAGAAGTATTTATCCCCCAAAGTATTTACTCCCTCCATTCAGCGCAGTAGTAAGCTACATAAAGCCAGCCTCCAGTCCAACAGAAACCTGACCTGGCAGTTGCTGCAGCAGCTCCCTTGAGCACAGGCAGACCCGGGGGTGAAGTTGCAGGTGGCCGCATCACAGCATTTATCTTTGCATTCCTGTGTGACACGGAAACACAGAAAATACTGTGACAAGTATCCTTACTGCCGTACTAAAAAAGCCAGACAAAAAGTATGGGAATAAGAAACTGACAAAATTAGTCTTAATTTTATTCTAAGATGCATGAAGTTGTAACATGACTTGTAACAGAAATGCCCAAATGTGTACTCTAATCCGCAAGGTTGAAAAACAAGATTTTTCTGTACACATTTGGGAATTTGTGTTACAAGCTTGGAAGTCATGTCTGTGGTGTGATTTTCTGCAGGAGGACAATGCCAAAATGCTTTTAAACATTGATTATGGGTCCTAACGTCAAATGCATTCTTTTGCAAATAGCTGTTTACAATTACAAAATGAATCACAAATTTGCAAACTGTAAATCACACACATTTGAACTTTATGGATTGGAGTACATATTTGCATTACAAGTTTGCAAGTCATGTTAACCTTAATCACATCTTACAATACAAGTACAACTTATTTTGGCAGTTTTTTTATTCCCATATAAGAGCCTCAAAACTACCATCACTTGCATTACCATAAAAAGTGTGACTTTTATGAATAAACACATGACCTGGTCATTGCTGTAACCTCCTGTGTGTATGCATGTGTGTCTTGTCTGACGGGCAGTACTCTACCTCTGGAGTGCCACAGTCACACTGCTCTCCTTCCTCCAGCAAGCCATTGCCACATTTAGCGACGCCCACCACGTCGGACAGGGAGGGCTGGTTCTTCAGACACACGCCTCCTCCACGGCGGATCAGCCTCTCAAAGTCGTCTCCACTGCAGGTGCTGAATTTGGTGGAGCCGCTACAGGGTAAGAAGACAAACAGAAATGGAAACATCTACGTGTTCAGGTGATATGTTTTTCCATTCCAAAATGAGATATCAATCTTTTGAAAACTGACACCGCGTCTTAGAAAATGATCGGTGGCATTCAATTTCAGCTCATTATGAAATATTACTGAAGTTATCAGCCAACATAAGACATTAGGCAATAGAATAGTAACACTTTCGAGGATCAATACATTTATATTTATGATATAATGACAAATGAACTTCAGGTAGTAAATATTTTCCCACATGGATATATAGCATTTTGGAATCAAACCCTTAATACAAACATCTCAACAACACACAATTATTTGTCATCTCACCGTGTTCTACTGTAGTGTAATACCCAGTTTGTACTTTTCAAGAACTAAGAAAAACAGCCTTATTTTTGTTTGACGACAATGCATTTTTAAATTTTACATTTATTTTTACTCAAAAAAAAAAAGAAAAAGAAAATGCCCATCGTGGGTTTTAACTGCAGCTTTTCCAATTTCATATGAAGAGAGTAAGGCATCATTTTGTGGAAGTTGTTTTACCTAGCTGAAGCTGCCATGATGCAGCTTCCTCCATCACATGTGCACTGGTCACTGTCGTGGTTCATGCCCAGGTTATGGCCCATCTCATGGGCCACCACAGTGGAGACGTAGGACAGACTGTTATCACTGAACTGTGAAACACATCCAAGTACATTCAGAGCTCAGTTGGGAATCCTGAATTGAGAATTCAAGTTATTAAGCAACATTGTCATACAACTGACATGTTTTTGGCAACACCTGGAACTTCTGTTTAACTGGGGTAGGTAACACTTTAAATTACAGTACGCAAATTAATAAATAACTGTGTAATTACATAGACATGATCAGAAAGTTTGTAATTATAATGTGTAATTTCTCAGTTAAATGCTGGACATTTCTGGTGATAACGAGTAATTATTAGCATGATAACAGTACATTAATGGAAACACTTTGGAAACATTGGCTTACCGGTCCTTTCCTTCTCTCTTAAATGGAACTTCTATATTCTAGTTCAAGATAGATGAGGTTGTTACAGTATTGTTACCATTACATTCCTATTATGAAATTACCAGATAATACCATGGGTACTGTACTGCCAAGTAAAGTCAGGCTTGATACCTCAATATTACACTGATTTTACTCTGTAGATACTTTATATGAAGTAGAATTTAACCAAGAAATTATACATTATAATTACAAGCTACTTTACTTTCTGATAATTTCTATGTAATTACACAGCTATAGTAATTTGTGTACAGTAATGTAAAGTGCTATCCAGGGCCAGGCTATTTTAAGAACATCATGAGACTTGATACAACACAAGAATGTAAGGAATCCTACAAGCCAAATACGAATTTTGCCTTGGAGCTTAATGAGTTGGTATTCAAGTCTAACCTGTTTGACTCCTTATTCACTAGTTGTGAAAATGAACTGCACTTACAGCAGAACTTGCCATGAATTATGTAGAGACGAGTATCAGTTTCTAAACAAAAGCTCACGCTGCCAAAGCACCACGGTGTCAGCTGGCGCTAGAAGTTAAAAGGGAGTTGAACTAACCACGTTGATTCCTCCGGAGCTCGCCACGGAGCAGACCGTGCCCACGAAGGCCATACCCAGCACTCCCTGCCCGTACGGCTGGGGCCGACCACTGAGAGACAAAGATCACACTGCATTTCAGAGAAGACTTCAGACTATGTGATATGCATCTAACAGATTATTCCTTTGTTTTTATATCAGCTGATGGCATCATATTACCGAAACGAAACATTACGAAGGCCACAGCTGTAACTAGACACAGTACTTACACAATGAGCTGGCCAACGTCGTGCCTGATCTTTGGTAGCAGAGTGCTCTTCCTCCACTTGACAAACCTCCCCAGCACCTCTCCTGCAGAGCCTTCCACATCAAAGGGATTGCTCTCCGTAAAGATCTCCAGGCCCACTAGCACCACGCGGATATTCAGCTGCTTGTAATACTACAATGAACAAAGGCAAACAAAAACGATAACTGCAGCATAATAAAGATAACACTATCAACAGCAAATTTACCATGATAAGTTCCTCATTATTAGAAGCAAGCAAGCATAATTTGTTTGCAGAGTTATTTAAACTCTCACCCCATCAAGTAGATTGGCCATTTCCACCATCTCCGCCCGCACTGCCGTCTCATTTTGTTCCTTAAACCTGTACTGTAAATGGAGGAAGACATTCATAAGAAAGAAACTTGTTGATAACCTGAAGGTTATGATACACTGGTAAATATTTTTGGGCACGTAGTTGACAAAGTTCCCAGCAAGGGCAAAACAAAGTGTCGCTGGTACCTGGCAAAATATGCACTGCAATATTTGTGGGCAAAAACAAATTCCTAAATGGAAACTATTATGCGCTCACCCTGAGATTATCCACAACCAACGCCAACTCCACATAACTGGTTTCAGGTAAATTGCGCTTCCTCTGTTGAAATGACAAACAGAAAAGAAGTGAAATGAATTAGTTAAACCTGGTTTCCTTGTTTAATACCTATTCACACTGGAAAAATCAATTCAGAGCATCCTAACCCGCAGCAGTGATGTCACTGAATGGTCAGGGTCAAAGGGTGAATGGCTCTCTGCTGATGCCGTCTCACTGGTGACCCCGCAGGTGAACGGCTCCGACTGACTGTCTCTCAGCAGGTACAAAAGGTGCTCATTGGCCGGAGACTCGGGGACTGGCTCAAGTCCATAGGTGTCATTGTCCAGGAGGATCACGCCCCTGAAGAGAAGCAGTGCACAACAGAAGATGAACACTTTCATTCAAAACAACTTACAGCTCTGATGATGCAACCCAACCCTGGCAGTGTTTGATGTTAGGGCTGAAACTGACGATTTTTTTCATTATAGATTAATCTATTGATTTTTTTTTTGATTAATCAATTAATCGTTTATTCTATAAAAATGCAAAAAAATTACGGCAAATACCCATCACGTTCCAGAGCCCAAAGTGATTCTTAAAATGACTTACTTAGTCTGAACAGCAGCCAAAAAACACCCAAAGAATTCATTTTATGATATGAAATGGAGAAAACCAAGCAAATCTTGGCATTTGTGAAGCTGTAACCAGCAAATGTTTGGTGTTTTTACTTGATAAATGACCAAAAACTATTTCTGTCGATCGACTAATCGATGGATCGTTTGTTTCATTGTTTCAGCACTATTTGACATGCTCTATTTATGGAGCTGGACCACAGATAGAATGGGCATTTACCTGTTAAGCAGGAACTTCTAAACCAGGACACCTGTTACGCTTCCTTATGATAGCTGGAAAGATTATGGCCGGTGCTTTCCAGAAGAGATGAAAATATGTCATGTGAAACTCAAACTGATGTGAGGCTGTGCTCAGCCACTCAAAGGAGGAACTGGGAAAGAAAGAGAGAAATACAAACCTAAGGCCGGAGCATGTGCTGAGTGCTACCAGTGAGTTTTCATATCCTTCCACTTCTCCATGGTAATAGCAATGCACCTGGGAAAAGAACATATATAAGAGAGTTAAAAGGTCTACAGTTCAAACCAGCCTAACACCCAGAATGATCAAAAGCCATTAAATAATGATATGACTGACTGACTTTACTTACATCAGGTTTTGGATACGATGACTCATGGTTGCCATTGATGTCATGAGAATACTGAACAAAGTTTTGCGCTAAAAAGTCTCTGACAAAAACAAACAAACATAAAAAATAAGTGTTACTTTGTCAGAAGCATTGACATTAATTTACAAAAATTACAAAAATAGCTGAAAACATACCTGTTCCTTTTTAGATGAAGGAAGTGCTTTCTGTTATTTATGTTGAGTGCATATGAAATTGTCTCCTTTTCATCTTTCTGAAATGAGTAAAACCAAGGAAGCATTATTAGGATATTCATATAAGAATAACAATTCAAAAAGATCATGTAATCAGGGTGAGCAGGTACCTCTTCTGACTCTGGTGGTCTGTTGACACTCCTGCTCCATCTGTGAATAACCTGAGGATTCACTACTGAGAACTTGGACAGTTTTGATGTAAAGCCATTGAAAATGCCTGGAAAAGAAAATGTGGGGAGTACACACTGAAACTGAATGCTGAACAGGCGAATGCTGGAAAGTTGTTGTAGTTGACTGACATGTCCATTCCTCTCATGAGACAAAGGACTCACAACCAAATAATTAGACTACACAAACAGTGACAAAAATACATTTACGCAATGTTTACTCTCTCTGTTCTCAAAAACGACCACTTTTGGGGGTGATTCCATTCGTCCAATTTTGCCCCCATTAAAATAACAAAATAAACAAAGTAGCAAACACATTATCTCCAATAAAATTCCACGCCATTCCCTTGGTTTAGGTCACGTTTTGACCTCGTTTAGGCCACAAGCACACCTTACAGCGTCTACATCAGCTTTCAATAGCCTAGGTACCAGCGACTAGTCGGCGTATATATGTATAAAGAAGAAAAGGAAGCTAGTCGCAATTTTCAGTTCATTTGAAGGACTACACAAGACAAACAGGTCCGCCGCCTATAACCGCCCCTCTAGAGATAATAGTAATTCAGCGCCTCACCTTTGCTGTCAATTGCAGAAATATAACAGAGCAAAAAGGCAGCAGACACGATGTATTTTCTGACCATGGTCCTTGCTAAAACATTAGTCCATCCAGCCCGCTGCTACTAATTTCCTGGATTGGGAGTGGGAGCTCGTGCCTGTTGCTTCCTCCTGCCGCTCAGGTGAGTCACTGCAGTCAGGTAGGTGATGTCGCCTGATGTGAACCGTGGTTTACACACTGTGCTGCGCATCTATTTACGCAACAATTATATCTTATACCTCGTGTAAAAAACGGTTGACCGCAAAGAGGAGTCACGCGTTCTTTAGTCTACTTCCAGTTATGATTAATGACGTCCGGATGTCAGGAGGTCTCTTTTTTGCTGACGATGGGGCTATTTGGAAAAGGGAGAGGCATTTACAGTTGGCCAAGGAAAATGGGCTACAGGGTTCAGTTATCAGGTGGAGGACTGTAACACAGTGGGGATTTAGATTCTCTGTGCAGAAAAGTCAAACCATGATCTTTACTAAAAAGACAATTGGACCAGACTTGCACGGGGGCGTAGCTAGGAATTATGGGTCCTATGCACAGGCGGCAGGACTTCATTGGTGAAATTCTCCAAAATACTGCAGTGAAATCACTTAAGGTTTAAGGTGCACATAACTGTATAAAATAATCTGTTGAATTTCTGGACTACCTATTTTTATTATTATTGCAAGACAGGCTGTCCTCTTATTGGATATGGTGAATTTGCATATTGAGCTTTAGGGTGATTTTATAGGTTCGGGTGATTTTTGTCAATGGCCTTACAAATTTCTCCATATCTCACCTGGGCACAGAAATAGGAGTATTGAAAAGGATCAACTCTTTCTGAACTAATTATTGAAAATACAATTTTTATGAAAGTTTATCAAAGTTGGACATTTTTACCAAATCATTCAAAGAAATGCAGGGGCCTTATTAATGAAATGCTCCTAAATGCTGCCATGAAATAACTTCAGGCTTATGATGCACATAGGCTAGTGGCTTACTGAATAAGAATCTGCTAGATTTCTATATGGGGCTAGCTCTCTTTCAGATTTGGCTAATATGCAAAATGAGCTTTTGGGTGATTTTAGTTTCAATTTCTTAAAAATGGAACAGTAAGCTATTGAAAATAAGTTTGTTAGTAAGTAAGTAATTTACAACCACAGGGACTTTAAAATGGTTGTGCATATAGTTTGAGACTTGGTGGAAAAGTCTTTATTCATTTTTTTATGGTTAATTATCAGCTCTTATCATCTGGAATATCACCTGAAACTTAAATAATTTGACTTTGAGTTTGGCTCTGTTTTTGATTGAGCCATATGACACGCTGTGAAGATAAAGTTGTTCTGCTAAGCGCGACATAATATGACGAGCGGCTGGCAAGAGGCAATCAAGGCGTGAAGCGACTGTGGTGGACAGTGGTGAATCAACACTTCCATGGAATCAGGGGGATGTGGCTAAATCCTTTCAGGTTCAATTAAAGTATTATCTGCAGATATCACCAGACTAAACGCTATGAGGGGTGAAAGTAACAAAAAGAAATGATACAAATATGAGTGACGATGAAAATGCTTGTGAACAGAAAAATTGAGTGATAAATTGTCAAGTAGGCAAATTTGATAAATCCAATGACGATTTGATTAAAACAGTGGTGATTTGATAAAAAATAATTCCATTGTCATCATTTAGCGCTACTTTCTATAATTTTGACGTTTTTTAAGTTTGTTGTATAGGCTCCTACCACACAATTAAATTTTATTACGTAGGCCAATATCATACCAAGAATTATTCAACTGCACTACGGTGATATTATACTAACTGGCTGTGTTGTTTTACTATAGGCCTATTTAAATTGCTTCAGTAGGGTAAAATAGCCTACACAAGGAAATAAAGGTTGATGCTGCGCTAGGACAGGATAAACAGCTAGGCTACATGTATTTTGTCCTGTGCAGATGATGTATGGACTGTTTTCCTTTCTCTCTAGAAATAAGGCCTGGCTATAAGCACCTTGTAGACTGTGATTCAAGACATGTTAAATCTGGTACATTCGGCATCTAAGTGATCCACCAAACAGTATTTTACGTCAATAATATATATATATATTTTCTAGAATTCATTCTGTTCGCCACCGCCGTCTGTATATTTTGGTGGAGGAGGAGAGTCGGGCTAACAGGGAGGCAATTATAATTAAATTTACAATTAAATTAAAGTTTGAATTTTATTGAAATAAGTGCTCATTAGTCTATTGGGTATATGCCGAATTGAAAAGTGGACCCAAGCAATTCGTAATTCATCTTACGGCATGTAGATGTGTACATTTGCCGATAAACAAGACCATTTTAAATTGGCAGATTTTTCTATGAAGTTTGTTGTGAAGTTCTCTCAATACAAGAGAGAACTGAACGTATCGGGAAGGCTACACTTAAGATTTTGATCCAGTCATTCCTCAGTCCTATAAAGTCTACAGTCAAATATAAATATAGCAGCACGTTAATATAAAACCTCCTTGAGCAGCACCGGTAATGTCTGGAGAACATCTTGCTTCTCTGAGGACCAAGGGGACACGCAGATGCGGAAATATCGCGTAACTTTAATACTCGTGACGTCAGTCACGCACGGAAGTGTTTTTGTTTGGTACCTGGTTGGATCAAAGATCGCATAGGCACTGTCAACATCGCGCCCTTTAAAACTTCTAAAGACCACCACCCTTTGAAATACTGTCGGTTGGAGCTCATACTATCAGAAAGTTGTCACTCAGCACAATACTTGCTTAAGTGTTTTACGCTCTTTCTTGAGTTTTTACAGCCCGATGTATTTCAAAGCTAGCTAGCATGTACTGGCTAGCTATGGTTGGCTGACTGGCATTGTTGCCAGTTAACAGAATTAACGTTAGGTCTCTTCAGGTCAGGCCCTGATTAACAAGAACTACTGCAATTTGACAGCAAACTACAACGTCAGGCAAAAGTCAGTACTACTTTTATACTATATAGCAGTGTCCTACACCATTTAATGATATAGCTAGCTAGCCAGGTAGTTATGCCCCTAACTAAAGCACTGATATGTGCTTTCTTCAAGTAGATTGTGTCATGTATGGCTGCAGACCGTATTTTGAGATTCGTTCGCCTGCTGAAGAAAGGACTGCCAAAGAAACAGTTGTGGACAATTCAAAACCAGGCCTCGTCGGTGGTGTTAACTCAAGTTGTATTGTGAGTATGCACTGAGGGACTTGCCATGCTTAAGCTGCCAGGATGCAGTGTTGTTTCTCTGTCTCTGTAAACAAGGTGTAAATGGTCCCACATCTTGCTTTCTCCTTGTGTAGAATGACTGCACTGACAGACTTTGAGCCTATTGCAAAGAGACTGAGGGTTGAAACTGGTGCCCAGATATCCCCATTATCGTCTCTCAAAGGTAACAGTTGTGGTTAGATTTTTTTTTTTGGACTGTGATGTTATGTCTAGTTGATATGACAGAAACAAGTTACTGGCTTTGTTTTGTCTTTGTGTCTTCCCCTTCTTAACACAAATTCATTTCTGTCCTTCAGGCCCACGTTTATGTAGTCCGAGCATAGATAATGTGACAATGGATCAAGAAAAGAGAGAACATAAAGAGAAGAAGATGGATATGCGGCCAAAGACTGGAGCTGGTGGATTGCGAGGCGTCAAGACGAAAGTTTCACATCCCAGACTCGGCCCCAGACAGCAACAGAAGTTCAGAAGTACACTTGACCGCTGGCTGGTGAAGCCCCAAAAAAACATAAACGCAGCTGAGGTGTGCCGAGCTCAAGAGGATGTAGAAATGGCTGATGCAGGTGGCTTTCAAGGCACCTCAGCTCAGTCTCTGGACGCGGAGAGCCAGGACCACGCCTGCCACGTCGCTGAGGAACCTGCTGTCATCGACCTGGATGAAGAAACCCAACCCTTGACACCACAAGACCAGGAGGAAGACGACCCAGTCTCACCAGCTTCCAAGGATTCTGCAGGCAGCGGGCTTACGCAGCCGGTGATCGGCAGCGACGGTGGATCAGAAAAACAAGAAACGGAGAGATGCTCAGGAGGCTCGAAACCCAACCCCAAAATAACAGACTTCTTTTCGGGAACATCGTCGCCAGGCTTACCTTTGAGATGTGACAGTCCAGAAGAATCTCCAGAGAAACAAGATGGGGACAAGGGAAGCGCTCCATCCGATGTCAAGCCCGATGTCACATGGCTGGGAACCCCGATCAGCGAGCTGAGGAGAATGCCTGACTGTGGTCAACCACTTCCACGGCTGAGAGATGTTACTGGCCAGCACACAGTGTTGATAAGGGTTTGAGCAATTATATTTTTTAAAATCTAGACAGTACTTCAGTTGATTAAGCCTTACTTGTTGTGGGTTTATAATTGTATGGGTAGTTTTTAGCATGGTTTAGGTCCATACCTTGAGTAATCTTCAGCTTGTCTCTGCTAGCAGTGATTCAATCATTTGGGCTCTCTATCTTCATGATGGTCGTGGTAAATGATGCTTAGGTCACCAATTCAGAATCTTGCATAAATACCTCATAGGTTTTTCATCAGGACAGAAATATTTTGTGAGATGAAAGTGATCTTCCACAATTATATTAGTAGTGGTTAGCCTAACTCACTAAGGAACGGGTAGGCCAAAAATATGCCATGGAATTGTTCTGGCACTAGCAGACTACAGAGCCACTAAATTACTTCATAGTTTTTTTGCAGTGTTTTTTTAACCAGACAAACTTTGTTGGTGATGAAATATCAGCTCAGCTTCAGGTTCAGGTTTACTTTTATTACTTTTATGATAAGACACGCTGCATGGTTAAAAAAGACATATCACAATTCTCCTATCATCTGGAATATCATCTGGAATTTAAATAATTTGACTTTGAGTTTGGCTCTGTTTTTGATTGAGCCATACTTGACCAAACGCTGTGAAGATAAAGTTGTTCTGCTAAACGCAGCACAATATAAAGAGCGGCTGGCAAGGCTGTGGTTTCACAAGAGGCAAAATGTGACGCAACTTGGTCACAGTGGTGAATCACTTCCATGGAATCAGGGGGATGTGGCTAAATCCTTTCAGGTTCAATGGCAGTATTATCAGCAGATATTAGACAACGCTATGAGGGGTGGAAGCAACACAAACAAATGATAAAAATAGGAGTGATGATGAGTCATAAATTGTTTTGACCGCACCCCGTGTTGACTGTAATGAACGAGGCCTTTGTAATAGATTCAGATTGCTATGCTCACATACTCCCTAAATACAGCCCCAGTGTCTATGTAGTAATAGATGCCAACACATTAACTGTCTTCACATGTGTTTAGGAATCTTCACTTTCCATTTATTTGATTTGATGGTTTGGTCCTTTAATATGATTATTCTTTGAGTTTCTCACAATTCTACTTTTTTGTTAACAGGCCTTTGTATTTCACACACAGGTTTTGTATTTACTAATGCTTTTTGTTTTCTCTGATTACTCACATTGACAGACAGACCTTCTTCAGAATGATAAGGTTCCTGTTCCATATCCTACCAAGTTTATGGATGCCTGGGACGATGTCCACGTCAAGATGCCCTGTTCAGGGATGAACTTGTTTCCAGTAGTAAATGAGGTAATGATCAGTTCATAGCAAAAGTCAAATTTCTACTAGGATAAAAAAAAAAATCTTATAATCACAAGCTAATTATGAAGATATCCTGCAAAATAATGGCAAGATTTAGATATTTGTTGTGCATCTAAACCTTGTTATTGATTAGGGCAGAAGGCTGACTAACATGGTGCTTTTACAGCAAACAGAGGAGCTGCAGAATGAGAGCCGGTGGGAGTTAATCAAGGAAACTTTGACCAAGAAACTTACAAGCTCACATGATTTGAAGGTGAGTTTCATATCTCTTGCCTTGTAAATTAAAGTTTCAGAACTTCATTTTCATGTTGTTTCAGTAAAATATTGTGCTTGTTGTTACAAGACTTTGCCACAAGATGGCGTCATGATCCCAGAAACTACGAGAAGCACACAGTCCCCCTGAATAATTCATAATCTTGATATTTTCCCAAAATGATTTTTTAAGATATATAAATAGCATTTATGAGTTAAAAGGAGAATTCTGATTTCCTTTGCATGTCACTGAAATATAATCATGTATGTGCTTTGTTACAGAACATAGTACTGAAATACAGTGCTGCACATGCCAAGAAATGGGACTTCACAGCATTACATTTGTACTGCACTAAGGTAAACAATATACATATCTACTATTACTATTTCAATTGTAAGTAAGTCTCTTTTGTTTACTTGTCAAAATTTCCCTCTAAGAAAGACTCATTGAATGAACACATGCATGCAGGCATGTACACACACAGGGACACACATACATTAAGTGTCCAATCACTACACTTGATTGCCCAACAGAAGGTATCATAAACCAGTGCTTCTCACAGAACTTGGTTCAAGCATAGCGCAGATGGCTCATTAGCCAGTGATGATATTGTCTGCAGCTTGTGGCAGGCACAGTGATGCAGATTCCTCATTGACACTGAATTAGATTTAGCTTGGCATATGTCTTAATTGAAGTATGCATCAATCTAGATAGTAGGCCTACATTTTGGAGCAATCTTGATAGCTCCAAATTCAGAACGTAGCCACCATTACAGCTAAATGGATGGGAGTCATAGGGGCAACTGCAACATGTTTCATAATTCCAGGTCAAACACCTTAACTCATCTTATAGCAACTTAAACAGCCATTTGTTTTATGCAAAATGAGGATTGTCTTTGCAAAATTTGAAAAGGAAATATACTGAGGTAGCTCATATGTTCCCCATTTATTTAGCATTCATTGTGGCTCAATTTTGCTAATGTCTGTGTGACTTTTACAAGAAAACAGAGGTATGAATTCATTATAAGTATATGAGCCTATCATATAGGGTGATCAAGAATAACAACCAAATTCACTTACTTAAAAATGACAATCCTAGCTCTGGCAGTTTTGATTGGATTCTTTTGGACTGAAACTTAAAGTAATGGCTTAAGTTAAACTCTTAAAATCTTAAATAATTGCTAGTGATTTAACAAACATGCTTGAGAAAAGGAGGGAATGGTGGATGTGACAAACAGGACCAAGACGAATACTGGAGAACAGTTCAGTGTTGATCAAAAATGAATAATTTGAGAAAGACCACACTCTTTTTCTCCATATGCTGAGTGTGGTGGCCACCTTATTTTCATTTTTCCATTTATTAGCAGCTCTCAAGGTTTGGCAAGTGCATTTTCTTGTACTCACCTTGTAGTCTGTCACATCATGTAACCATTCCCACCATGTGCACTTTGGCATTTATTCTTTATCCAAGTCATGATTAATCCTAAAAGCAGATAGTTATCCAATATCGTATGCTTTCATTGAATTCCAATTCCAAAATCTAAGGAAAACCTCCCTTCTGCTGCAAAGTAAAAACAACTGGCCTTCCGAACTCTCCTAAGGTAGGGATTTAGGGAGAGATTTAGATGAATGACCCTAGATAGGTATATTGGTAAAACACAAATATTAAACATTCTACCAAACTCTTTTAGCAACTCTTGGGTGGTAAAAAGGATAACAATTTGTGTTAAAAGATTTTGATTGCATATAGAAGATAATTGCAATGACTGCACGCAATTAATAGAATGCAGTTCATTTGTCATTTTATTTACTCTTCCTGTCTGGACATCTGGCCAGTTTGGATTTCTGTGGTTCAGATTATCGAGGTTCTGTTGTTCATGTGCTGTTCAGAGGATGATTTACAGTCCCCAGCTATTGGTAAGTCGTTTTATTTACGAGCCAAGGGAAAAATTGACCCGAGTTGCGTCATGACGGCCAGAGCAGTGTTGGTTCATTGGTCGTGGCTCGGTCGCCAGTCTCTGCACCTGCTTTGTCTGGAGGCCATCCATCATGTGTAGTCTTGATGGGCGCTGCGTCGTCCTGTGTAGAGAATCAGGGAGTGCAGTACCACTATCTGACTCATGAAGCGCTGGGAATATTCCGTTTTGAGAGACGGGCCGTGTTGTGACATGAGTGTTTTATATAGAAAATCTTCCAGAGGAAATAAATAGCAGGCTTTATTCTCATTCTGGTGAGGGAGTGCGCTCTCCAAGGTTTCATTGGCTCACTCTGTGTTGCATGGTATCGTCTAAGGCACAGCAACTACTTTTTTTTTGGTTGATATCGCACATCTCAGGAAAAGATACATGTATACCCTTTTCCTTGGATGCCAGTATGTCAAATGTTTTCCTGTCATTTTGCACAAGAATGGTAATGGGTTTCATTTTCGAGAATGTTGCAGCCCTTCAGAGGGAAAGTGGGAGTCAAGAGAAGTAATTTAATCTTCTGCCAAAAGGTCATGTTTAGTAGCTTGTCAGAAATGAAAATGTCTGACATTACATCCCAGAGAATGCATTACTCCGCCCTTATGCCGTCGAATCGACTGCATGCAGTATGTATGTCATAAATCACGTTAGAGTGGGAATTCTAGTGGGACAAAACCATAACGTGTTGAGAGGCTTTAGCCCCAGACCGAAGTTTAATTGTGTTGCTCTTGGTGCTGCTGTAGGATTTGGATTACATGAACTCTACCAAAATGGCAAAATGTAACTTTTAGCAATCTGCTAAATTTTCAGTATGCTATCAAACATATCAGAATCAGAGTTGGATTTAGAGTTGATAAGTGCCACATGTTTTCCAGCCATCATGGCTTCAAACATTTGATCTTCATCACCTATATTTTTATATTAACCAAACAGATTTTTTTTTACATTTCATTAATGTTAAGTAAGGCAAAGTGCAGACAGTACTGAACTATTGTATCATCAGAACAGAACAGTATCATCAATGAATGGTTGTTCAGTAAAAATTGTAAAACCCTTGGGTGTATATATTGACATTGAAAGAGCTGAAGTAAAATCGTAATAAAAATGTTAGGTTTCATCTTGGACACGTGCAATGAACTTTTAAAAGCCTTGTAAATGTCACCGTAGCTCACAGCTCACGTAGACTTGCTTTATTTATTCCCTATATCATTGTAGAGTGGACACACACATTTCCCCTTTAGGAAGATGGTTTAATGCTCCTGGCTCTCTCAGATTTATTTAGAGCTTGGCTGAGTAATGGATCTGTGGTTTAACAACCTAATATGCTGAAGGGCCAGTGACAGTTCGTTTTAGCTGAAATAAACTGATAGAAAGCAGTTCATATGGCCCACAGAATGTAGCGTTGATGGTTGTTATCGCAGTTAATTTTGACAAAAATGAATCGAAGAAAATCCTACATGGGTTATGTTAAATGTATTCCCTGTGCAACACAAGTAAACACACTGGGGACTGTTCATTTATGCATTGATGGAAAAACGTTAGGGCTATTAATTTGAAGCCTAGGTACAAAGCTGTCAATAACCCACATAAATACATATTTTTATGTTAACAAAAAACGCAGTGTAACCCACTTTTCACCCTGTTTTTTTTATTTATTTATTTCCCTGGAGACATCAGAGCGGAGTGGAGACGTCAGAGTAGGGTGATTTTGAGTGTCAGAGAAAAGTAGGCATGAATGGCATAGAATGACAGGGCAAGCACCTCCACTGAATATTCATCTCAGCAGACACAGCTTATGAATAGTCGAAAAGCCGGTGACGGACAGCATCAGATTTGTTCGCTTCTCTTTCTCTAGCCCGACCAGCCCTGTATTTATGGTTATGAACACGCAAGTGTTTCATTTTGACACGGTCACATATCCAGAGAGGCAGGCGGATTGGTTTATTGCTCAGACCGGGGGGGAGTAGGAACAGGGGGACGAGGCGTTGTGGTAAATCTGGATGCGAGCTCTGGTTGCCCCCCCCACCCCCCGCATCTTGCTTGATTACTTTGTCAGTTTGGTGTGATGTATAGACCTGTTTGAAGTCATACAGAGTGTTAGTTCAGTTGATTTGATGCACTGTCTTCTGCTGATTTAAAGAGCCGGGGCAATGCTACCTCAGCTATATCCGCCATCTCGCCCTGTCAGCCGCCTTCATTCATTACACCCATAGGAGCGGTTTATGATGTCGACCAGGTCATTACTTATGACAGTGTTTAGTCAGGCCTCCTTTGCCATAATATAAATGTCCTAGGCTAAATCGCCAGTCAAGGCTCCTTGTCCAGGGAACACACTGTCCTATCTATCTCTCACGCATGGTCATTTGCATCTCTTCCAGGAAGCCTGTTTAATCAGCTGGCATGGCCGTGCAACCTTGATGAAATTGCTCTGTGATTGATCATTCTGACATTTGGTAGCCAATGCAGCTGTAAATAAGGGCAGCATATATTGTCTATTGTAAACTACTGCACTTAGGCAGTATTGTGGAGTCATGGATGGTTGGTGTGTTACACTAACATTTGGATCTTGTGATATTATTATAGATGAACTGCCCAGCTAAGGCCAAAAGTCTTTTTATTAATACATAGCCATATCTTACAAATGCCTTTTTGAATGTTCCAGATGAGGAAACAGCCTACTGTACAGTCTGTTATCTGTCACTAACAGTTTCATACCTGCAGGCATAGCAAAGAATGTTGGGAAGCTAAATTTAAATTGCTTGCTCGTTTGCATCCTCGGACTGTGAGTTTTTATAAGCTATGATTAATAAGGCAATAGAGTATATTGACTTTTTATGTTCTATTTTGGCTACAGTTTATATCCTTTTGATTTGTTTCTTTAAGTTCCTCGACAAAATTGTACACGTCCAAACATTTTGATATGGATCATAGCTGTTTAGTTTGAGTCTGTTATCTGTCTCAACTAATCAGTCCAAACGGCTAATAATGTCACAGCTGAGGTTTCTGGTGAAAAACAAACATAAACACGATCTCTTCCTCTCTCCAAGGTCCTGGAGCCTAATGCCGCTGAACATCTGTTTGGTTCCCTGCTGCCAGACATGGTGCAATTAGCACTGAGAGCATCCGAGCTGTGTACCAAGGTAACAGGCATCACTAGCCAATAGACACTGACTCACTGGTCTGCGACGTAGTAGATCACCACAGCAGCTTGACCCCAAAGGTCATGACATGACACATAATCTTAAGAAATGGTAGTGAAAAATTGGTGAGGTCAAGGCGTCTAGCTATTGACGGTCACTTATCACATGTTTTATAGCCCTATTGGTCATCTGGTGCTTTGGCCTGTGGATGATGAAGGACAGTGTGTCTGCAGCAGGAACAGGCTCATTAAGAAGGTTTTGAGTAATCAGTCGACCAAGCAGCAAAACATCTGTCCGGTTAATTTTACTCCTCTATGTGTAAAACCTATCCCTGGTTTGATTAATTTTAGCACTCAAACACAAGTAGTTTCTTTACTCAAGCCAGCAGAATTGTGCTTTTAAATCGGTGTCGATTGATGCATGTGGCAATTTAAGTGTTGTGGCCCATCACATTAAACAACAGTCTTCACTAGAGTGGAATTGAAAGTTATGTTTTGTGTTGCAGCATAAGAGTTGATTTCTGCCCCCGGGTCTCAAGTAACTTGGCAATAATGAGACAGAAAATTGAGCAGCTTGTCTAAGATCGATTTAAATGCCACTTCTGCTGCACAGAGCCTATTGAAATCTATGTCTGTTTTTGAGGTGGATATACAGAGATTGATAGTAGATCAAATTGAATGGGTTCCCCACATGCTCGTCTACTACCATCTCCAAAATTGGTAACGAGTTTGCAAACTGAATTATGTGTTGTATTGGTCAGTAATGGAGAACTTCAAGTGAGTGTTACCAACAGAGTACAGTCATTATTTTTGTGTTGTTTGCAAATGGTAATTTCCTAAATTTACTTTTGAAATGTTATGGCAGTGCAACCTGTAGCCCTGCAAATAAGAGATTTCTCCTGCTGTTCTATTGCCTTTATGCAACAACCTCTCCACGTTGTCATCACAGAAGTGCTTATACCAATGCAACGTTCATTTATAAACCTGTAGCTTTTATTGTGAGCATGGGTGGACCTTGATTGTAATTATGATGGCTGATTCAAGAAGCCCAGAGTGGTGCTAAATTAGTCCATTTATGTAACATAATTCAGTGTCTTGTTTAGCAAATTGACAAAACAAATTATTTTGACCTTCCTCAGTTATACCTCTGTTCCCCCTCTAGCCGATACCCCTCCTTAAGGGAGGGATGAACCACTCCATCACCATGTCTCAGGAGCAGGTGGCATGCCTGCTTGCCAACGCCTTCTTCTGCACCTTCCCCCGACGCAACTCCAGGAAGACTGAGTACTCCAACTACCCAGACATCAACTTCTACAGGTACTGTAGGAACCTGGTAATTAGACACATTATCTTTTGTTAAGTTATATACCATAACCTCGTTGTAAACTGCTCACGTTGAAGGGACATTTTATGACAACTGGTCTCATTTCCATGAGGGGGCAGTACTGTATACGCTTTCCTCACTAATCATTTTACCCTAATCTGCTCGCTGGGCGTTTATTCAGCCAATTTATATGTAGTCGGATGCAATGCCTACACACAGAGTTATACGACTGGCCATAAACGATCACTGTGTTGCATAGAGAGTAACGATATTGATCAGTCTGACTTCCTCAATTACACAGTGCTCTAAAATATATTATCTTCCACAAAAAACAGGCATAGAGCAGATCAGTTACAATTCAATTGAGCATGTTTAAGAGCCACCGTGAGGTTTTTCATTGTGTAATCACATTATCAAGCACAGTGCAGACATTTCCTTAAGCTTACCAGGACCAGCCTGAGACTATGTTTCAATACATTTTTTTGAGTCCCTGCATTATTATTTACAGATTGGATTATTAACCAGAGCTGTGCATTCTGCCTCTTGTCACAGAGAGTACTCCTATGTACCGTATGGAGCTGATTGAGGAAAGGGCAAAGGGATCAGATACATTTCACTGTTTTTAATTTGTATCCGTTTTTGAAAGGAGACTGAACTTTCCACTTTCTAAAGTGTTTACTGATATAATGGGAATGATAAGAAGGGATCAGACAGAGTAAAGGAGACACAGAAGAAAAGGTTTGGGATTCAACCCTAGGCCAGCGTACATTGTGATTCCAGATGCAGAGGGATTCACAGTACTTGACTGTGTCCATTTATCATGAATTTAATTGATTTTCTTTGGAATGGAAAAACAGTTGCTTTAACTGTGATCTGCCTGTTTAGCAGCCCTGCCTCTTCACATTTCATAGCTCTCCTCGATATTTCACATTGATTCATTGACCTTTATGGATAGGGACACTACCGTTGGTCATTCTGTCTCACTCTAGCAGCTGTCAGATTTACCTATACATCTCTCCAGATCATCTTTCTTTATCCTTTCATCCTTTCTACTCATGATAGAATGATCAGTCCTTCTGATATCATCATGAAAGATATTCCCAGCCAAACCTTTTCCTTCAAAAGCATCAAATATGGCAAACGGGATGGTCAGTTAGACTTTTTTTTTCTGCAAAGCTTTCATTGTGCAGATCATTGGGTTGGTGTAATGCAGCAGGCCTCTTGGTAATTCCTTAAAGGCAACAGGATCAGCGGTCTTGCTTTGACAGATCACTGCTCAGTAGCGTCCCCCATCTCTGTCGGCATCACAGTGTAATTACCTAAATGGAGGAGGGAATTAGATTAACATTGACTCAGATGGCTGCTTTGATAACGGAGAAGGCCATTGGCTGTTTTGCGGAAGACTGCGACGACGGTCTTTACCATCAGTATTTCACATATGGGCTTTGCTGTGATTGAAAAGTAAAGCAATGCTGTGGCTTCAACATCCCTGAAAATTGTCCTAAATCACAAATTTGGCATCTGTCAAGTATTAAATCCTTTGGAATATTGTGCTTCCATTTTCTTATTAGATTTGGTACAGAGCTGCGGGATCCAAGCTCTCTTTCATCTTTTATTGATTGGAACTTCATAAGAATACTCAGAGGAAATAAAATCACAGCTTTTTATAAGCAGATGAAACCTCCTTTAAAGTTTGCTCTGTTTTTCAAAGTTTGGTTCTGTTTTTCTTCTTCTCTTCTTCTTCTTTTACTGTTAAGTGTAGTTAACTAAGTTCTATATTAGAAGTTGTTTATTTATTTATTTATTTTGTATTATTTTATTTGCTAAATTTTTTTTGAGAAATTATTTCTTGTTCTTATGATGGAGAACCCAGATTTGCTATACATACCATAGTTGCTTATAGCCCTTTCAAGTGTTACATCATAACTCTCTGCACTCCTGTGGTGGATATATAGGTATTATATAATCATGTATTAATTCTCTGTTCCCCAAAGACCATATTGTGCTCCATTACTAAAAGCCTGCTCTCACCAGTGGCTAGCTCATGTCAAAGACAGGTTGCCCTCAGGACTACATGACGCAAGATTGTTCCTACCGGCCACACTGACAGAAAAGAGAAATGAAAGCAGGAGTCGACTTAGATGAATGAGTTTCCCTGCCCCTGAAGGGCTCTCAGTGCATCAAGCCATTGTCGTTATTTCATTTTGCTCACATGAAATTTCTTACTCATTGTTATGGCATGTGGGGCGGGCAGTGGAGTTCTTTAGAGTCGGCTCGAGAGGGTGGCGGTGGTGGTCTTAATGCTGGGAGGGCATTCCCCCACTGCACCTCACTGCTAGCAGCTTTTGTGTTTGTGTGTGTGTGTGTGTGTGTGTGTGTGTTTTTTCAGGGGGATTGACATTTTGCCTCCTGAGGACTGTGCTCCTTAAATGGGACATAGGGCTTCTTAATGTATCCCTGAGGAGGGAGCCCTGTTTCCCTCTCTGTTCCTTTTTGTGTGAGTGCTGTGAAGTGGCACATGAGTGTGACTTTGTGATGGCAGGCCTGGGGCAACTCCATTGTTGCAGCAGCGGAGGAGCTCCTACATAATCGGGCAGTGACTGAAAGGGAAGCTGAGTGAGAGATGAACTAATTCAGATCAAAAGTTAAAGCATGACTGAACTCACATGGCCAAAGTGGAGGCCTTGTGTCTCTACAGTACCGGTTATACACAGTGTCTTTTCTCCTGGTCTTGGCTATAGTTTCTTGAATAAAAGATGCGGTGCTTGGCCGTGATGTCATATCCAGCCGCTTGCTAAAAAAGTACTGCTTTTCATTTTGGCAAGAGCAGCATCATATGTAGTCTAATATCAACAGGAACTGAATTAAATTTATTATTCCCCTTCTGCTTTTAGGCTGTTTGAGGGGGCATCTCCAAAGAAGATTGAGAAGCTCAAAACCCTGATGTGCTATTTCAAAAGTGTCACTGAGCAAAGTAAGTGTTCACATCATATTAGAAGCATTGGCCTCTTTAGTAATGCAATTTCTGTTACAAAATAAGATGCAATATTGAGATTGTTTTTTTTCCCCCTTTGCTTTTCAGAGCCGACTGGACTTGTAACATTCACACGAAAAAGTTTGGATAGACCTCCGAATTGGAAAAGGTGCAGCATTTTGACAATGTGATCAAGCACTGCAAAATCACTGCAGTCCACAAATCCAATAGTTGAATTGTTTGGTTGCAACACAAACACTAGCAAGCCAAATATTTATTGTTGTAGTTGCTAACTGGAAAGGGCATTCTTTGTATTTCAGCTCACAGTCTCAGCTCACAAAGCTCCACATTACATGTGAAGGCACCATTGAGGACGATGGCTGTGGAATGCTTCAGGTAAGAAGATGTGGACATGGAGAAATACATAAGGAGCTCTTAGTTTAAGAGATGCTGGTTACTCCGTGTTATACTGGGTTTCCCTGCCTCTTTTCCCCCTTCGGTAGTCAGTCACTGAGCCACCACATTCTGGAGTCTTTCACCCAGAATGCTTACTACTGCTGAAAAGGCCTTTGAGGGAGCGGGTGACATGTCGGCTGGAGTGTGTGCTGGGACCGGGGTCGAGGCCTCTGAGCCTCCTCTGCTCTCTGCGTCGGCCGTGCTTCCTATACACTGTCAGGACGGCCCCCTCTCCCTTTCACCTTTTGTTTGCCTCCAGTTGCCACAAGCTGACAGCTGATGTGCACACATGACCAGCTCCGGGGCACGCCGCAGCCAGGATTGATGGACGCTCTGGTGAGGCGGGGGGCGCTGACAGCCTGTCAAAGCGGACTTGGGAGGCTGGCCGACTCTGGCTGTCCCAGAGTTGAGTGACCAGTTCAGGGAGATCTGCTATCAGACTGCCGCTTGCCGCTTCCCAGCTCTTGCCGGGGTTGTGACGGGGTTGGCCTGGGCTGTCTGTAGGCCAGTGAGCCACAACTGTCAGTCCTCAAAATGGAGGATTATACAATCAGACCGAAACTATCAGTTCTCATGTCTGTGTCTGAGCTGAAATGATGAGATGCTTCTTTCCTTTCGACTGGTAAACAGACGAAAATAAACAAGTAAATTAGTGTCACCTACAGAACTCTGCGCAAAACTGAAAGCACACAAACAAGTGGTGAAGGATATCGTGGACCATCAGTCGGTAGTCAATTTAACAGCCTGTCACGACTGGAGGGAGATGTTTACTTTGGACCGTCTGACTGTTCTCTTGTTTTGATGTTTGCCACTGGCAGCAGCACACTTAAGTGCTGCTCCTGGGGAGAGCTCATTCTGGCACGGGGGACAGATGTCTGAGTAACACTAGCACCTCAGGCAGCCATCCCAATCAGCCTGTCAGGGGCTCTGTCAAAAATGGAGAAAAAGGGCTTAGACCCTTTTATGACGTGTTTTCCTCCTGGCGTCCAAGTTTAGGACAATATACCTTACATGGAAAAGAAAAATATTCTATTCTGTCACTTTTACTCAGATTAACTTGCTTGCTGTTTTGTTTTCCAAGAGTCGTCTACCAAGCTGAGAACAAGTACATATGAGTAAACATTTTATCCTGCTAGATGTATATTATGGATGTGCAGTTACAGTAGAGAGTAAGTGCTGTCTGCAGGGTGGATCCACTGAAGGCAATGTTCCCCAATGGATCCATAACCTCCACCCTACTTTGTGATAGTGTTCTCTTGGCTGTCAGTCATCCGTTTTGATTTGCAGGTGGATTTCGCCAATCAGTTTGTGGGAGGAGGCGTCACCGGTTACGGTCTGGTTCAAGAGGAAATCCGCTTTCTGATCAACCCTGAGCTCATCGTTTCTCGCCTCTTCACCGAAGCCCTGGACCACAACGAGTGTCTGATCATCACAGGTCAGCGATCAGAATTCACCTCCGCCCTGTTACACTACAGTGCCCATTGAAAAAAAAACCCCACCCTATTTATCATGTTACTCGCTAATAACTCATGTTTTAGTGCACTGATCCAAGTCAGATCAATAATACCCGGGTCAACTCTTCTGACACGTGACCTACAGTATAATTTGACAGAGCAAACATAGAGGAGCACCTCCAGTCACACACACACACACAGCAGGGAGTAGACATTGCAGACCCCTTCAATTTACCCCATCCTGGCACAGCAAGAGGCTGAAGGATGGCTGTGGCAATCGCCCTGTTTACTGTATCTGTCCCTGCCACTGTCTTCCCTTTGATTGGCAACACAGGAGAGCTCCATCACTTATTTGGGAGTTGGAGACTCGACTTTCTTGATTGCTCTGTTGGGTCTTTCTGTTAAGTAATTACTTATCACTGTACTTACGTATAGAGTGGTTGCGACAAACAAAGTGGTGGCGACCCACTAGACCCAGTAACAGGAGCTAGATTTAAGGAATCACTGCAGGAGGCTGATAGCTTCTGCCTGTTTCTGCCCTGTCTCTTTCAAAACAGACACCGTTCATTTATCCGTCTAGACTCAGTGTTTTAAAAAGCAAATTTAATTTTAATGCAGACTGTTCTAGCTGCGTGATTTTTTTTTTACAGTGGGAATATAGGAATAGAACGTTATGTCATAACTAATCAAAATTGAAGTAGGCCTTCATGAATGCATTTTGCCACAATAAAAAAAATATTTTTCTTTACCTCCTTTGTCCTCAGTTTTGGCTGACCCCAGACCATGTCTGTTTAAATCAATACTGTGTAGATTTTACAGCTGAGTTACTAAAAAGTGTGGCTTCTCCTATCTGATAGATCTACTGAGCCCTTCATAAGGGAGTTTATTTTACAGCTGATGTGAATTTAATAGCTGCATGCAATGGTATAGCTCTTTGTCTTGTGGTTGTTGAGATGCGTTTAAGCCTGGGGCACTGCCACAGGGTAGTAAAACAAATCTTGTTGTACTGTGTACTGTTGTACTATGTAGTAAGATTAAATAAGTGGCATTAAAATCGTATGGCAATTTTAAAAAAAAAAGTTAAAAGTTCAGCTGGTTTTGATCTCATTGCTAGATTGCCAGATTTATCTCAGTTTGTTGTGACTTGAAGCTACCGTTCAACTTTCCTTCCAAAAACGTATCTCAGTCTGCAAGAGGTGCAGAAATGTAGTATTGAATAGTGTGAAACATGAAATGGAAAACTGTAATTAATTTAACTATGTACACCACCCTGTAGCAAATATAGATTTATCCCGCAGACAGTGGTTTGCTGTATAAAGTGGCAGAGGAATCTGTTGGAATTTACAAAAAGCATTAATTGGTACCATTATACAGTCTGTTGACAGCGAAAACAGGAAAAATGCAGAATAGCTGATATTATTAACATCATCCAACTTTTTAGACCATCAATTTGCCGGCGTGTGAAACACCACACCATGTTCAAAAACTTTTATCTTCATTTATGTGTCTCACACACTCAGTAGGCTGTCTTGGAACAGTTTGTAGTCTGTAAGTTCCAGCAATGCGAGAGTAATGACTCCTCTTTATCTAATGTGAGCCTAGCTGCCACTGCTTTTCAGGTCTCAGAAGAATTAGTTTAAACGGTGTAGTGTAGTCTTTGTAGAGCAGGGAATTTCCCATATCATCCACGACAACTTCAAGATATACAGACATTTGAACAAGGATCTAAAAATAGTTTCTCCCATTATGATATTGAAATTAAATATTATTTTGTCCACCCCTGAAACATCCTCAGTGACTTCACTATGTTATAGAGCACATGCCCATCCCACATAAATAGTTGAACTGTCTAAGATTATATAAGAGAGCATCCATAAGCCTGCGGTGTGTTGGATCTGCCAGGAAGCCCCGCCCTCCCAATCAGCATTCATACAGCTGCGTCAGAGCACCTCACTTTGGCGGAGTCACCTTCAGACTTCTTGCTGGCCCTCTCTCTCTCCTCCACTTACGCCACTTAACTTTATTACCGCGGCCGAGAATTAATTATAGCGGGAGGACCTGCCCAAGACCTGCTCCGCTAATGGACTCTTCCATTCCATCATCTTTATTAAACCCCGCCCGTATTTGTTGTCCCCCATTTTAAAAGTCCGAGCCTTGGCTGCATTGTGGCCACGTGGTAAATCATATTCCTCTGTGATACGTTTTGGCGCACAGCAGCGGGGCTAATGGATCTTACCCCTGCATTGAAATTTGCAAAAGTGCCCAGGCTTAATTGAATTTTCCCTGATTGCTACATCTCTGGCTGCCATCGGGGCGGTCAAAAGTATAAATAGGATCAAGGGGAAAGCAGATGATTCATCGATGGCAATCCTGACCAGGAAATGTGACGCAAGCTGCAGGCAGGCAGGCGAGCAGGAGATAGTGGCCTGGAGAACGTTCCCCCTACTCTGCACAAAATCCTGCTTCGTCTATAGATTCAGGGGGTTGGATGGCGGTCCTGTATGTTTGCAGCTTTCAAATAGCCTACAAAAAACACATGTTGGCCTTACACAGTGGATTTTTCATTTCACTTTTTTATTTATTATTTTTTTGATAGTATCTTTATTGCAGACAACTGTGAATGTTATTTTATAAGGTGAGAAACAAGGTTTCTGGCGGTTTATGGACATGCAGACCTTGACAATAGAATCTCGTGGGAAATCTTCTCCGCTCGCCCAGTTTTGCCTTGAGATGACAATGAGATGTGCCTCTGACCTTTTCCTCTTTCTTCAGTCACTGGTCCTCCACAAATATGAGACTCTATGATCTGACATATTTACACATGAATGGAAAAGCCTCCAGGAACAACGTGAATTATGTTTGTAAATTTTTATGCAACCTATTTGTTATTCAGAAATAATTCCTGATGGGCAGACATCCTTGCATGGGAATGAATGATCCGTCTGCCCGTTAGAAATCATTTTTAAATAACGAATGGGTTGCATAAAAAATTCGAACCATAATTCACACTGTTCCTGAAGGTTGTTCATTTCATGTGTAAATATGTCTGATCATAGAGTCTCATATTTGTGGAGGACCGGTGACTGAAGAAAGAGGAAAAGGTCCACTTGTGAAGGTTAGGTGTACGCATATTAAGACCAGGAGTCTCATGGATCAGGAGTGTATGAAGCTTGGCATAGACTCACTACTAAAAAACCTGTGTACATGTTTTTCTTTCGCTATAAATCGTGCATAGAAGTGTAAGGGCTTCAAGTTTAGTATAGACGCAAACGCACCTGCAGGTACTAAGAGGGCGCACATTATGAGACGTCTATGTGCTGCCAATAGTATGAATGGAGTAAGCCTAATCTATTATGGGATAAGGCCCTTCAGCTCCTCTCATGGTGTCTTATGCTGTCAGGCTACAAGTGCCATCCATCCAGCTTTCAGTGACTTGACAATCCATATATAGCCTCTAGCTCGAGCTTTATGGCAAATGTTTTATCCAGGGTAAAGTCTGCTCATTAAAATCCATTAACTTGAAAGGGAATTTGGCTCCTCAGTGTTAAGCGTTAAAGAAATTCTTAATGATTTGTACAAAGTCAAGCAAAGAGATGATAATTTGAAGTGTTTCTACATCTTAAATCATAAAACATGGATAACACAGTCATATGTATTTCGCTTGATAGCCATGATGTCGTCTAATGCAATGCTGACATCGGCTGTTTCCTTGAGTGATTCTTTCCTTAAGTGGTTCTTTCAAATGTTAGATTTATGCAGTATGTCTCCATGGTGTGTGTGTATATAATGTATATATAGTATACTTATAGCCTATTGTGCTCTTTGGTCAGCTATATTGTTGAAACTGCACACAGGGCTACTAGAAGAGGCACTTTGATGTCTTACTGAGGCAGTGATTGCGCTTGTTACTAGAAAAATAAAAATCAGAGGCGAGCTGATTATTAGTGACGTGTCTGTCAAGTGAAGCGTGCTCTAGAGGTTCCCTCTCACAGGAGCGCACCTCCTAGTTCCCCGCTGACAAAGGCCCCGCTACTAATCAGCTCGTTTATTCAGCCCGCAGCGCCAAGAGCCTCAACCAGTGGTCTCAACAGCCAGGTACTAATGAGCGCTAATGAATGGGAAGTTAATTTGTGGCCTCATTTGTTTGACTGTGCTGTTGCCTCCCCCACCCTCCGCCCCCTCCCCCACCCCACCCTTTCACGAGTGTTGAGCGTTCCCCTGTGGGCTGGCGGTCGGTCGCTGCCTCTCACATCTTTTCAAGCGGGGTAATAACTTGACCTTCCTCTTGTCAGGAGACAGCTGCTCCGTGTCGTCAGCTCTCATCTGAAAACTTTTTACTGTTGTTTTCATAATTTGTCACCTTTCCTTTTCTATTAATGCATTTCTATGCAAAATTTCCTTCAAAGACTGGAACATTTCAGGAGACTGTGGTCATCGCTTTAAAATAATTCCTGTTTTTTTTTTTTTATTGATGTATTTATTTATTATGATATTCAGATGGTTCTTTGGCTTGAGAGCCAAATGAAACTGGGATGCATGTTTTTGGTTTTCTGGTAATTGTCACACAATCATTTAGCATCATTTATCACCACTAATGGTAAATCAATGGCAGTCATAGGCGTAACCCTGTCATGGTTCATAAGTCTTGGTCAAATCAAAGACATGTTGCTTTGTTCTGAAGGAGGATTATTTTACCCAAAATTGGACCACTTTGCCCTTTGCAACTGCCCATGTGACATTCATTCATTCAGCCTTACTGATGGTGAAACTGTAGATGTTTATTTGGCTTTTACCATGAGAACTAGCCAGGAATTTCTGTTTCACCTACCTTCCAGATGAAAAGTCATTTACCACATGAAAATAGAACAGGAATTATCCTTTAATTCTCATATGTTTGTTTTTTTTCACCCTAAGTCTTAGATTATGGGTTAATATGTTAACTTATATTTGCACTGGTGTATGATTTGTGTCCTTGCATGTGATTACCAGGTACGCAGCAGTACAGTAAATACACAGGCTATGCACAGACCTACAGATGGGGTGGCAGCCATCAGGACACAACTCCCAGGTATTTATTCTGTGTGGATGCTGTAGTGACGTTCAATTTAAATATTTAAATAAAAATGGATAACGGTGAATATACAGACTTTAAAAAAAGTCTTCACCCCCCTGAGGTTTTGCTTGTTGCCATGTTTTGTTTCTTCTTAGTGCAAAGTATTATATTCTATATTATATTCAGTGTCTTGCTCTAAGACTCTTAGGAGGATATAGCTGCTGTAGGGATCGAACCTGTGGCTTTTCTGTTATGGGATGTTTGCTCTAACCACTGGGCCACCCTGCCATCCTCTAAGTTGTACAATCCAATAACAAAGCAGTACTTTATACCCTTCCGTAATTTGGTATACATTACAACATCGCAAAATTGTTCAGCATATTGTATCGTAGAGTGAGCTACGCAAGTATTTGGACTTATGACAGCAACACATAGTTTGATATTTAGGCTCCACATTGTAATTATTTTGGATGTGAAAGACACAAGTGTGAGGCTGAAGTTCAGATTGGGACCTTTAATTTCAGGTTATTTTCAGGCATATCAGATATATAAACAGTTTTGAACTGCAGCCCTTTTGGTTCCCTCAGGTGACAAGAGTATTTGGAAAGATTAAAACGATAGTCATGCACCAGTGCCAGGCTCTCTCTCTCTCTCTCTCCAGCCTCTTTGCTTTTCATTGCATCTCTATGAGGAGTAAGAGCTGCAACAGATCTTAAACGTACAGTACACCTAGATCATTTGAGTAAGACTACGAAGTATGTGGTTATAGGACAAAAGTGCAGCTATAATACACTGTAAGCATGTTAATATGTCTTATGACACTATAAGCACCTACAGTGATTTATAAGTGGTTATAAAGCTCATTTATAATATTTAGTATTTGGTTACAATCCCTTATAGAATATGTTTGTAATGTTTCATAATGCCCGCTGTTAGAAACTTGTCTTATAACACTTCTTGGTTTTACATGGCTCCATGTTTGTAGTGTATTATAGAGCTTCATGAACAGCTATTCATGTGGTTTTGCTTTAAGTAAAGGGAGATGCTTGGTCATGTAGTGCATTATAAAGCTTTATAAACCACTTTTTGTTGCTTTAAGTAGAGTGATCCACTCAAAGCATTTCCCCACCGAGGTAATTTACCAATGACAGCAGTTCTGAACATACTGTGCTTTAGCTCGCTTTAGCTATTAATTAATCACTAAACTAGTCAACAGGTCTATAATTATTAGGATGGCACAAAAAACCTCCACAATATGTGCAGTATTGCTGGTTGTGCTGCTGTTTCTCACAAGTTTGGGGTCTGAGAAGTGAGCACTTTTTTTTAAATATTTTTTTTCTGTTATTCATGTAAAAAAAAAAAAAAATCTTATTTGCTTTCGCTATCCGGCAACAATTCCCAAATAAATACATTTTGAAGTTATATTGTTGTACAAGAAACAGTGCAAAAATGGTCTTCCTTTCATTAATTTCAGAGACGGCTGGCAGAGGAAATGCACAGAGATTGTGGCCATTGATGCACTGCAGTTCAGGAGCTTCCTTGAACAGTTTCACCCAGCCAGACTCAACCGAGAACTCAACAAGGTTGCTCCTTTTTTCTTTTCTTTTCATTCTGTATATCTTGCATGCTTTCTTCTTACTCTTTCTGTGTTTCGTTCTCTTCTTTCTCTTTTCTTTGTCTTCACTTTGTTTCTCCTTTCTGTTTTTCACTGTCTGCCTTCATTATAGAAAAATAAGTGTTTTCCTCTTGTATTTTGGCGTTGGTTTGGATGTAAACACAAATTTAAAACAAACAGAACGTAATGTCAGGTCATTGCAAAACACATTTTAGTAGCTGTATGGTCAGCACTGCTGTAAGTGTAATTTGTAATCCATTGTAGACATAAATATGAACAGTTTGTATTATTTATGCCAGTGGAAGCATGGGGGGCAGTCTACCACTGTTCTTTGATGTAGCGCTTTGATCTTCCATAGTCGTGTGTCTCTTCAGTATTAGAGTAAAAGGTTTATGTTGCAAATAATGTTATGCCTTCAATTTGCACTTAAATTGGCATTTCAGTTCATATTAGACTTGCACAGTTTTACTGGCTTTAGTGTTCAGTGTGGTTGATAATTGGGAAAACACAGTCTCACCATCACACGCAAATGTTGATCTGAAATTGATTAACATGTTTACTGTTCTGGGAGTAAATATTTTGAGTTATGCAAGCATCGTTAACATGTTATGTAGATTGATGGAATATCATATTTGTAGTGAATTAGCTTAATTTTATAGTCATTCCACTGTACTATTAGGCCCAAATCGTATTTTAATGCACTATTGGTGACTTCAGGACTTTACATTCATCATTACTATGAAAATTACACCACAGATCTTTTAAACGGGATTATTTCCAGATCTACGTCACTCCTCCCAGGCAGAGATAGATATTCGTAACAGAAAATCAAGATGTTGATGTTGTCAAGTCTGCCTTCAGAAAGCATGGAGGAGTTTGACAGCTCTGACAGGGGTGTGAAGAATGCACCAACATGGAGATCAATCCTGTTTCGAAGATTGTTCAGCTAACTGTCACATCTGCCCTTTCACAGGGAGAATTTATGACTGGTCAGAGGGAGGATGGGTACTTACAATTCATTTTCACTATTCACTTCATTTCCTAGGCGAAAATTAATGTCCAGTGCCTCTTCAAATCCTTCATTTAATTTATCCTGCCTGTGTAACTGATCTCTGTTGTGACATACAACCCACCTGACTTGTTTTTGTGTCACAAGCTATTGTTCATGGACATGCTTTAAATAGGTAATAGGCAATTATAAATATGTAAAACTGACACCGATTTAACACCAATGGCAATGAAATCGAGCTGTTAGGTGTGAAGCTGCCAAATGGCATGATGTTAAAAATGTATGTTTAGCCAGGCCAACCGGATCTCGCAAAAGCTTTTATGTGTGCATTCGTTGAATAATGTGGCAAGCGCTGGCCTGCAGGCAAATGCAATTACTTTGTTGCGTTATATATTCCATTTGGGTGCGAGTGCGCGGGGACGTGGGCCTCGTTATTATGAAACGTCCCAGTGATCTGGAGCAGTACGGTGATCCCAAGACCCGAGGCACATCGGAGCCGCTTCCGGCTTTACATACCAAATGAGATATCACTCCCCACTTACCGGTGACCGGCCCTGCCACATGTGGCGGACGGCTTGACGCAGCGTCACCTCACGAAACCCTGGTTCATTCAGGTTTTTGATGACAGACGGCTTAGTTTATTTTTGTCAGACTATGTTGTACAGTATAGATATCTCCAGAGATGTGTCTGCTACAGAGCTCTTTTCTCCCATATGTGCTTTTCTTTGTAGTTGCATTTCTTTTTAATTTGCACACTTCGATCTCGTCTTCCTCTCTCTTTATTTAGGCCTACTGTGGCTTCGCTCGCCCCGAGGAAAGAAGCCAAAATCTCTCGGCGGTGGCCACAGGGAACTGGGGCTGTGGGGTTTTCGGCGGAGACACGCGTCTTAAAGGTAAGCTCAAGGTAGAGAGACCCTGGATAGGGCTTTGTGGAGGAATGTACTCACACAGTCTTGGTGCAGTAGACTCTGCTGCTGCTGGATATCACAGAATGCATTTCAGACTGAAAGCCTCCAACAGATCAGTGTGGCCATCCATTAGTCTTCCGGGGGAATGCGTTCATTTACTTAAGGCCTATTCGTCTGCCTTCCCCTTATTGATCAACTGACAAAGTTAATATTTTTCATTAATAGCGAAATTGATCGCCTGCCCCGGTCCATCAATCGGTTACAGCGCTCTGCCTGAGCCTTGTATCACTGTCAGTGAGCTGGGAGGTTCAGGAGAGTTTACACTAGCCGTCCAGTAGAAGCTCGTATTCCTCCGCTTCCTTCCCTACATTATTGTCACTTTCCACCTGACCTGGAGCCGCAGCGCTTGCATACCGTACACACACCCATGCATATTTGTTAATTAGCAGCAGCAAGTTACAGCCCTCCGTTGGCAGAGTCACCCACTGTCTGCTTAATGACATGCCTCCCGGGAAGAGGCTCTTAATGTAGACGCTGTTCCCCTCTGCTTACCTTCTGTGGCCTCACATAGCCACCTATTTTTAATTGTCAGAGAATTTTTTAAAGAAAACTGATGATACAAAGCAGGAGAGAGAGAAACTGCCGAACTGTAGAATTACCCAGCTTAGCCCCCGTGTGCAGATGTTTATTCAGCGCCGCTCGTTACCGTGCCACTGTCCCAGCCTTCATTAATCAGCAGACTTATTTCCAACCTCTTTAAATATTCACAACTCTCCGGGGCCAGACCTAGCCTCTCTTTGGAACTCGGTGACTAATCCAGAGTTGTCAGCGGGGGTGAGACCTATCCCCTGGATTATTTACCTTTTACAAGCCACCGAGACCGGTGCCACTCACATTGAATGTTAGCATGGGCTACTGGATGAGACTCTTCATCTCCCTGAAGTGGTCTTTATTTAATTTTTGCTGCATTTTTACAAGTGAGAAAATGACAATGTGTGAACAGATCTGGAGAAGAGACAAACAAGTTGTATATATTTGGTTGTCTTGTTTGTTCCTTACTTTGTATTTTCAAATTATATAAAAACCCTCTTAAAAGCCTTTATTTGTTTTATTCTCCATGATCAGGTTATTTGTACATTTGTTTTCTGTATGGATGAATGTGAAGACTTGTCACTGTACTGTATGGAAGCGGCTTTTGTGTGACTCTCCGGAGAGGTTTAACACGCTCAGGGCTTCTATTCCTCTAGCTCTGCTCCAGATGCTGGCAGCTGCCGAGGCGGGCCGAGATGTGGCCTATTTCACCTTTGGTGACAGGCAGCTCATGACAGACGTCCACAACATGCACTCGCTGCTCACTGGGAGGAACATCAGTGTCGGTAAGGGAAACAGCCTCTCTGCCTGCTCCCAGTCCCGCTTGAAACTGTGCATGCATTTTTCTTTCTCTCAGAGGATCACGTTGCATGATTTGGTGATATGATTAATTATGCTTTCTAATAACTTAACAGAGAGATTTTTTTCCATGTCTGTGGCATCAGTGTGGCGTGCAGAATGGCCGGCTTACACTCGTTGTTTCCGTCACAGGGGAGGTGTACGGTCTCCTGGGGCAGTACTACAGCTCGGTGTGTAAGAGCTGCCTCGCGCGGCGCCCTGACGTCAGCCTCTACTCCTTCATCCGCCGGCGGGTCAGCTCCTCCTCGGCGCCCGATGACTCGGACGGCGGCTCGGCCAGACAGAGCGTCCCCGCGGACCGCCATTAAGGTCAGGTGGCCCATGAGTCACCGTGCCTTACCTCCCGAAAACCAAACCTCTATCCAGCTAAAACATTCTCGGTCTGCCTTTGGCTCTATTTTTTTATTTCAAGATTTTTTGTCAGACAAACTTTTAATTAACGGTGGCGGATGTACGAAATGCCATCTCATCCACTCAGCCCAAAATGAAAACCTATAAAGTATGCAGATGCTTTACAAGAACAACTGCAGTGCAGCAGGTGATTAGCTTTGCCCCCGTCTGCCGCTGCAGTGGAAGTTTGTGTTTATTTTCCTGCTTCTGGTAAAACTCCGATGGATTGAGCTTTGATACGACACAATTGTGATTTTAATGGTGAAGCAAAGGTTGCCATCCATCTTCCGAGTTTGTCATGCTGCCTTTTTTACACCCACACATATCCAGCCTAATTGAATTGGCTGTCAGAAATCAAGTTAAAGGAAAAGAATAACAAGAATAGGCTTTAGAAAGCTTGGCGCAGTCTCAGGAAGGGGGTTTGATTTAAAGAGCACTCCGGCTCTTAGGGAAATGGTCCATTATCCTCTATTGTATTGAAACTTAATGTATATTGGCAGTAATGTTGCAGCTCAAATCATGGCTCCATGCAGCACACAATATTTTGCTTTGCTGTAAGTATCACAATCTGGCGTTTAAACCAGTCACGCTTCAAAATGTTGATTTCATTTTCCCAATTTGATCACTTGTATTTTTACCCGCAATTTAACTGATTTCAGTTTAAAAACTGTTGTTTGAAAAGCTGTTTATTGATGAATACTTCTGCTTGAGTGAAAATTGAGTTTTTTTCTTAAAGATGTTTTGCAAACAACATAAATAAAATAAATTTTCAATGAATATAATTATCTGATCTGTAATATCTTGCGTCATTTTTTTTTTTTTTTCTTTTCTTCAGTCATTCTATTTGAAAGCACAGTATGAATGAAGCCAAATGTCATGGATACCTCTCTGAACTGTCTGAATGAAGGCTTCTTGTCCCATGGATGTTAAAGGCAAAGTGAGTCCCTACACAGCCTCGCCATTTATCTTTCCATAGCTATTGCTTCGCCCTTTCACTCATGGTTTAATAAGGTCATACCTTTTATATAAACTGTACATGACACCTCATTAAGTAAAGAGTAGATCAGAGAGAATCCAGTCACAGGCGACGGTCAGGCGGTGGGGCTCCTATGTGATTCCTCTGCCTGTTGGACAAGTCTCATCTTCCTTTGCGTCAAGAGAAAGCTATTTGGTGCTCGTCTCAGAGGTTGGGCCATGACACTTTGTTTGATGACATGCAGCTGACAATTTCTTAGGCAATGTACATGTTTTGCGGTATACCTAAGCATGTAACAATACGCTCAGCATATATGGTATATGGTACTGGGTTCACAATATCTAAAAAGAAGTTGAAATATAAACTAATTTACCCCATAACAAAATACTTTTTATGTTCAGCTACTAACATAGGATAAAATGAGGAATTAAAGCAATAAGGTCGACATCTTGCTTGGTATTATATATAAATACATTGTGACTTTTTCTTATTGTGTAATAATGTAATTACATGCCTAATGTGTGTAGAAATTACTTTTGCAGGTGTTTGATGACATATTTTTAGTTAAATGTCCAATTAGTTTTCTCCCCAGAGTGTGCAGTATTGAATGGACTCCTGGAAGTGAATGAATGGGGTGTAGCTGTCTCTCCACTCAGCTTGGGACTGTCTGCCTTCATGGAATCAGGACCTGAAGTAGGGGGTCCTTCTTTGTAGCCTGCTGATTTCAAAAAATCCTTTGGTGGCGTCTCTCCCAAGGGGATCCACCATAGAAACACAGGGGGATCCTACTGGATTGATCCCTATGCAGTGAGCCCCATACGTGTGTTTGACCTTTCAGCTACCATCTGGCATAAAAACATGAACACAGTGTTCATTCTTTTAGATCCAGGATCAGACTTTGACACATGGCTGCACTGCAGTTTGGAGATGGGAAATGACCTTTTGTTAGATTACTGAATGATGCAATTTGTACATAAAACTTTTATTTCTAAGCTAATCACAAAGAGAGAGATGGAGTAATGATGGAACAATAATTCATTAAGGAAATACTCTTTATTTTGTGCTGTATGATTTATGTCACACTGGGAAACTTGCAGTGATAAAGCTAGCTACTTTCTTTTTTTTCAAAAAGTGCTCCAAGGATCCTATTTTCATGCATTTTAACTTGCTCCTACAGATCATGAATACTGTGAGCTTGCAAATTCTTTTTGCCCTTCCCAAACAATATTTCTGTAATTTGCTTACAGTTATGTTTTATTTGTTTTTTTCAGTTTATCTGTAGCCCTTCACACTGTGTTGAATCTTACAAGTCCCACAGTCAGCTCTCCATAGTTTCGCTGGTGAGTATGAAGCAGGGGGAAAGGAAAGGACCGAGAAAGGGGATCAGGCAAATCCTAAATTGGTACAGTAGTATTTTGGACTTACGTGAGCAGACACACAAAGTACTACAGTAATACAGCATATCCTGTTTTATGTTGCCTTGTATGTACGCCAATTTTTCTTAGCAGTTAGCCTATTGCATTAATCATCAATAGACCCCCAGAGAACACACAGTAAAAATCATGAAGCACTTTATCATTGGATTCTCTTTGAAGTTGGAAGGACTTAGCCTTATAATTCTTCCTCTTTTGCTATCCTATTATCCCAAAAGGTCAGTTCTGATATTGTAGGGTACTGTATTATGAATGGGCAGGCCTATTTAAATTCATTATGAGCTATTTACTTTATATTTGCATATTATTTTTGATCATATTTAGTGGCAAGTCCCTGTTGTATTCAGAGGAGTTCTGCAAGGTTCTCTTGGCCGCAGATTAAAGGCGTTATCGGTTGAATTTTGATATGTTTGATGAAACCCTGAGAGCTGTGGCTTACATTTGTTTGGACTGAAGACATAAGACAAAAATAGGATTTGTTGTCATGAGCCCTGTTCTGCTCATGAAATTATTCATATTTTGTCCTCTGCATGATAGAAATCTTATTGTATGACAACACATGGGACATCAGGATATTTCGCAGTTGATGTTACTAGACACTAATTATGAATTACAGATATTAATTCCTACCATTTTACAGTCTATTGCCAATAGAGACAGTTGATATGTGGGGGATGAGTGTGTACCCTTCTAATATTTTTATCCTCCTCCAGTTTAACTGCCCTATAAGCCTCGTTTTTGCCCAACTTCAATGATTTTTTTCGCATTACATTTACAGTATGTATGACCATGCAAATACTGAAGTCACCTGTTGAAAATGAAATTTTAGACATCAAAGAGATCACTCTAATGTACAGGTGGTCATGTTCCTTGCCGACTCTAATTAATCTATGCAGTATTCCAAGGGATTTATTAAGAAATGGTCTTTTGGCAAGTTGCCCAGCACAGGTGCATCTTGTTACAGTAGCTGGCTTACTGGAGCGGGTCACAGTCAACCAGCAGAAATAGTAGTTTTCAACCTTTTTGGTGCAAGTACAGACAAATCCACAGCACATCAAATAGTTTATTGTTAATGTTACATAGCTAAAGCAAAAGTGGGGTTAAGAAAAACAAAGACAAAGTCCAAACTGCATTAGGTTTGAAGACCCAAGTGTGATCTTATGCTAATTTAGCTGAAATGTAGTCCCATTAGAAGTAATATATTGCTGTTATCCTGTGAAAACTTTGTAACTCTAATTTTGGTGATTTTCATGTTATATCTTCAACTGAAGGATTATATGCTCCTGTATGGGTTGAGAAAATGCGTATGAAACCCTTTCAAAACCCCGTTGGATATAGTCCAAATGCTTTGTCATCAAGCTAAAAGCAAGACAGTTTTTCTTAGCTCATGAAAAGTAGCTATTTTTGAGATGCAAGGTTTTCACCAGACAGCGACAACATGCTGAAGTGATACTGATTTATCCTACATTTCACAAAATCTCCCACCACACCTGCGTTCCCTGCAGTGTGCCACAGCTCATCTTGAGAGAACCACTGAGATAAAAGACAATATTCTATTCAACAATGGCAAAATATTTTCTCCCAACGACTTTCCAACTAACGGGTTTAATAAATAATCACTGAATTGTAGCGTAGTTGTTTAGACCACAATATTTCTTAGGAGACCATTCATATTCTTGACATTCAGACCCTAATATGATTCCGTGCCATCGTACATCGTGACTCTTGGCTCAGCTGCGATGTCCTCAACTCATGGAGTTATAGCTGCGAGTGTGTTTGAACTCGGCGTGACCTAAATGTTTCTCCACTTCCTCTGTGTCCTGTGTGGCGCCTCAACAGTGGCATAGCCGCTGCCGTTTGATGGTAATTGGTCTCTCCTCTGGCTCTACACATGCTGAGACGGTTCCTAGTCCAACGGCAGTTCCTTCACAGCCACTAAAATCTGCTTGCATTGTCTTTTACTTTGGTCTAAATGGCCTGAAGTCAAAAATCCTCTTAAATACCGGCCGCTGTAGAGGAGGCGGAGGAGGTGTGGAAATCCGAGACAACAGCAATCCTTTATTAGTGACAGCCTTCTATGGCCATTTTTAGTTCAAATGTTTCCCCCCTGCAATTGATCCAAAAGAAAAATCCATTTTTATGTGATAGCCGTACCTTTTAACCAAACTGACTGCTCGCTCCATAAGGTCAAGGATTGAGTGAGCGAAGTATTTTTTCCTCCTAGTGTTGATATTAGATTGCCTATCTATCATTGGAGCGTCATGTGATTGATACTGACTCAGCTGGAGTGAAAGATGGAGCGGGGCAATATTAACCATGGAGGCCTTTGCTGCTTGAACACACCCAACATGTATTCCCCAGACAGTGAGGTGTGGCCTGACCACCACTAACACACAACCCTATGCAGGCTACTGTAAGTGTCAGGCGCTCTGCTGTCTGTGGAGGGACTACAGGGAATTTATTAGAGCTGCATGGTTCCACATTTTGTGTGGAAATTAGATTACGTTGCATCAAGACTCATTTGAAATCCTGAATTAAAAAAAAGCCTTTTCAACATAATACTCAAAACTTCTGCATAGCTTAGTAAAAACAGCTGGATAGGCAATTTATAGTTGTCATGTGGGTACATAATTAGCTTCAGTAGTGTATGTGAGTATGGTTAGTTTTGAATTGTCACAAAGTTAGTCTACATGTCTTGTTGCTGACCGCTTAAAATTGCGGAAATTGGTCATTAGCATTTATGTTTGCTCGTTGATTACATTTTACCATATATCAGGATTCTAGACGTCAAATTTAACTGGCCAAATGCACCAAGTAGGAACTATTAATTTTCCAGTATATGACTGAATTGGTTTGCTTCCCTGAGTTTATCTGTTTTGAACTGACGACACCTCTTCAGGCCTTTAATTGCACACTTGTTGCTCCTTCCACCCATGAGGCAGATAACACCATCTGTTCCATGTCCGCACAAGACCAATCATAATTTCAAAAAGAAAAATACATTCTCTTCCCTGGCAAAGATTTCAAAGTGCTTACAGGAAGCGTATTGGGGAGTATGAAATGTGATTTTTAGCTTTAAGAGATGTATTGCAGTTTTAAAATGTAACATGTTAGAGCAACGGTTTGCAAAGGGTCATGTGGGAGGATGAGGTGTGCAGCCGCCTGGCTATGTCTTGATGATCCTGGGGTACTTTGGCCATGTTACCACATCAGACAGATGTGTCTCTCTGGGTTTCAAAGCTGCCAGTGACAGATGTTTCCCACACATTTCAAAGGAGACATTTTGCAGGCTTTTGGCCTTGATCATTTTTAGGATGTGATTAGATTCCAACACATGGCAGGGGTTGTTGATTGGGGATAAACAAAGTATAGTGAACAAGTTTGAGTGCGTTTGACTTTCTTAGCCGGTTTCCTGGTCATATTTGAAGAAAGGGATCCTCAACCGGCGCTTTTCCCATGTCTCAAAGTGCTCGCTGTGCTGTGGGTTACATCTGTGTGAGGAGGCTGTGACACTGGACTGTGGGGAATAGCAGTGGAGCAGAGCGACCGAGCCAAGGGCCTGTCACGTGTGGCAGGTTGACTGTGTGTGTGTGTGTGTGTGTGTGTGTGTGTGTGAGAGGAAGCTGTCTGTGTGTGCCTTGAGTGCTTATCAGAGTAGCATTGGCAGAGTGGACCTCTAGGCTCTCCCATGCACAGAGCTTGTTATGGAGCTGTCACTGTTAAGGTGGCAGCGCACTACGCAACGGTCCCCCTGTGCAGTTCTTGTCCTGGAAGTGTGTGTGCGTGTGTGTGTGTGGGGGGGTTGGGCGGGTGTAAGAGAATGGCCAAAGCAAAGGGATGCCGTTAAGATCTCCATACATGTGCATGTTTGACTCCAATTCGCAGATGAACACCTCAGAATTAAGCAGGTTGAGTTTTTCTGTGTGACAAAGTATATAATTGCAGTGTTTCTGAAGCAGGCAGTTTCAGACTTGATTTGCCACCCAGGCTGCACGGTGGGTTCCTGGTTAAAAAGTGGTCCCCCGCTGGGCCTCCCTACTGAATGTTAATTGGATTTCTTCTGTGAAAAGCCCTGCGGTCCTAACAGAGACATCCCTTTTAATCAAAACATAAATGAGACATGTTAAAATGATTGCAAGTATCCCTTAAACTCTGGGGGATTTATGACTTCTAATTGAGATGAGAAATGCACAGATACATCCTTTTATCTTTGCACTCTACTTAACATCTTATTCATGTTCGAGTACTTAATTTGGGATTATGAAGATATATGGCGGTGCGACTTCGAAGAATAACACCGATTTAGTGCCAGGGACTGCATTTAATACTTTACAGTAGGATGCTGTATTGATAAGATGATGCCAAAGTGAACATATTCGTGTAGAAGTTCCAAAGCTATAAATGAATCAGCAAGTATAATGATACACTATCAAAAGATGAATATTACTGAAGTCCAAAATAATTTTCTTTTAGACTTCATGGCTGTTTACTCACAGGTGTGCAGTACTTGATTTTGACATTTTGTCACCCCTGAGGGATATTATTTAGCGTTTTACTGTATTCAAATGAAAATTGTAATATATTCTAAATCCAGTGTCTAATTGTAATAGTTTGTGCCTTGCAAAATGTAAGATGGGCAGTAGTATCACATTGTGGCCCAAGTATCATGGCAGTCATATCAGGAGCTCTCTCACAATTCATATTATTCTGTTGCTTTACCCTTGTCAGCATTTTGCTTGATTGTGGAAGTAGAAGTCTGCCTTTGAGGTTGTTTTATTTTATGACCCACTGTAATGTGTTCCTTCCCACTGGCAAAAGCAACAGTGAGTTTGTGTCAATTGATATTTCCTTTAGTCAGTTCGGAGACTAAAAATGCTATATAGTCTGTCTCTGTGTTGGGTAATTGTAAAATACGGAGACAAAGCCGATTTGTTGTGCCAATCTGAGCTGTCTCGTGGGCTAGTTTCCCTGACAAGTTTGCTTTGAGGGGCTATAAAGCGACACCGCAGCCATTCCTCAGCCTGTCCTATATTCCATATGAACTAGTGGCTAAAGTGACAGGCTTATTTACACCAGGACACGTGTACCCTAGATGATACCATCGCTCCAATGCCAAACACCACTGGTGCACAAACGTATCTCGGTGACAAACTGTTAAGAGGGAAAGGGAGAGAGAGAGAATACCAATATCAATTCACCAGTCATTTAGTTTGTCTACACTTCCTTTACGGATAGGTGGATTAGACCTTTTTACCTCCTGCTGTTCAATTACCCAAGCCCCCATAAAAACCTGAAGTTGTGTCCCTGGGGAGGGATATTGGTGCGCTGCTCATAGCAATAAGACCGTGATTTAGGATGAACCCCTCCACTGTGATGGAGACTCAGCGGAGGGACCCTCTCTGTCACCAGCCATTGCGGTCCCCAGCCGCTCATTAAAGATGGACCCATTACTTTAACAGCTCCATCTTGCTGCTCTCTGCTCCTCCTCCATCTACCTTCATAGCCCCCTGGAAGTAAATAACCACAAATGGGCTCAAAAAATGAACAGAATGCACTTGAGCCAAAGCTGTGAAAAGCACCCATGTTGCTTCGTCGCTGTGCGGTCCATTGAGTTTCTAATGTCTCTGATCATATTTCTCATAATATCTCTGTGTGGTAGGATTAAGTTTACTTCAGAGGGAACTCCCTAGTGGACTATGCTGCGTAATGTGTGCGTTTGATCATAGTCTCTCGTGTGTGTGCAGTTCCCCATGGTCTTGTGTGTATTTCACTCATGTAGTTTGCCTTACCAGTAGGGGGGGGTACGGTCACTGAGCTCCAGTCTACAATTTTACATGAACTAAGGCTTATAATACATTCATAACACCTGAATAAGAGCTTTGTAACAGATTGAATCTTTCTGCAAGTTTTTGGTTTTCATGTAGATGTTGGTGACATGGCAGGGTAACAGTGGGTGAATTTATTGAACAACAGTTTCAAAATAATAATCTGTCTGACAGTTCACATTTTTAACTGAAAAATGCTCTGAGAGTTGCTTTTAAGCCCATCTGAGTGCTCTCTGATGGATTGACTAGACTGCGCAACACCATTGCACTTGACTGTATAGGTCGATTTTGAATATTAAGAGGGTAATTCTGTTTTTTCATGTGATATCCAGGTGGTTCTTTGGCCTAAGACTAATGTAGGAGCCAGGGGAAACAGGAATGTATGGTTTGGTTCTCTAGTTAAGTCAAACATACAAACATCAGGCAAATGTATACACTGCTAATGCTTAATGGGAGTTAGAGGGGCAATAGCATGTCTCACATTTTCAAATCTCCTCTCATTATCGTTGTATCGTACCATGGATTCCACTTTCACCTGAGTCTTAGACCACTCTCTGGCCAAATAACCACCGAAATGTCCCATGGAAACAGGAATTATCCTACAAGGAAACATTGAAAAGGTGCAGAGTTGACACAAATAGGCCCAGCCTACACTTCATCGGTCTATTTTTTTCCCCTTAGACCAGAGGCAAGAAGCACATCAACAGCAAAATAGGCTTTGTCTCTTCTGTCAACAAACACGGCCAGCGATTGAACACACCGCCGTTCTCCCATCTGTTGGTGCTGCGCTCCTTCTTCTTAATGGATCACTGTAATTGGCCAAGTCGGGGAGCGAGCGCTGCTCCGTGGCGTGCGGTTTAGTTACCGGAGTGTGGAGATTGATGGAGCCGCTGGCAGCTGCGGGCTCGAGGATGCCGCTGCTGCCACCGCTGCTCGCCGTGGGCCCGTGTTCATCTCCTCGCCACGCCGCGCTGCTCCGCTCCGCAGGGACAACACTACCGGGACAAATGGCCACCTGGGAGCTGAGCACTTAATGAAGCACACCTTTTTCCACTCCTCTTCTCCTCACTCAACCCCTCGCCTCGCACCCACACGATCCCTCCATCTCACATCTGGCCTGGCAGCGGAACAGATCTGTGCGGGAACTCGGGGAGTGAGGGGAATTGCCTTCGCGCAGCGTGTGTCTCACATGACCAGAGTGACAAAGTCTACATGCGTGCGAACTCATGCCTTTGTATTTATCCCTGTGACAATATAGCTATTAGCTGCATGGTGGTGGTTTTCGCTTGTCAAGCATTATGAGATATCCTTCAAAGCTCATGGCCAGTTCACAAATTCCCCTGCATTACTGAGATGGGGTTTGTGAGGAGAGTGCAGCGCTCCTAATGAGTTCCCTCCATCTAACTTTCCCCTCTCCTGTCGCCTTGGATCCATTCATATTTGCCGCTTATGCAACCAGCTCTCCCGCTGAACTGGGAGACCATGCAGGCGGCCGAGCCGTTGCTACTCTGATGCGAGGGGAACATTTAAATGATTGTCTCTTTGCAATGCTTTTGTGGATGGTTGACTCTGGTCTGAAGATGATGGCCTGGCACAACCATTTACCTTCCAGAGTCTCAACTCGCATCTAGTCATGAACTCCATCTCTCCTTTTCGGTCTCTTCGTCTCTCTCTCTCGTCATCTCTGTCCGGATCTTGCAAAGAGAAAGAGAGAGAGAGAGAGAGGGAGATGAAAAGAATGTTATACTGCTGTGAGCTGCTCAGCGCGCTCATGATGATGATTATGATGATAAAGCCGATGATTAACGAGCGATATGCCTTTATTAGTTCTTTCCCCCCCTCCTTAGCAATCACTACTTAGCCGCACTTCCTCCAGCAGTAGCACCCTGACCCCTTCCCTCTCCATCCCCACTATTCGCCCGGCAGCCTCTTTCACTGAGACCACTCAAATTAGCCCGGGCCGTTCGATGAGAGCCTAAACGTTACAGCGCGCGCGCCTCCGGACCGAGGCATAAATCATTCCCCCCCGGAGCCGTGGAGCGTCCACCGGCCCGAGATTTACACTGCACATCGAAGAGCGGGCCCCGCAATCTGGATCCCCTCCACCAAGTCATCTTCAAATTGGTTATTGATCTTCCAATCACAAAATGAATCATACGTTGCCAACACTGTTTAGGTAGCCTACTACAGTAGCGCGGCTGGCGTTACAGCTGATGTGCAGCCCTGGGATGGATTATTGTTTAGGAACCGTGAGAAAAGAGGCACCTGGGCTGCATGGAGAGTAATAGGAAACGAAATTAGAATTAGTCCGCCTCGAGATGAGTAGGTGTCATCTTGTCATCCAGCTCAGCCTCATTATAACACGTCAACGCAGCTGATGACAGTGTGGTGACAGTCATTGAAGTGAAGTGTTTTAAGTTGGCCGTTCTTCTGTGGTGATATGCAACAGTGTGCGGTTTAGGACTGTCTTTGTAACAATCTTTGTAGTTTCAATGTTGTTTTCATTAGAGGATGTGCAAATACATGTTTATTCATGTGCAGAGATTAACTGCGGTGCCAATGATTATTAATAATGTACTGCAGGCCTTTAGAATATAAAAACAGTTGATGCTGTGTCTTGGCATTTTGTTTTTGAAGATATGGAAACAAGTTCTTGGAATGCCCCCCAGCTCAAATTCATACCCATAATGGAAGCAGTTGGCCCAGTGAAGCCAGTCAGTCACTTTATGGAATTGACATATATAGGGACACTGAGAGAGACACTGTCATGTCAGTATCACTACTTTTATAGAAGTCTAACTTTTAAATGGGATTGGTTCCGTGGAAATACTGTGTCTCAGCTCTTGGCATATACTGTATTGCGAGCTATTAGTTAATGGGGCCTCACTTCTTGCCCAATTAGGCTCCAAGATGGTGTGTAAAGTGTAGCTTCTTCCCTGGGAGCAGTTTTCTCATAAATGCCAGAAGGGCCATTATCAGAATCTCTTTGTGAGGGAAAACAGACAGCCATAGACTCTGCCTTAATTGAAAGATTTTAAGAATGGCAGTCAATGGCAAGCGCCGGTATTATCTTTGAATTTCTTTTTAAATGTCAGCAACTGAATACCTGAAGCACAAGACAATGGGACAGTTTTTTCCTGTTCCATTTTGGAGGGAAAATGTCACACTCAAATTCATTTTCAAAGATGGCTGCATCATGACTGGTGGCTTCTGAATTACATAAATATATTAATAAAGTGGTGAACGCATTTGGATGACAGGTTCGGTGTGACTAATTGGCTGTTGAATGGATTCAGATGGTAATCGTGTCGCTGTTATTTTTGATTCATGAGCTAATGTTCAATTACGGAGGCTGATTGGAACCACAAGGTGATTAGTGATTACAACATATGAGTCTGTAGGCTACATATGACAAGGAGTGCTGATGGTGTCATCGTTTGCACATGCTCATGGTCCACTGGTCTGCTGCTGGAACAGGAATCTGACCACAGTGGCTTCTGGACTCTAAAGTTGAACAGCCACTTTCACTATTTTGTGATTTTCTTTTTTTTTACTGTTTTGATATTTCATGATATTTAGGATGATAGGACCTCCGAATTATAGTTGGACATCTGTCAAACTAGCAAGTAGAGTACAAAGAATTACCAGAAATAGTCAAAATGTCCCACCATTTGCCTCTAGTATTTATTAATGCTAGTATTAATTCCCTACCCTATCTACTGTTCTGGTTAAGCTTGTCTTCAGGGCAGTGTCCCATTGTACAGCAGTGGATCTCAGTCACTCACAGACACAGTAGTTGCTTCTATTGAGGGAAAAGTTGGGGGTGTGTTGAGTAGAAAGATACAGTCCCTGCTTTCTTTTTAATTTGTCATTCTCAGCTGAAGCAGAAACCGAGTCATAGCGGCCTGTCATTTCTCTTGGATTCTGGCTGTCCCCTAAGCAGGGAGGAGGCGATGGGGATGGACAGCTCCGCTCCCCTCTGCTCCCCTTCCCAGTCGATAGCAGCCAGCAGGTGAGGCTCCGTCTCCGTCTGCAGCGTGGCAGACACTTATTAGCGCTAATGTTCTCGCATCATCCATCTCCAGGTGGGCTTCCGCCATCGATCTCTACGCCAGGGCTTGTCACCGGCTGCTCCTCACGCAGCGAGAGCGCTGGTCGCCGCCAGCATTGGCCTTAGACGGCCCCGCTTAATGTTCTGTCAATAGACTCATGTGGCCGGACAAGTGGCACAGGAACTGCGAAGTGACTGCACAGTAGTTTTCAGATCATCTCTGAGAGGTTTTTTTTTCCCCACACCGTGGGCTGCAAGAGCCAAATTCAGCCAGGGAAACCAGATGTGAGACACCTGGGTGTATGAAACCTAGTCATGCTATGGGAAAAGTCAATTTTGTACAAATCAACTTTATTCTGCATTGAGCACTACATAATTAATACAATCCTCTGTTGCACTTGTGGAATGGATGTAATTGATACAACTTTTTGCTTTTTAGTGGTTTTGTTCAGTGCAATAGTTGAAATGAATGATTTCATTTCTCTACATGATAGGTAGATTTCACTTTTTAACACTTTTGCCTGTTTAATCAATGTGAGCCTGCACTGATCTTTTTTTTTTCATCCCAATTTGTATTCCAAATTTAATTGGACCAATTCTTGGAAGCTTGACTAAACGCTCAATGTTTTCTGGGCACTTGGTCGACCTGGTTCAGTGGTTTAACCAATGGAGAATTAAATTTGGGTCTCTCCCCAAAGACCTCATCAGATGCCAGCGAAACGAGGCCATCTGTTGGGAGTGGGTTAGTGGAGTGGCCCTGCAGCAGACAGACAGCTTCATGCAAATCAGGCCAGTTGTTTCTGCAATTACTGTTGTACTTGACACTGCAGTTCATCAGAGAAGGCTGGCATTGTGTATGGCTGATTGGATGGGTCACAATTAGGGGTTCAAGCCCGTAGGACTGGAACCCTTTAGTTGTGTTGTTTAGGGGTTCAAGCCCATGGGGCTGAAAAAGGAAATGGTGGCAATCAGATTGATGAAACACAATTGTGGATGACAAACATAAAAGTCATTGGTTTGGACTTGGTTTGTTTGTAGTTGATTCCTTTTTGGGCCACAACCTAAACCTACAACTTAAGGTTGCAAAAATGGTATAATAGAAAACACTGACATTTTTAGATAGTTTGGGGTCCATTTTATTTGTGGACTTTGATATTATTTATATCAGTTTTCTCTACAGGACAATTACATTACAATGTATTATTTCTCACACACAAAACATTTCAAATTGGCAATGTCTTATAGATTCTGATGAACAAAATACTGTTATAGCCTATAAAAATAAATAAGCTTTTTTTCTTTTTTGTCATGACAAGCATAGTTAAGAGTTTCCACTGAACATTCATCAAATATGAAATGGACTTGACACAACACAACCTACTCTCCCTATCAATGAAGACTTTAACATTAATCGCCACTGACTGTTACCATGAGATGAGTGTAACATTAACTCATTAGGCTACTATGATACTGTAATACTGGGCTATAATTGGCCAATTTCCCCCCAGGGATCATCAGTTTCTTTTTATAAGAGAGAGAAGGAAAAGCTCAACACCACATGAAAACTAATACATTCTTTTGCTTTTGCATGTACACACACACAAAGTAGACAACAAACAACAACTTGCTGTAGAAACACATCACATTACAATCGGAGATGAAATGGCTTCAAACATTTCTAGATTATTATATCTGGCAGCAATTATGGAAAATAGTTTGCATCACTTGAGTTTAAGGCAATTTAGTTATTAATGTGCACCCCTTAAACAACATGTTAATCACTCTTTATTTAATCATTCCCGGCATTTCAGTAATAACTGTCATGATTGGCTATATTTTGTGTACACCTAATGTGCATATATGCTTTTGATTTTCTGATTTCATGTCTACATATAAAAATACAATTAGTGTGAATAAGCATGCGTGTGTGTGTGGGGTTGTTGTTAGGACAGAATCTACTTGCTTATAGTCTTTTCTTGGCATGGCTTTTGAAATCATCTCGATGGCTCACATTCACATTGTCTACTGATACATAACATACATAATGAACATGAATGTCATCTGAACATAGAACAACAAATATCCTCACATTTTCACTGCTGACTTTGAGCTACAGACCATTGATCCAAACTACAGTGACATGAACCACCACAGATTCAAACAAGACCCACAGTACAGAGGAATCCAAGTAACAATACATTTTGAATGGACATTTTGGACCCAAACAGCATGCATGACACAGATTGCCATATTATGAAACCGTACTGAGGACAATACATTCTAATGTTACTACAATATTGCTGAATATCAAAAATAGCAATGATAATTAATTCATTTCATTTTGCATGAGCTCCATGCATCTAATGAATTCATTTCATTTTAGATGGATTGCACGTATACCCTTACTGTACTAGCTTTTTTGTTATTGCACAAAGTACCTACAGTACGACACTACCCTTATTCTACCTCTAAGTGCTAATAAAAAGCACTAGTATAACATATGAACACAGTGGTTTGCCTCACACAGTTGCCACTGTATCTTGCTTATAAGGTAGCACTGTTCATTACATAAACTATTGCTTTACACACAGAACACAAACATACTGGTCGACAACATCACATATGTCAATGCAACCACATATCACACATCTACCTTCCCGCTACACATTGTGTTACTGTGCATATATATACTGTATGAACCTATCCTCAGCTTTTACACTTATTTCTTCATATATTTATATTTTAAAGTGCCTCATCAGTCAGATTCACATATATTACAACCTCTTTGGCGACCGATTAGTGTCAATGGAGTCGGAAAATGTACATATACCTACTGTAACACTGCAACAGTAAAAATAACTACAGCACATTAAAGTGGATCTGGTAGTGCCATGGATACAGTCCATACAAATATAATGGCACACACATAGTGAGACAGGTTGGCAGGATGAGGTTTATACCACGATTTTCATAAGTCACGTGAATATAATAGGTACTTTATTTGCTGATTCTTCTCCTGTCTAATACACTAGGCTACTCTACGTATGTCAGATAAACACTGAGATCATTCAGTTCAATCGTCCCCAGACAGAGGAGTTGTCCTTCACATCAGTGCTGAAAAGCAGGCATGGCTTCAGTTTCCTAAAGGCAGCAGACCAGTTATGTCAGTCTGCCGAGTCAAGCAGGGTCAGAGTTGGACCCCAGATCATTCTGATGTCTACATAGATCTGAAATTGAAAACCTTCACAGTTTTCCATTTTCCATACATAATTTACATATATATATATACAGTTACATGTGAAGTTTAAGGCTTTGTATTTTCACTGAAGTGTTTTAAAAGGACCACTCACTATTGCACAGACAACAAAGACACATGGGGACGTCACCGCTAGTGAGTCTAAAACTAAGTCTAAGAGTGCTGAGAGGAGCAGCTGAGTGGGCGCTCTCTCTCTCTCAGTATGGCTTACTTCCCTGCTTTATGAGGCTGGCCGGCTCCCTGGCCGCTCCCAGCCAGTTTAGAAGCTGCAGCGCCGCTCCTATTGCACAGGTCCCTGATCTCCAGCAGGCCCTCCTCCAGGGCTTTGGCGAACACAGCCGAGCTCGTCTCGGTGCTCTCCCGGAAACTGGACACGCAGAAGAGGATGTGGTCTGCCTGCGGGTTGTAGCAGGCGCCGTAGCCGTTGGGCACCACCGGGCCGTAGCAGCAGAACATCTCCACTGTGGTCGGGACCTGGAGAGGGGAGCGGGCCGCAGCCTGGGTTAGATCGGTTCAGCTGGGGCATGAGAAGAGTTGTGTTTGGCTTAGTATTTGAAATAGATTCATTTGCTTTTCTGCCTAGGGAATGATGTCACCTTCTATAGAGTACAACAGGTGGTGACATCACCTGGCACCAAAGATCAGCCAATAGCAGATGGCAATTTCAGTAGCAGGCTTTTTACCATTAGATGTCAGGCTTTACACAGATTTGGGTTTGGGGTTTAGTTGCTTAAAGAGTCTTGTCATAATCTAGAACCTATACTGTTACAGTCACATCCTGCATTCATGTCTGTGAATGTTTATACTCCATTTAAGTCTGTGACTTTCTTTAGCAACAATAAGACATAGACAATAAGACATAGTTTTGCAAGGATGTGAAAATCCTATGTATAAATAAAAATGCTGTTTTTAATTCTGGGGATAAAGACCTGTATTAGGCATCCAAATATGAATTTAAGAGGGTTGACAGGAAAGCCAAAGCTAAATACAGAGATGGTCTGGAGAATAAACTCAATGCTACGGATAGCAGAAGAGTCTGGCAGGGGCTCCAATTAATTACAGACTATAAGACCAAGCACAGAACCCTCGATGAAACTCCCTGATAAACTGATTTGATATTCTGACAGCCAACCCACTGGGTGTACCAAGGGTGCTGGAGCCCACAGATCCACACTTTTTCAATTAAAAAATCCATGAGGTCAGAGTCCTGGTCCTCAAACAGAACAGCAGAAAGACAGCAGGGCCAGATCATATGTCCTCAGCCACTCTGAAGCATTGTGCTTACCAACTCGCTGCAATGTTTCCACTGTTTTAATGACTAGACAGTGGCTTTTTTTTTTGAGAGCTTGGTCAGCAGTTACCTGTCAAAAGTACAGCAGGACCCAATCCAGTTTGCATACAGATCTAACAGGTGTGTAGAGGATGGTGCTCTATTTCCATCCTTTAGCACCAGGAGTCCTCTGCCACTTCTCTTTATTGACTACAGCTCAGCGGTCAATACAATCCTGCCTCTGTTCGATTAGCTGCACACACTGGGAGTCAACCAGTCTTTATGCTATTGGATACTGGACTTTCTACTTGACACGAAGCAGGTGGTCAGGATCTTAGGAGACGATCACTCTGCCTATAGGGGTGACGCTAGCTTTCTTATTGAGTGGTGCAGTGAGGTGTAGGTACATGTCATTAACACAATAAATTGAAGAGATAAAATGTTTATATTCTAGAATAAAATGATAATGAATATGATGGGATTGTAGGTTACCTGACTGGTAGAAAGGATGAACTGGTTACTGGCCAGATACGTCTCATCACAGAAGATCTCTGGCTTGTCCATGTTGAGCTCCTTTGCGATCTCCCGAAGCCCGAGGAGATGATTGTCTATCGCCATCCCTGTAATAGCCTGAAAAACAAACCTTTATTTTTTGCTCTGGGCTAATGAAGCCTCTCCAATTCTGCTTTTATGCAAAGAGCCTAACAGCATGAATGGGATTTAAAGATTTTGAGCAATGGCCCAGCTGGCTGTTTGCCCATCAGATCCATCACATCTCTATTAGTTCACATTCAAATTCTGGTTGTGTCATTGCTGGCCAGAGATACTTACTGCGATTGTGTAATTTGTCTGGGCATTGATTGCATCCCACAGTCTTTTCATTTTTTCTGAATCCTGTAAGAGAATCGAGGAACAATTTAGAGAAAAAAAACACTGCTTTATGCTGAACATTTCACATTCTACAAGGAGAGACAGCGGTACAGCCACCAATCCCCCCCCCTTTTTTTATAGATGCTTTAAATCTGCTGGGAGGTCATCTGTTTGTTGGAAAGGGGAGACTGGGTTTTGGTGTGAGGAGGTGGCCGGCGGACACCTGTTTCATTTGAGCAGGCGTGATGAACAGTAATGTGGGAGTTGCTCAGTAAATTGGGGCCAAAGTGAGAAAAATGACTCACGGTGAGAGCGGCCTTCCCCTCTGTCATGGACTTCACGAAGGCCAGGGCCTCGGGGGTCGCTGAGCGGATGTTGTCTACCCGGCCCTCTTCAAAACGCCGAATGGAGGCGCTCTCGTAAGTGGACACGAGCCTTCCAGTGCATCTGAGCATACAGACAAAAGTGACCACCACATTTGGACTCACCCGCTTGGCTGAATAACATACAAATTTCATGAAATCAGTGTTTTATTCACAAATTGTGTAATACTTAAAGAGGACATACTAATGGACAAGAGCTTTTTATAGCTTTTTACAGATATACACTACCAGTCTACAGTTTGGACACACGCATTTTTCTTTATTTTTACTATTTTTTACATTTTGGAATAATAGTAAAGACATCAAAACTATGAAATAACACAAATGGAATTATGCAGTGACCAAAAAAGTGTTAAACAAATCAAAACTATCTTATATTTTAGATTCTTTAAAGCAGCCGCCCTTTGCCTTGATCTTGATGGAAAGGCAAAGGCTTTGGAAAGAAATTCATACATAGGATCAACTTCACTATTTATATTTGTCTAAGTAACAAATCTCAAGCATTTAAGCATAAGCCGTTAGATCAAAATGGCTTTAAGATAATGAAAAACATAGTACATTCAATCAGGTGTGTCCAAACATTTAACTGGTAGTGTAAAGTACTGTATGTATGCGCTGTACCTGTAAAATGCAAGTTGTAAGGCAACTTGTATATACGCATCTGGACTCATCTTCTGTTTTTTGATGAATTCTTTCCCATAGACTTTGAACTTGTATGCATCCATGTCGAGATTATGCACCAGCCTGGGGGAGAAAGCACAGAGGATGAGGATACTTTGTAAATTTAGTGACATGTCTCTGCACATGACTTGGTGTTGTGTTGGTCTTGCCTCTGGAGTCTGTCTGCGGAGGCCGCTAAGAGTCCCTGGATGTGCGGGTTACATTTCCAGAGCAGTCTTCGGGGTGGAGGAAGCTCTGTGATGCTGGATGACCTCACCAACCTGGAGGGGCTTCCTGTTCTGTTCAGAGCAACAAGTCACTTTCATTATTTGTCTCACCTGCATTGATTGCAAAACGGTATCGGGTGTGTGGGCGTCCTGTATAGTTTTACATTTCAGAAATGTTGCAATGAGCTGACTCACATGTATTTCATCAGGTATTCCGAGCACTGCACCAGAACTATGCCCTCGAACGGCGAATGCTCACACACCACTCCGCACACCCCATCCATTCCTACAACAAACTGAGAGAGCCTGGATTACCCAATGGAACAAACTGTCCATTTAGTTCCATTAGTGCAGGATTGTAGCTCGGTCCTACCTGCATAGGCTTGTCATACCAGCGGTTCGCCCCGTTCTTCTCACGGCCGCCCCCGTGCAGCATCAGCAGGGCCCGGTTGGTGTCGTTGGGCTCCAGCCCGCTGGGCTCATCCAGACACAATACACACACACAGCTCTCTATCAGAGCCAGAGATGCCCTGTTGGTCGGATCTGGATAGGGGAGGGAGGGAGACTAGTTTAGCCCTGTTATATGTTGAGATAGGTTTAAAAACGTTATAATAACAATTGAGGTGTTTGAGATGAGACCTTTTGTTAGTGCATCTCTGGCTTGTGCCCATTCTGTTCTCCCGTCAGATGTCAGGACACCAAAAGGAGGGAGCCTCTCTTCAGCGTTCTCTGACATTTTCACTATTTTCTCTAGCTGGGATAAGATCTCCATCTCGTTGAGCTGCTTGTTTTTTGCGACAACATCCAACACGAAAAACTAGTGAAAAAAAAACAGATTAGAAAAGTCATGTAGTCATGTATTTCTTAACTGTTCTATCATGTAAGACCTGAAAGGCACATGATGCAACAACAACAGGGAAATGTTCAGTTGTGTCCTTGCTTGCTAATTGTGGCACAATGTAGGTACAATATAGCTGAGATAACAAGAGCACCAGTAATAATGGCAGGGATTAAACATGGCTTTATTCCAATGGCTACCTTAAATATGGCTCCTCTGCTGCAATCAGTTGAACATGCGACTCAAGGAGGCTCTCAGACAAAGTGGCAGATTCAATCAACAGTAATTTAGTTAGCCGCCTGTGTCTCCATAGGGACGGGCCCTTATGTGCCACAGATTGATAGTTCCCAGAACCCCGTCCAGGTGAGCCCTCCTCCAATGCTCTTTCAGCCTTTGTCCACCATATTTTAGAGGTCCAACAACAACGATAAAAAAATTCCTTTTTTCAGCCAGAATTCCGATTATTCCTTGTTTTGCCATATAACTAATATATGGATAGATTTTTCTTTCTGATTTTGTCAGAAAGAATAGCAACTATGTTCAGAGGATTTGTTACACTAGACAGTCTAATTCTTTTCATCTGCCAGTGTGTTTGAGTTTAAGTTTTCTATTATGGTTAGGAATGATTCCAGTTCAAATTCCCAGGGCAGCTGGGAAAGTCTGGGTGGGGAAAGTGAAGGACTACTGTGAAGGACTCAGCCACTACTGCTGAGGTGACTTTGAGCGAGACACTTAAGCCTCAGACGTTCTAGTGGAGCTGCTCACTGGCCGATAGTAGGAGACTGAGGCAGGGTCTTGCTGAAAAAGAGTATGGATGCTCAGCAAAACCTTGCGTGAAAGAGAATGAGTCTGTAGTTCTATTTTCAAAAGATTTGTAAAAGATTACTGAGCAATCAGTTGTAATGTTGCATAAATAATAATAAAGCAGTCCATCTTAATTCATCTTTAAAGGGACATATTCACCAGCATTATGCACAACCAACTTAACATGGTGTCATGGTGGGACCCTACCAAGTTATAAAATTGGAAAGAAAAATATATTTTTATTTTTTTATTTTTTGACCAATGTGTCGCTAATGATTATCTTTACAAATCTTCCTCTATTAAATAATAAGTCAGAATACTTTCAGGCATTATTTAGTCGCAGTGAAGGTATTTGTCAAGATGTTGGCATGTAATTTTGTGCATTCAAGGAAAGCCAACATTAATGCTAGAATCTATTTTCATGGACCCTATATCATGCTGTTCTGCAGGGTGCTTTAGTACTCTACAATTGGTTTGTATTTATGTTGTTGTGAGATACAAAGATGACCACTCCACAGCTTCAGATAACTTTTGTATCAATCCACCCCAAAAGTCATGCAAATTGTCACGTAAACGGTCCCTTTGATATCTGTGCAGTGTAATACAATAGTAATTCAGCTGTGAAAAATTATGTTCCGGTCAGTTTAGATAACCAAATAGGCTTTTGGCATAGATATTCAAATAAGCATTTCGTTAAACTGCTGTAGATAGCTTTATGCTTTGTAAATTCATCTAGACACTTCGTTTTCAGAACAAGACCATGAAATACAGTCAGACCTGGCTCTTATCCCTTCAGACATTTTATAAGTTATACATTAAAGTCATCCAAATAGTCATCCACTAACAGTAAGTCATACTTTCTTCATGTATGTATGTTTGTATGTATGTATGGTATGTATGTATGTTTGTATGTATGTATGTATGGTATGTATGGTATGTATACAAAGCTGGCCCCTTTGTATGTATTGTGTACTAGAATTTGCCTGTCACTGGGAACAGCTTTGTAGTCTGGACCCATGTGGTTCAACAGGATGGAATATCTGACACTTTGTGCCTGTAACCTTTTCAACCATTAGACCATGTCATGCCAGTTGGGATGCAAATGGCCATGTCCCTGTGATGACGATAATACTAGTATCACAATATATTCAAAGATGGCAGTTCAGGTCAGAGTAGATATTTGAAATTGCCTTTTGCAGCCAGTTTAGATGCTGAAGAAAGTCCTATACTTTGAAATCCATTCTTCTGAAGGAGAAGTTTAGCTGCACTAGAAGCCAGTGATGTATCTGGCAGACTTCTGGTGGCATAGAAACCCCAAAAACAAGATATGATCCTAGAAAAGATGTGATGCACTGACTGCTTGGGATAAGAAACTCAAACTGCACCTACTGATAAAATTAAACTACACTATTATAAACATATTATCAGTTTAAACCAATGATGTATTTTAATCAATATGTCCTTTACATTCACTTGGAATTTCTCTCAACATGCACTGGACCCTTTCTTGAGTTAGAACTGCGGCGGCCTATGAATAGCTTCCTCAGAGGCCAGCGTGCTGACCTGGTTCTTGCACGCCACAATGATGTGCTCCGGCTCCAAGGAGGCCGCGTTCATCTGGACCTTCAGCGTGTCTCTCTTCAGTCCCGGCAAGCGGTAGGAGGTGAAGAGGCGGTAGTACTGCTTCATGCACAGAGGGGTCCCAGCCAGCTGGCCCCGGGCGAAGTCCACCGGCAGCGCCCGCCTGATAGCCGCGGAGATACAGTGACAGATGTCAAATGAAACTCTGAGGACTCTCATCCGGTGCCTTTTTATGACAGCAGTTCATAGGATTTCAGACTTTACACTTTTAGGACCAGGGAGGTGAAATGATCAAGAGATGGGGTGTAGAAATACAGATAGCAGGGTGGTAGATAATGACATTAGATCTACTAAACTTACGCATCAATGAGAGCCTTATATTCCAGCACTCCTGTGATGAGGTGAGCCGCAAACCTTCAAAGAGTAAAAAGGACAAATTCAGAAAAGAGGGGCACAGGGTTTGCTGTTAAACCTTTTCTTTTAACCTTTTTCCTTAAATATAAATTTGAACATGAACATATATAAACAGTGGACTGGTCAGGGATCATGATCACACACACTCTCATCTTTCAGTGCAGCAGCGGTAATCACATTGTGGTGAATTACAAGGATACAGTGGGCGAGCTGTGTGTGTGTATGTGTGAGAGAGAGAGAGAGAGTGTGTGTGTGTGTGTGTGTGTGTGTGTGTGTGTGTGTGAGTGGGCGGTGTGGGCAAAACACAGAGCCCCGTCAGGTCTCGTGTTGTATGTCATTTGTCTCGGTGTTATTACATTCAAACCCAGATCAATAGAGAGGCGGCGGCCTCAGCGCGCCACACCCCTAAACAAGGCCTGACTAGCAGTCTCTATGGAGAGCTTGGACCTGTCACTCCAAATCTAATAAGTGGCCCTGTCAGTAGATTACCAGCTGCTTGGGGTGCTCTGGAAATATTCACTTAGTGCGCCGCGAGCTGACAAAAGCTAATGGTGAGTTACAGGGCTGGACGGACTGGTGTAATGTCTGGTGGAACCACAGCTCATTTAATAACGGACGGAGATTTAGCCAAGAGATGACGCTGATTCTCCTCCATGTCTGTCATCCTGATCTTAATCTGAGTCCTCGCCTGCTGAGAAGAGCATAAACCTCTCAGCAGCTACAGAATTTATAGGATGGACGATGCTGTAGTGTGCGTTTTGCGTTGGATTGGTGATGGTGGTGCAGTGTTGTGGTTTGAAAACTAGAATTTGCATTATTTAGGCGTGGCAACAGCTGCCATTTGGTGGATGCTTTCATTGAAAGCGTCCTGTAGAACTGATACTGTGCACATTTTTAGCATTAGAGCAGTCGCAGGGAGAATTGAACTGGGAGTATAAGGTAAAATCCACCCTTGGATACTCTTAAACTGTTATTTATCATCAATCTGTAATGCTGTTATGTTATGTTGTGGTAAAGTGTCACACCCCTTAATGAAAAATGTATTGTGGCTGAACTGCATTCTGGTCTATTGAGGCTGCTGTTGATGGAGAAATACTATCTCTGTCTCCTCTCTGATAGATTTCTCCCTGTATCATTTTTGAACAATGTCTTCTACGACACCAAACAACAAAATTGCACCAGTGATTCAACACACATCCCCAATAGCTGTTTTTAAACAGTGTTAAAGTGATTCAGGGTGGACTTTAATTTAATACCCTGCTCTACTCATTGACCTATACAGGACTGTGTTGTTTTACAGTCGCAGCTCCTGATTCTAGAAATGATTTCATCCTCATTGAACCAAACCCTCATCAGGGTTTCTGCTGCGTCACAGCCTACAAGTCTCACCAGGAGTGTGAATAAAGCTCGCACACTCTTACATGGAAAAGTTACAGTGTGAACTAAAGCAGAACCAAATGTGTAGCACATACCTGACGGCATCTTTACGATCGCTGAATGCCTGTTTGGGAAAGACCATGACAGGACTGGAGTTGACCGGTAGAGCCAGTCTGTTGTTCAAATACATATCCTCAAGCCAGTAGTCGTAGACCTGGGAAACAGAGGGAAACAGAGGGATGACATTGTTGAGATGCTACCACAACTTTTTGAACTCAACTTCTCCCTTTCAGAGTGGAGACCTGTGGGCAACGGAGTGAAAAACCATTACAGTGTATCACTGCCAGATGAAAGGGAGTGTGGGTGAGAGCCGATGTGAGAGTGGGAGTGTGATAGATTTCACTGAACTGTATGAATTGTGGACAGACCGATCACCAAAGTGCTTGGGGATTGAGAGATTGAGACTGAAGCAACAAATGACAAGCGGAGGCTCAGATAAATCTGTATCGCCACTTGTTTCACTTTTATCACCTCTTTTGGAAATGGGTTATGTAGTACTTTAGAAACATCACATTTTTGTACTTCATAGAGCAGATAAAGGGTTTTATTCCAAAAATAAAACACCTATTCTTACACAATGATCAATATCACAAAATTAAAACAAATTACAGTTGTCTATCAAGGTTAGCAGGTAATTTAAGTCCATAATTGACACATTAAAAAACTGGATTCTCTATATTTTAGATATTTTAGAAATGTTGAATGATGAACTTTAGGTAATGATTTCTTTTTTTGAAAATGGCTGTATAGTGTCTTCTAAATTAACTCTTTAAATAGAGTCCCAAACAGCTTTACTCACTGGCTCTGAGACTTTACTCTTGGAGGCGGATGGATGTTCTAAAAACACATCTTTATTGATACAGATTGTACCAATAAAGACATTTTTAAGGCCTCCAAGAGCAGCTGGATATGTTCTTCCTTTACCTTTTCCTAGTTCATGCAGCTTGGTTGTAAGGTGAAGTAGTGTCTGTTTTGTTTGTCTTGTGTTTACCCAGTTGGTTGTCTTGTCCCTCCTCTCTTGCAGCTTCTTCTGGAGAAACTCCCCCGCACCTCCAGGAGCCCCAAACTTCTCCACGATGGCCTTTGTCCTCTTAAACTGCTCCTCCTTCACCAGGTGTTGAACACACTTCAGGTACAGGTCCAGGGTTTGCTTCAGCGGGGGCACGGGGACCTTCGGCAGGACCTGCTGTCATGAAAACAACACACTGGTATAAACACTGAGGAGGAGTCACGAAAGGACAGCAGCTGTTCAGCATTTTAATATTTTCCCCTGTTTCAGAGTGATTATTCATTAGTTAGAGGGCTAAAGGGGTAATTTCCCCCAGAACTTTTCTTTAATGCTTGTATTATTAGAACCAGAGTTAATAATTCATTAGAAATGCTTCAAGATACATTTGAGAATAAATTCCACTGCCATGTGGGAATTGCAAATGGTCTTCTTTTAAGGAAAGAAAATGCAAATTGATTATCTCCCCTGTATGACATTGGATCATTTGCATAGTAAGTACTGTTTGCAACCCAAGCTGTTAATATTGTCCAGTATGTTGGAATTGTTAAAATAAGTTGTCTGGCAGTGGGTTCATAGACTTTATGGGGACTTTGCAGAAATGTTATTTAATCAATACAGTAACAGTAACAAAAAAAAAAACAACAACAGGAAAAAAAGGTGTTTAAATGAATTGGCCAACCACATTCCCAGTTAGAATAATTGAGTTGAAGCTCAATACCAACCAGTCAACCCACATTATGAACCTCCAACATAACGCCATCCACAACCGGCTCCGCTCTGATGTATTCCACAAATCTCATGCACAAAAGGTGAGTTGCGCTATGTCAATACTAAAGTAATTACAATGTTTGTGATATTTCCCCTGAGGGATGATAGACAGATACACAGATATCATGTATACATTTTGCCCCTAGCGGTCAGTGGGCAAAACTGAGGAAATATTCGCTGCACGGTAGTAAAACCTTCTAAAAAAGTAAACAAAATGTAGGCTGGAAATCTAACATGTAAAATGAAAATGTTCATGTAAAAAAAAAAAAAAAGTTCACCGAGAAAACGGTGTCACTTTTTCCATACTTTGCTGTCCCCGCGGCCTTTGGGTGTCTCTTTCTCCAAGATGGGCATCCTTGCATCCCAGTCCAGTCCAGTCCAGTCAGGGGTAAATAATGTGGAAACCCTCTCGAGTTGGTCTGACTTCAGCCTTTCCTGCACAAAGCATGTTGACATTTGAGATAGAATAAAGAAAATAAAAACTGCCTGGAAATTTAAAAAAAATTAGGCCTGCAGAGAAATCCAATTATGTAGTAGTGTATCAAACTGAACTAGCAGACTTCCATTCTTCATTATCTTGCAGCCTAATGTAATTTTCTGCATATGCTTGTCTTGCAGTGGCGTCCCATCGTTCATCACTGCAAAAGTAAAGCCACATAGTCTCGTATTTATTCTTAAAATCTTATTTTACTTAAAACAAGTGACATTTTTGCCTGTGGGGTGAGAATATTGAATTTGTTTCCATTGCAGTTTCACTTGTTTTAGAAACTGTCCATAACAAGTGTCAATATCTTGAAATAAGGAAGAACAAGACACTGAAATAGTATCAAGATGTTACTTGATTTAAGGGATTTCTTGAAACAAGTTGATTTCCATTGGAAACAAGTGAAATGATTTCATCCCATTAACACACTTTTAAATATCTGTTTTCTGAAGGAAAAAGAGATATGTTAATAGGAAACTAAATGACTTTTCAAGACTGATGTTCTTCTTCCAGTGCGCCAAACTTGCGCACGGGCACCATATAGGAAAGTTTTTAACAACCAGCAAATCTCCTAATTTCTCTAATTTCTTATATGAGAGAAAAAAAAAAATACTTACCAGATCAGTTTACTGCTCAGGAGGTCAAAGAGGTGTGTGGAAGATGACAGTGCCTCCCACGTCCGCGCCGTGAAATCCCATATTAGACTACAGTGTATCTCCGTTTACGCGCAGGAATGCTCCACGTCCCCGCGCCTCGCCATAAGGCTGTGACTCCACATTAAAGCGCGCCTTGGAAAAGATGCTGAAGGTGTTTGCGTCTACCTACCCCCTTGAGGCAAGAAACTCCTCCCATCGAAATCTATTCGCGGAACATATTATCTGACAGCTTGCTTTCCCCCTGCCCACCTCTGATGATGATAATAATAAAAAAAAGAGTATGAACGTCGGGTTTTGGTTTGTCATACCGGGAGATTTCTCAGTTCAGAGTTCAGTGCTGCGCTTTCCTCAGAGTTTGACAGCCTGATGTCAGAGAACACGGGTTTCACTTTTGCACCTAAATCTACCTGGACTGTGCGAAAGTGTTGCTCTGGTTTGGCTGTTGTGTTTTCCTGAACTGTCACTCACTTGGATCTGTGATCTGTTCATTTAGCGTTTTAGTTTTCATGTTGCCATATTGTGCGTAATGTGCGCTCCCTCTCTCCTGCGTGTGCGTGTGTATGTGTGTGCGCGCGCTTGAATGTGCGCGTATGACTGTGTGTGTGTTTATGTGTTAGGGGGAAGAGAGAAAGAGTCATTTTGCTGATGGAAATCAGAATCTATTAATTACACTGTGGAATATGATCATTTTTCATACATCATCAGAACTTTATTTCTTGGTAAATCTTAGGAACTGAACGCAAAATTCAACGTTCATATATATATATATCCTATATTTTACAGAAAATTCTAATACCTTATCCACCTGAGATGATTCCTTCTTTCTAACCCTGGTGTATTTTAGTGTCTCTTGAACTTTGCACTTGAACCTACACATGGCAATTTGAACAACTTGTATAACCTAAGTTCGTTATAATAACCTATAGTTCTAACGAAAATAAATTCCTCACATATTTTGAGTTGATGAATCTGATACATGAAATGAATAATAATAATGAAATCACTCCTCTCACACAGATCCAAACAGAGATTTATTAAAACGACAATTGATAAATGAATACATGTTTTCTCAGTTGAAGGAGACTGACTTCGTTAGGCTACGTTTTGACAACAAAATGTTTCAACATACACGCGCGCGCGCACATACGCACACACATACACACGCACACACAAACTTTGCAGAGGTCCACGTATATTTTAACAATTTACATTGTGCATATCCACATATATACAAAATCCATTTATTATGATACATTTCATTTCAAACAACAAAAACCTCTAAAATCAAATAATAACAAATAGGCCCGCCTGTTACAAAATTAAAATTCACGAAATTTCGAAGAACCGAAAATGAAAATTAGGCCTTTGATGTGCAAGTAAAAAAAGTTTCATCAAAGACTAAAAATATAGGCTATTTTTGTGGGGGAAATGTGCTGCTGATAGTTGGTCCCGTATTTATATTTTCAACATAATCTTGTACGTACATTTATCTATTTATACCTTTTTACAATACTCTGTTATGCACACATATTCAACAGTAGCTGATAGATCTCTCACAAAACTCCAATTATACGTCCATGACAAACGTTACATATAGACTTGTTCAACACAATGAAATTACAGTCAAAGAAAAAAGAAACTTTGGAAAACGGGTCACACAATCATGATTTGGTGATTGGGTGTTTATATTGCACATCAGTACTTACATAAAAGTTTAAATGACTATATCCTCTCTGCCTCATCTCCACTCTCTCCTATAGGAATGTATCGGGGGGGCGGTCAGAGTTTGGGCGGACTAAGTGTACTCTGGACCGGACGACTCCTCTGACAAGGAGCGCTGTGCTCTGAACGGGTCGAACCCATTTTCGTCTACAGGCAGGCAATTCCCTGCCGAGCTATAGCCCTTCTTCTTACCTCTCCTCTCCTCCATCTTGATAGTATCGTACAGCCCCTGCGGTGCCTCCTCTAACAGGTTATCTCTTTCCGAGTAGGACGGTTTCATTTGGCACACGTTGCGCAGCAGCAGCAGCGCTGGCGCGTAAAGCACATTGACGAGGCCCATACCCAGATTGAGTTGTACAAAACCGAGATTGTGCACTATCTGGCCGGCTACTATGGGACCCATGGCGTATGCAACAGAATAGGAAATATCAGCTATAGCATAAACACTACCATACACTGAAACATGACGCACGTCAACCAAAAAGGCAAGCGTCGGCAGCAGGGCAGTGTCTACAAGGGCGATGCCAAAACATATGCCGCACAACGGGGCGATGAGCTGCCCAAATGTTTTGCATGCCGGGACTGTGCAGGAGCTTGCCCCTATTATAACCATACCCAAAGCTCCGTAGAACCACTGCAAATTTGGATGCTGGGCCGCCAATTTAACTGTTATGTAGACGCCTAGGACGTGAGGGAAGAAGGCTGGGAGCCAGGTCAGTCCCATCTCCCACTTGGAGGAGTGCATGGTGCTCTCCATCCAGTTGGCAATGGTCGGCTCCAGAAAGGCCAGGGGGATGTTGCACACTGTCAGCGCCCCGGCTACCACAGCTATGTACGGGTCAATCATGAGTCTGTATATGGGGGTGCCGACCGGCATGTTCTCTCTAGTCCTGTTGGAGAACGGCTTGATCACGGTCAACAGCAGGAAGCCGTCCGCCAGGCAAATGGTGGCGAGCACGATGAAGGGAACCCTCTTGCCCGCGAACTCGTACAGGACGCCCCCGAAGGGAGGCGCCACCAGGCTCCCGAAAGAGATGAACGCCAGCGCGATGCCGAGCGCCCTGCTCCTCTCCGCCTCTTCGGTGTATTTGTCGGCTATCATCGCGATTCCAGAGGTGTCTGCAAAAGCCGATCCCAGACCCTGTAAACTTCTGGCCACGAAGAGCGTGGCATAGTTCTCCGCAAAAGCAAATATGCAGGTGGATACGAACATGACAGTCAGTCCAATTAAAAGTGGGATATCATATCCGACCCGGTCTATGAAAGTTCCCGACAGGGGGTTGACTAACAGCTGCAGGATGGCCTTAGATGCAAAAAGTACTCCTATCTGGACGTCTAAATTGTCCTTGTTGCTTTTGGCTTGGCTTGTGCTGTTGGCTGAAGTGTTGGGATGTATGACTACGTGGACGTGCTCTGACTGCTCACTCTCCAGATCAGCGAGGTAATCTGGAATAATTGGCACGATTACCATGTAAAGCATATTGTCTAGCAGGAGAGCCACGCAGACGATCACTAACATGATCCGTCTTTGCTGGTGAGGATCCTTCATCGCAGTGCCAAGCTGCTTGGTCCTCTCGCTCATCTCGGACAGTTTCACAGCGGCTGACTTGGCCAGCCCGGAGGATCCCCCCTCTGTATCCATGGTGTGCTTTTTATTATTTTCGCTGCAAAATTGCAAATTGTGCTTCTCCTGTCTTCTACCGATCTTTCAGCACCTCTGATGGCACATTGATGTTTTCTCTACATTGATGTGATGCTCCCCGTCCTCACCTCGCCAGTGCGTAAAGGGAGAGGCGCAGAGGAACTTGGCTGCTTCATCGGTGAAGATGGCTTTCCTCAGCTTCCTCAACTTGTCCTCGCTTCAGCCACATCCGAGGTTGTTTCATGATCTCAAGAGAAGTGACGTGGTTAAATCGTAGATTTTCTGCACCGTGCAGGAGCTTCGGCTGCTAATCTTACATGGCAAAGTTTGTTTGGAGCATTTTGGTTACTTGTTTGTAACGCCTAGGACACCCGAAGCCTCTGATCCCGGTGATCATTCCTCCTCTCACCTGTGGCACTTTTGCGCTCAGCTCTGAGACCACGGCTGGCTTCGTGGCCATTGAAGGACATTAACCCGCAGGTTTGGCGATACTTTAGTCCCTTTTTTTCCCTCTTCTTTTACACCGAGAGCTGTGACGCATCACCAGCTTGCCCCCAAGTGGATCCCTTCGCCAGTTGCGTCCTTTATGTTAATTTCCAACCATGGCAGCAATCACTTTAACCAATAAGAGCCAGTGAGCGCCATCACGACTCTTCTACACGAGTGTGGAAAAAAATCCTCCTCCCTCCTAATGCCCAGTGTCTGACTCTTGACTTTTGTGTTGAGGAGGGAATAATGAAAATAATGGATCAACCTTTATTACCATTTATATAGGATAAGCATACGCATATATGATATATTTGTAATTATAAACCCTTACAAAAAGAAAAGACAACTATGATAATCCGATATTAGTGTTAGAAGCACGATACAAATAACACACACACACACACACACACACACACACACACAGGAGCGTGCGCACACACACACTCACACTATAGGGGCTACACACTAAGTCCCTGTGGGAGTGTTATAGGGATATTATAGTGACGCCATAGGAAATTAAAAATACCATAAAGAACGATAAGGCCACTGTAAACTCACTATTGAATACCACAGACATATTTTAAGTCCCTATAGGAATATCGTTTTTTTCTTTTATTAGGAAACTCACAAATTAGTAAGAAGGTGTCCTATATGAAGACTTTTACCCAGTTAGATGTATTCGTTAACAGAAGGCTCACTGAAAAGTTTGCAATATATTTTTTCTAAATTGAATGAACATTTCCAAAAAGGCTGTGAACTATAGCGACAGACGCATAAACGGAGTTGGAGGCATTTCAGCACCAGGTCGCGGTGGAAAGCTCCTCTCATCAGAGGGAGACAGCCGTGAAAACCTGGACAGCTTTTCAGTCTCTTTCCCTATTCCTCACATGATTATAATGTTGCCAGGGGATAAAAATAATGATAACAATAATAATTAAACGTTGGCTTTGATTATAATTAGATTACATGTATTAGTAAATACTACTGCGTCCAGCTCAGCCTCAGTGTTATGTCCTGCGATGTAATTCTGCCAAACTCAGTGCTGAAAACCTACAAGAGCCTGTTAAATTCTAGCACAAGACAGTGGCGACACCTTGTGGTGAATTCTTACAAGTGCACCCAGTTTGCTATAAAGATCATTCTATGACCTGTGAGCTACTCAGTAGTTCAGCTATTCAGTATCAATTACTTCTTTTGAATCAGTGTAATTTGTTTGATGGTGTGCCTCGCAAAACAATTCAGAATTACCACTGATTATATTTTGAAGCGTTTCAGATTTTCTGTCATGGCTTTATTTTGTTTTTAAGGCCAACTACCTTTATTGTTGTTAAAAACCAAACAAACAAAAAAAACAAACGCAGGATATTTTATCAGTAGGTTACGGTATGAAAGACCTGCTCCCTCCATTTAATTTTCCTCACAAGGCCTAATATATTTCCACTAGAGGGCGCTGAAGACTTGCAAATAAAGTAAACAAGGGCCTGTTTAAAAGATAGGTTTATTAGATGAGGTTTCTTCTTCTTCTTCTTCTTCTTCTTCTTCTTCTTCTTCTTCTTCTTCTTCTTCTTCTTCTTCTTCTTCCTCTACTACTACTACTACTACTACTAATAATAATAATAATGATAGCAAAACACAAATCCAGTGATGTCCCAACTTGCAATTTGCACATTTTTCTGACTTTATGTGAACTATTCTGTTGCTAGGTAATTAAATGTTTTATACAGTATATTGTTTTTTACTAAGTATAATATGTATTGCACTTGCACTAGTATAGGTATCAGTGTTTGTAGTAATACCAGAAAATGTTATTTTGGTACCTTCATATCTTATGAAGCATACTGGTATCAAAATAGTGCATTGGGTGAGTATTGGCTGTATTGGTCTCAGTCAGACAGTGACGGTGTGTTTCCAATACTTGCAGTAGATGATTTGAGGCAGAAAAGGTAATTCAAGTGAGCACATTAATTGTACACAAACAGGAGGATTAACACACTGTAGGAAATAACAGCCCAGTTTCACTAATGAGAGTGGCGAGGCACAGCAGCAGCCACTTGATCAATTAAACTCCCACAGCACAGCCATGCTGCCATTCCTCCCAGATCATCATACTGACTTGTAAGAGTGACTCGGTACTTAGACAGTAGACAGACAGACAGACAGACACGTCTATGTGGATAATCTGACTCACTGACTCTAGTAACCTGTCTGTCTGCAGGAGGGCGGTGAGTCAGACATAATCCAGAATGTTAACTTTGTCCTCTGGGCTGAGATATACAACAGTGACACAGCCTCTATTGTGAAGAAGATATGTGCCAGTGGTTTAATGAACCGGACCAGGAGGAAGGCTGTCTGTAGTGACGCAGATATCATCTAATCCAGATTACACTCCAGCGCTAATCCTTTAAAAAATGATTTCAAGAAAGATCTACCGTGGAGATGACACATCCTTGACATAGTTTGTATTTGAATACAATCAAAACACATACTATATCAGCCATATTGATGATCGGGGAAATCATTATGGTTTATGAACAGATGCCATATGTTACCCAGGACCAAGACAGAAAGCCTCGCCTCTTTACTTTGTGTTTGTTAACTCTGTGACCTTTATTCTTTTCTGATAAGTGGCTTGCACCTTTGGCCTGGATGTTCTTTTACATCAACATGACAACAAGACATGCACATAATTATGGTCAAAGGATTATTGAAAATAAACATCCAACATTGCACTGACAATCCAAGGCCAATCATTAATTTAAGGTCTCTAGGTGCAAACTAATAATCAAACTATTTTGGTTGTTTATGAGGAAAATCTTTGTGTCTATGGATCTCTATGCAGCAAAAAGACTTTGCTCATTACTAGTGTCACTATGATCTGTTATGCATGATGTCTCTTGCTACCCCAAACTGTAACTCAACAACTGATCTCATGCACTTAAACAGATCACCCATGGGGTTTAAGATAAAGCACTCTTCAACCGTAATCCTCTTTGTACAAGTCCATATAAATTTTATATTTGTGTAGAAATCTAATCCAGCTGCAGATAATAGGATTTATATACTGCAATACACCACGTACACCTTAAGATTTGCAGTACGGTAAAGATAAGCTGTAATGATTGAAAGAATGTAAGAGGAGGGCTTTGAAAACTGAAACTGTTGACTCTCGGGCTTTCATCTTTTTTGAGGTTAGTGTGATACTCTGGAAATTCAAATCATAGTGTGTTCTTAAGGTAAAGTATCGGACTGATTCTCGTGGGTCTGAACATGGTGCATGTGTGCGTCCATGTGTAGTGTGTGGGCTGCATGTGCCATGACAGATGTCTTTTTCCGACATCTGTTTGTGACTTTGCAACGGCAGATTTGCACATGTATCATTAGTGAGCATGCACAGGCAGAAACACCTTCACTTCACCTTGTGGTTGGCGATCCAAAACCTGACTCCACCACATGAAAAGGGTTGGGGTCAGAGTTAGTTTGTAATGCGGGAGGAAGGAAGCTGAACTATATGTATCTCTAACAAGAAGTTCTTCTCTCTTCCTGTTAGCATGTTTCTGGTGCTGCTGGTTCTATCAATAGCTCTTGTAATTTAATTAGATCACTGGTCCACAAGAGGCGGTCTTGTTTAGCTCATATTCAGTTAGAGTACAGCCATTCTTATCCCAGTCAAAAGGAAGGCTGTTTCCAAGAAGTGTGTGCTAATCTATAGGATTGGACTCTCCTCAACCTGTCCCGAAAAACCAGCAGGAAATCGGCCCAGGTGGATGAAGTACAGTAGAATGTATAGGGGAGTGCATGGTTGTGCCTACATTTTAATATCTGCTGATGAAGACACAGTGGGACACAAGGGCTACTGCTGGTGAGATTGAATAATGTCAAAAGTTGAAGTCACACACTGCAATACGTCACTTTTTATTCCTGAATGAACCTGGGGTGCCAGACTGCAGAAGTCTCTATTTGTGCTTATACCTTGTTTTTCCTCTGTTGCTCAGCTTCACTGCATTGCCAGATCCCCTGCAGAATATGAGCAACGGCTGTGTCATTAAGGAAATCACTAATCATTAGTCATACTGTCAAATTAATATGCGCTGATGCTTGGCAATCACAGGAATAAAACATCTCTTTTTATGCCTTGTTTTGGCATTTGTCTTAATGAGTTGATCACTGTAGTTTTTCAGAGACACATTGTGCCACTGCACAGTGAATAGAAGAGCAAAGGTTTTCTGAGCATTTGGCTGCATAAAAAAAAATCTTTGGAGATTAATCAAATCTGTTCCTACTTTATCCTGATTATTGCTAATCTAATTGAAAATCTGTTGTCTTTATGTTATTCTCACATCAAAATCACAGACTATTGCTTTGTGCTGAATTGATGAAAACACAAACACAAAGTGGGGATGCAGCTGCTTTTCCTTTCAGCAGTAGTACCATTCCCTATCACTTTTCCCTTATTAGCATGACTGTTAAAGACATTGATAAAGCATACTGACCATTGTGGGTGACGTATTCATTAGAAAACTGTTATTGTACCTGGTAGATGCTGATGACTTTGCAATTCAAGATTTAAATTCTATATGTGTTGTCATTTTATTGTAGGTACTCATCAGGACTCTGCTCTGCACCTGCTCTGGCTGACTCAATCCGTTAATACAACCTGCTACTGACTGAGAGGATTTCACCCACTCACCGCCTCCTGGCACGACAGACAGTCAGTCAGACAATCAGTCAGTCAGTCAGTCACCACCGAGGTTACTGTGACACAGGCTTGGAACAGTGCTTGCTCTCTGTGGCTTATTTCAGGAGTCAATATCTTTAGCCGCTCAGACGTCACACTGCCAAGGCATTATAGCTTCCCCGCTGTCTGCCATTCTTAGCCCTGAACTGACACAACACAGACTCTTTTATCCAGCGTGGCTCACATTTAGAAAGATACAATACCATGTGTAGAGCTGATGGTAATACAGTACAACAGAGCAAAATTAAAATACACAAAATTAGGCATGTAATATCTATGAATGTGTCTGTCATGACTAAATACTGGTTGCTTGGGTTTGTCTTTCAATTGAACTGGATGGGAATCTGCCATGGGTTGCTTGGATTGCCCCATCTACCAACCTACCTACCTACCTATCTTCCCTCCCTCCTTCCTTCCTACCTACCCACCTACCTACCTACCTACCTCAGTTACCATCTGGAAAGGTGCTGAAGTTCACTTCACCTGAGGTGGGTCAGATGCGTGTTGGCTTGCATAATACAGTCTTAGCACAGTGAACGCTTCCTCCCTATACATAGCGGTTACATCACCGCAAACTCTTTTCCTAGCAAAAAGACAAATAATCAGCTTAGTAAATGCTTGAGACAACCATGTCATGAAGGATCCTCTGGATAGAAGGGCAGTACGCAGTACGGTTATTCAAGGACCAGGGCATTTCAGAATAGTCAGGGCAACACAATGTATTTATTGTAAGTGGTTAAACACGGGCAGAGGAGAAGCAGTGCATTGCTATAGAAAGCGTACAATAATTGTTTTACATGACATATCTTTAGTAAGTAATAGTTTATCAAACTATTGGCAATGGATAAATAACCTGTAATGCATTGTGTAGATTTACACAAATCCAGCAGCTACTGTGGCGGCTCCAAACTTGGTTAGAGATTGTCCTGAGATTCATCGACTGGCCTAATGTTATGACAATAAGATGTTTGTACAGCCACCAGCAATAACTGACTGCTTCTCCAAAGACAGCTACATGGCTGAATGACATTTACCTCACAACACCGTACCAAAAGTCTTCTTCCAATGTGGAACCTACTGTGAGAGTGCATGATGGTTTGGGATTTTGGCCAGAACATAACAAGAGCTTCCTTTTATCTGGACTTCTTAATAACTGGATCGACGATCTTCTGTCCAGTGAGGAAGTGCCACACTCCGCCTCGGTAGAACTCATTTCCAAACGAGTAGAGCAGAGCGTTGAAGATGGGGTTTGTCTTGGCGACAACTGGAAGCACCTGCGGGCAGAAAGAAGTTTTTCATATGCTGCTTTTCCTTTTCATTACAATATCTCCTTGTTGACTTCATTAAGTGAAACTAAATAAGCTCTCACCATTCTCAGTTTTGGAGATATGATTTTCACATTCTCAAAGCAGGCGTAGATGCACATGAGGACGTAGGGGCCCCAGCACATCAGCATCACCCTCAAAGGCAAGTTGGCGTTAAACTGGAACAGAGTTCATTGTGTGAGTATTAATGCAGGTGTTACACATGATGGACATAGAATATACATGATACAGTACATACTATAGTAATATAATACAGCTTTATTTAGAACAAATTGGAAATAAGAAATCAACATTTCAATGCTGTCCCTTACAGCTTAACCCCAACTGGGTTACATTGGACTTGGTTAAGCTGTACTACAAATTTAAATGAGAAACACATTCCTAGGGACTGAAGAGGGCAAAATGAAATACTGAAGGGTGAAATCCTAAATTAATCCTAATTATGTGAGGGCTAGTCGAGCATAGATGTCTTCCTTCACATTCACTCAGGCTGCGATTTTGTCATCCAAATTCTTTCTTTCTTTTTTTTTACATTATCTCAAAATGTGTATTTTCACACTGTCACATCCAGTGACAAATGATAAAAAAAATTAATAAGCTGGATCAATTTCAGCTAAACCTGTTACTAAACCTGTTACCAGTGCTATTTCTCACTTTGTAGCAGCATTGTTCTTTATTCCAATATCTAAGTATTAATTAAACAGTATGGTGGAATCTTTGAGTTAACATGATAGCAAAGATCCACTCAGGAGCTGTAGCAAATATTTACACAGCAAATTTTACAGTGTTAGTAAGTGATACGATTTGTCAGTGACAAGTGTTAACAAGTGTGTTAAATGGAAACTCTTGATTCCTCAGACAACAGTAGAGTACAGTAGAGTATTGCTTCAGGCAGTGATGGTTTCAATAAAGTACCATTTTGCCATCTTTTCATCTGAATACACACAGTCAAGTCTCCTTTGTGTGCAGATTAGTTTACTCATATTATAGATTAACAACCTCTAGTTTATGCAATAGCTTATGTAACTTAAATGGGATTTGAGAATGGCAAAAGCAATTTGTTTAAATCCTCTGAAATACATTTACTTTGGATACGAATGCTGCATTTGGTCTCAACATTAAAACACTGAGGTGCATTTACCCTGTAGTGATGGATCTTCTTGAAGTGTTTGTTGATGGCATCGTAGGATGAGAGAATGGTGATGGCCGGGAACAGCAGGTAGAGCAGCACCAGAGTCAGCATGTAGGTTATGTAATCCCTATTGAACAGAGGGAAACATTTCTCAAGAGGCTGAGGCTAGTTCTGTTGCCTCTGTTATTTTCTGTTAGAGATGCTAATGGTTTGGATTAACTCTGAACATGAAGAATGATTTTCTCCAACGTGCAACTCGTAAAACATCTTTCTTGCTGATAAAATAAAAAAACAGCCTCTTGCGATTTGGAAATTGCAGTGGTCAATAGTGAGATTTTCATTGTTTTTCACTCAATCATGCAGCCCATTAGTCTTAAATATTATTAAGATTTACACACTGAATCAAACTTCTGCGATGAGCCGTGGTTGTCAGACTATACCTGTCTCCTTTGGTGTAGTCCAGAGTGCAGCACGTCCCCATAGGCTCAAAGTCATACACACCCCATCCAGTGAGAGGAACAGCAGCCCAGAAGATGGAAAGACCCCAGATGATGCCACTCATAGTCATAGTCGTGCTCCAGAAGAGCTTTTGTCCTGCACAATGCCATTTGGAGGAGAGATTGAGATGAGACATTTGCCTGTATTCAGTTTGCCCATGGACGTCCAACTATCACTATTTCAACGAAGTATCTTTATCTCAAAAATACAAAATGCATGCATCAAAGTAAGTGCATTTCTTACCATCAGTACTTTGTAATTTACTTTGATACATTTCTTTCAAGGAATATTAGTCATTTCTAACAAGATATAGTTTGATGTATTTGTACACAGCTGTGTGGGTCCTCTGGTTGAGTTATGCTGTACTGTACTCACTGGTGCAGTACTGGTGGTATCTGTCCCAGGCAATGACAGCCATAAAACTGATGGAAGCCAGGACTGATATCATTCCCTGAAAACCATGATAGGCACATCCATCTTGCCCGAATGGCCAATGTCTGGAGAAGACAAAGAAACATATACATCATACTCCAATGGCAGAAGTGTCTCACTGCAGCCAATATTACATGAACAGGACTATTGAGAGCATATAAGAAGAAACAAGGCAAGTTACATCATCAACTTAAAGTTGCTGTGGTTCCATTCTTCATACATGAAATCATCATGGTCACAAATCAACAGTACGACTTGTTAGGTTGAATGTCACCTATCTATTCAGATTAACTAGACTACATTAGCATATATAGGTGACAAATGCTAACAACCCATTTTTGGTTTAACCATGGTTTGGTTTCACTAAAGAAACTCTCCAACCCTTAAAAAATGCCAGTTTATGGGAAATAAGCTACAATTCAAGATGTCAGTATGGTTTCACACCTGAGATAGCTAGCATAAGCAGCTGTTAGTCCGTTAATATTCAGACTGATGTCAGCCAAAGCAAGATTGAACACAAAGAAGTTACTGGGCGTCCGCATCTCCTTCACTCTGACGAAGGCCAGGATAGTAATGGCATTGAGGAAGAAGCCAAGCATGCCTGAAAAACAATCCACAACAGCAAACAATTTTTAATCACTTTTTCAATCACTATCACTAAGAATGATTAGCCTATATTTGGTTTGGATCTATTAACCTATAGGCTATCTCTGAATCAATCAGCACAGTCTGTATTACAGCTGATGAACTTCACACCCCAATGTTACACAGTGTTTGCAAACATAAAATAGGCACTGGCCTGTGTTTGAAGCTTCCATATAGGCATTCAAAATTAAAATGTAAAACTTTTAGCTATTGCTGCTGATAGTCTATTGGCATACAGAGAAGAACTGTTAATATGAGAAAGAAAAACCTTGAATTTAGGCTAATGTGTGAATTTTTGAGGATGGGGCTACTCAATTATGTTTGCATTAAGGATTGGGCCACTAAGGTTGTCTACATAAATACAAATAAATATAAATAAGGTCTACATGGAATTCCAAACACTAAAGTGAAGGCAAAAATTATGGATGTTTTCATAACAGTCTATGAACAAAACCCTTTTAGAGTGAAATGCCCCTTTAACTGTAGTATCCCAGGCCCGGTCCCAGCTCCAGCAGCATGTCTCGCATACTGAACAACATCGTCTGTATCCTCAGGTCCACTTACCCCCGACTAGAAGCGCTGTGCCGAATGTAAACATATCAAAATCAGTGAATCCCTCCGGTAATGTATAGGCTGCCATGTTGAAATGCACAAATTAAACAGTGCAGTAAAAGAGAAGTCCTTATGCTGTTCTGTAGAGCACCATAGGTTTCAGCCACTGACCCCTTATAAAGGCTCTTTCACGTGAAACAGCATAAAGAGTCTAATCTTAGTAAACCCCTTTTGCAATCCCCCAAAGAATGTCCTAACAAGCAAACTTACGCTTCCCTCAAACTTTCTGGGAGTTTGCGGTCGCCTAAAGTTTACGTGTTTGCTGCGCAAGCCTCTGATCTCTACACGCACGGAAACGTCAAGTTAAAGGTTCATCCGCGTGCCGTGCGTTTTGTAAATTAGCGAAAATTTGCTCTCTAACAGACCCGCTTTGGAGAAACAACCCCCCCCAATAGGCAAATTCATTGACGATACTGATATTGTGAATAACTGAAAACATGGTAATGCCTCTCTATTCATTTATGAGTGAATTGTTGTATATTTAGGATTTTCTTAACAGCTGGCATTGTGAACTCCAGATAGGCTATACATTATATATGGCCTATTGATCAAACTTTCAAAGATGTATCACAGTATCCACCATCCAAGCCAAAATCAATCACGATGTCTTAGATGGACAAAAACCTACACTACCTCATTTCTCATTTGGACCACCCAGCTGTCGTCATACACAAACACATGACTAAGTGCAGGTTTTTTAGCAAAAAATAATACCATCTCTGTGTCTAGGCTTATTTAGTGTAAATAGTCAGCAATTAACACTGAGTCTGTTAAAATAGCAGAACATCATTCATTTACTTGTTCAGTTGCTTTCATTTTTGACCAAAATAACACATAGGCCTAACCCCCCCAAAAAACTAGGACAGCGGAGAAGTGACCTTTGGCACTCACTCTAGCCTGAACCTTTTAAAATGTAACATTTGGGCCGACTCTGATTGCACCACTAATCTGTACACAGATTACCACAAACTCATTAACTATGAAGTAATGATGTGTCCCAATGGATTTATAATACCCTTTCTCAAACTGCCCATATTGTCCCAGCCCAGATAGTCCACCCAGCTGGACAATCTGGGCTGTGGGCAATGTTCATGTTTAGTATTGCATCCTGTTCAGGGTCTTGAGTTTAGATTGATTCAACTCAGTGATTTCAGTGTGACAGCACTGTTGACACTGTACTGAAAAGTGAAAAACTAGCTGTTATAAATAAATGTGTACTGATGTTCATATCAAAATGTTTGTCTTCTGCCCTAAATCACACAATATAAGAAGTGTCTGTCAAAAGCTGAGAGTGCATTGCAAGGCGAACAGAATGCCACTTTCACAATGCAAAAGTTTCATTAAAAGAATCTGTTAATCTACCAGAGCTAAGCATGTTGAAATCAGATCAGGTCTGAACCAACTATTCCAAGACCTTTGATTGCAATGATTGCCTCAACTGGTGCAAATGCTAATTCTCAATAACACACTGAAGGATTTGTTTACTGTATATTTGTATTTGTATGAATTCTACATTATTAGGTTAATCAAAATGGCAAAGTCACAATCCTTGGTCCTTAATCCTTGAAAATGTAAACAATAAAATGACTCCATCACTATGTTCTCAAATTGGTTGAAAGAACTTTTGGCCCAACAGCATTTGACAGTTGAAAACCATTGTATAATGTAATTTTAAAATGTAAAAGATTTGTTTAAGTCTATATTGATTATGAATAGAGATTACAGTGGTCCAGTCTTTTGAGATACTTTCCAATCTGAAAGTTTATCCTATGTAAAAGTAGTACAGTTACTGTAATAAATCCATAATTTATAGTCTAGAAGAAACATTATAATTAACTGGGCTGTAATTGTTTTCTGTAACTGCCATGAGGTTATTTAATACAGCAAATGCATTAGCTGCCACCGTAGCTGCTGCACATTAGTGTATTGGCAAACAGTTAATTACACCATCATAATCTGCTGGTTTTGCAATGAAACAAAGGCCACATTGTTGAAATTGCATTGGTACCCAGATGCCAAGGAATAGGAGCAAGACTGACTTTTGAAACACACGTTTCTGTTCATCCTCGCACAGGAATGAGTTGGTGATAGCACCTGGCAGGTTGTTTCTCCCTCCCTGATGAATACATGTTGTCAGAGGTCAGATAGGGAGAGCGAGGGGCGGGGGGCTTCTCCCAGGTGCTGGGACAACTCTCCTGAAAGAAATAGAACAAAGATGTATTAATAAGAGACACAGAGATGACTGGATTAAAGGATTTCAAATCCCTCCATACAACCATGTCCTTAAACCTCTGCACCTGTGAATAACCCCAGAGACAGTGACAGTTTAATCATCCACACACAGAAAGTGTGTCACACACACACACACACACAATATGGATTTATTCTGCAAGGTGCTAAATTATTACTTGATAATATGTATTTACTCATCCATGCTTTAAAAATGGAGAATATTCTAACTGTTGTTTATGGGTATGCATGCAAAACAATGCAAAAAAATTGTCCCTTGTGGAGAAGGGACAATGAGCAATTGTTATGCATCTGCAAAAGTGCAAGTTGGGTTTATTTCAGGGTCTTTTTGAAAAAGTGAGCTTTAGCTGTCTGCCTTGTTGCAAATCAAAGGTCATGAACATAGGAGATACTGTAAGGCAAACAAATAACAAGGAAAGATCATGAGTCTGAATTTGGTATTTTAACATAATGATCAACTGGACAGGGAAACATACTCAGCAGTTATTCTTCTGGAGTGCTTTCTGAGTCTGCAGCAAAACTACAAGATCAGTCATATTATGATTAGGCCTACAACCTTGGCTACTCTCCTCTGCCATCTAGTGGTCATTTGTATGTTTTCAAATATTTGCTGTGCCGCGGTACTGTGTTTTAATTATGGGATATCTCAATGGAAATGACTGATGAAAGTGGGCGTCAGTAGCTACTACATCCGTTCCCATAATGTAAAGACACGCCACCGCTGTGACAAGAAAACACGTTTATGAAACCAACTGAAACTTTGAAACTGAAAATTTCTGTGCGACTCTTACACATCACAACTGAAGAGTTTTGCACGAGAGTGTACTTTCCGTGCAATTTGGGCCAATAGGCCTCGACCATTCCAAACTTACACTATGTATTCCAACATTTATGTTTGGAAGGATGTTAGGCCTATTATTCATTAGAGATGAATAGAAATGGTGGAAAAAAAAATGTGCAATTGAAAATGTCCTTTCGAAAAAAGAAGTCTTGATGAACAAAACATCTTACAAAACTTATAGCCTACCCAGAAAATACACAGATTAAATATTTCTAAAGGGAGAAAATGAATATATAATATAATCATGATCATAAACCATATTCAGCGTAGATAATGTATTTCTATAGCCTATGGGCCTGCATTGTGCGTCGCGTGTCTACACAAAACAGCACTTATAGCTCCATTTAAAAGGGGCTGTATGTTGTGCCCATAATTAACCATCAAATCAACTATTGAAAAGTGTTTCCCCTATAATGAAAGTAAAACTACGCAGCCTATCAGCTTCCAGGAAGCAATAATCGTGTGAATGAAAATAACCCAAGTCCCTTCACTAATCCCTGCCTATCCTTTTTATCTGAGGATTCAGACCAGTCAGAGCAGTATGGAGCTCTGAGCCTGCAAGACACTACGATGCATCCGATGTCCGGTTAAAGCAAGCAGCAGCGCGTGCTTTATATTTGTAGTTTAGTTGGATAGCGTACAGTAGCTTGCAGGAGAAAACATGATTCGACATTTTGCTGTGGGTTTTTGTTTGGCATTACTTTGCTTCCCGCTGCTGAGCAGTTCATGTCCAGCACAATGTAGCTGCTTCTTCCACAAATTAAGCGACGGATCGAAAGCAAGGTAAGAAAGGAGCAATTGTAATATTATTATAATATTACTGTACATTTCATTGTCAGTAGGCCTACATGTAGTTTGTTATTTGTTGTGGTGTAGACTACTAAACTGAGTTGCACTGCAGTTTCCTTTATGCAGTCACTCTCTATATAGGATTAACTTGGAGTTGCCCTTTAATCTTCTTTGCTCGTTAGTGACCTATACTGTTTTTCCTCAAATGTTATGGAGGAGTGTTTAACAAAACAGTCGAAAAAAATTGTTTTTTTCATTATTAAATCCACTTCTGCACAAACCCTACATGTTTCATTATTATGTAAAGTAGAATGCAGATAGAGAATATTGGTTCTCTTTCACATGTAATTCTAAATAAATATTCTTCATTTCTCCTGTAGGAGTGTGCTTTGCAATGATCCAGAGATCACTGTGGTCCCTCCAAATTTCCCCACTGACACATCAAAACTACGCATTGAGAAGACAGCAATCACCAGGATTTCAAGCGAGAACTTCCACTACCTCAACAACTTGGAGTTCTTGTGGATGTCTTTCAATTCACTGAACGCGCTGAATGTGGACAGTTTCCGGGGTCTGTACAGTTTGGATGAGCTGAGGCTGGATGGCAACTCCCTCACCTCTTTCCCCTGGGGGTCTCTGACTGATATGCCTAACCTGAGGCTTCTCGATTTACACAATAACAAGATCTCATCCATCCCTGGTGAAGCAACCATGTACATAAAGAATATAACCTATCTGGACTTATCAAGCAACAGTATGGGAACTATTCCTGCCGAGGTCCTCACAATGTGGCTGAGTGTGAAGCCATCCCAGGACATGGAGTCCTCCAAACTAATTCTCGGTAAGGATCAAGCCACAGCATATATGAGGACACTGGAAACTATTCTTTTTAAGCTGCCTTGCATGAGCACTAGTTTTGTGTTATGCAATGTACATTGTCTTGACACCGTCAGTATGTAAAACGGTGTTAGGGATTAGTCTAATTATAGCTGTTGTGTCCAGTGTGTCAAGTTGTCACACTAGTTCAGTTTATTTTAACTTAGAACCGTAAGTCCTTGGTCTTAAAATGACTTGTTACCATTGGCTGTCCCTTGTGGAGAATGCGTGAAGGAAAACATTGAGGATAGATATACTAATAGTAATTCAGATGAAGATTCCTAGTTAAAAATTTTGGTTTCTTTTCATTTACTGCCTGAATATGTATCACAGTTGTCACACTTGGTTCCCTCTGCAGGTCTCCATGACAACCCGTGGCTGTGCGACTGCCGGCTGTATGATCTGGTTCAGTTTCAGAAGTCCCCATCATCCTCCGTGGCTCTCATCGACACCAGGCTGAGGTGCGCTGATCCGGAGAGCTTGTCGGGGGTGCTCTTCACCGAGGCAGAGCTGCAGAGGTGCCAGGGGCCTCGGGTCCACACCGCCGTGGCTCGCGTTCGGAGCTCCTTGGGCAACAATGTCCTTCTGCGCTGTGGGACGGTTGGTGTCCCCATCCCCGAGCTGTCCTGGACCCGTGCTGATGGCAAGAAGATGAATGGCACTAGTGAGTTCCACTAAAGTAATTCCAGACCTGCCTGTTTGCCTAAGATTAGAACAGTAATATCTATTTCTGTCATTGTGTAGGTTAAAGTGACAATGAGATTAAAGTTTGACTTTTTGGACCAATCCATTTAACACTGGACTTTTTTTCTGTTTTTGCAGTTCAGGAAGAGATTTCAAAGGAGGGAATCATTTGGTCGATTCTTAGTGTGCCTGCTGTCGCCTACCGTGATTCTGGAAAATATGTTTGCAAAGCAACCAACTTCGTGGGGACCGCAGATGCCATCATCTCCTTGGTCATTACTGACTCCTTTCGGTCAGAGGAAACAGGCGCCGCTTCTAAGAGACCCAGAGGGAAGAAAACCGGTGGCATTGGAAAGGCAGCGTACCAGGAGAAACTTATTGCCAGATATGTACCTCCACCAACCACCACGGCTGCCCAGCCCATCATCGAACCCCTCAATGGCAAAGGCATCACTGGGAAGTATGAGATCGAGAGCTATAGCATTTCTGACAGTCTTGCAGAGGGACCAACCAGTGTATCCAACACAGCTGGGCCAATGGAGGTGGAGAAGGATGTTCTGAGCAACTTAGCAGCCAATGCCTCCTCCTTACAGCAGGCACCGGAGAAAAGGATAGTGCGTTCGGTTAAGGTGATTGGTGACACCGACCATACTGTCTCTCTGAACTGGCGTGCCCCTACGGCCACTAACACCACAGAATTCAGTGTCCTATATGCTATATTTGGTGAGAGAGACATGCGTCGTATCAATGTAGGCGCAGGCAAGAACCGGATCACCATTGATGGCCTGGTGCCAAAGACGAAGTACATTGCCTGCGTTTGCGTCAAAGGCCTGATCCCGAAAAAGGAGCAGTGTGTAATCTTCTCAACAGATGAGGCGGCCAGTGCCAGTGGCACCCAGAAGCTCATTAACGTAGTGGTGATAACTGTGGCGTGTGTGATTGCTGTCCCCCTGACACTGATTGTCTGCTGTGGTGCCCTAAAGAAGCGCTGTCAAAAGCTGCTGGGGAGGCAGACCAAAGAAATGCAAGACTCCTATGTCACGTTTGAGACCCTTTCCCCTGGGACCAAAGCTAAAGGAATGGAGGGGGAGTATCTGACGAGGCTAAATCCTGATGAATCCAACAGGCTTCTCTCTGCAAGGTCTAGTGTGGACTCAGAGGCCACGGCCAGGACTGAGGGACCACCAAACGAGTACTTCTGCTGATACCAAACGTATGCCTCAACTGTCAGAGGATGCACTTTGCTTTCTAAGGGCCTGTGATGTAAACAGCTACGCCACTGCGCTCAGAGACTAATCAAATGACTCCCTTCAGGGGTCTTCAGAGGACATTGACAGCTCTCTCAGCATCGGATGTATGAAATGACATATTATTTTACAGCCTTGTGGGAAAACAGGCCACCATTGATGTGGTGAACTGCAAAAAGGGAAATAAACACTGTAATATGATTTCACTATTTAAATGCAATGTTTTTAATGTATAAAAACGTCTTTTTGTATTTGTCATGCACTTTTAAAGGGGACGTTATGCAGAAGGATATTTTTTGAAATGTTGTCCTAAACTGTCGGAAACCCATTTTAGGAAGGAGGAGCCCTTCTGAGACGTAACCTCAGCATTCTGTTTAAATCTTTACTTAAGAAAATGGTGTATTTGTAGAAATGATGAACCAGCAATTGCTAGCCTATTTTGCATCAGTCTATTATATGTTAATGTGCCAGGTTTACTGTTGGGCTCAATTCCTAAAATACAATATATTTTATAATGTGTATATTTATGACCTGAGATATGTGTGTATGTGTGAATGTATGAAAATAAATATTTTTATATCAATACATGTTTACAGGCTTTTTTTTTTAACTTCTCAAAACATTGTTTTTTTTTAAATAAATCAATATTAGAAGACAGATGCAGAAAACACACTTGAAATATGTATTAAAAAGTAGCATCCTAATGAATGGAAACATTTTTATTATGCAGAATATACAGAATTTACAGAACAATTACATTTTTTTGTGTGGCGATACATCTGAACTGACTCAGGTGAAATTTGTTTTAACCTGCTTGGAGCAGCAGATGGGTGGTTTTTACAGGATCAGGACAATTCCCATAATGTCAGGCACATTCTTTCAATAACAAAGGATAAATCCACTTACAAATATTTAACTAAACTTCCTGGCACTCATTGTTCTGTCCTTTGTGCCAAACTAATTAGACTAAGTAGCATCTAAGTAGACTAAAATAAACCAGAAAAAGCATTTATAAATAGTATTTGGCAAATGTCTGCACTATATATATAGTGCAGTGCAAGCAAACTAACTATAAACAATGACCAATAAATGAATACTCAATGCAAAACTTATATCATAATGATATTGTTATACTAGGTTATGTGCCTAGTGTTATTGTTAAGATCTATTCCACTAGACCAACAGGTTACCTACATTACAATAGTTTTTTCTACCAATACAAAGGATCTGATTGACCTATCTCTTTTCCTTTTTACAGCTTGGATATTAGAAGAAAATGTTAGAGAAATATTAGAGATGTGGACAAGCAGTATTCCACTATTGATGGTGTCTGTATTCACACATGCTTTCTATGTTGATTCTGCCTTTACAAACCGAGAGATAACCAGCGTTCAGATTATTGAGGTCAGATTACAGTAGTTTCCAGACATCTGTCTCTCTCTCCAGCCCCCCCCCCCCTCCCCCCTCTCTGTTATAGCTAAGCCTGATGGGCTCTGTGTCCAACCCTCTTAATGCTGACAGGCCTCCTGTCATGTCCATGGTAGTGCTTTGGAAGGGAACACATAAATTAAATTAGACTGATACAAAGCATTTTGGGCTATATCTGAAAATAAAACCGTAATAACTCATTTTAATTTTAATGTTACTATAACTATTGAATCTTGATTGTACAACGGTTGCAGAGAGCGTTTGCATGCTTTTGAGGAGATCTTACAATAGTTACAAGACAAAGTGGTCCATTGCTAAAAATACACAATTTCCGGTGTGTCTCACATGTCACTTAGTGTCTTAAGCATTGCGTCAAGGCAGATTAAGGTAATAGGCTTTCTTTTGCCCAACCCCTGGGCATGTCCTGCTCAAACAGGCCTCTTTCACAGGCATCCCTAGGAATATGGACACCTTTTATGTTGCATTACGTATTGCTTTGGTATTTTATCTCATCACTCCTGGATCATCAACTTGTCTGACCGGTTGCTCCTGCACAAATGACACCTCGGGAAGGTAAGCGACCACTGAACATGTACTGTTTTCAAGTTGTGGGGCATTTAGAAGTAGAAGTAGGTTATGGGATAACCACGGCTTTGAGTGTTGTTGTAAACCTAACCTACTACACCAAATAATACTACAACCTACAATCGATACCTAAAACTTTGTATAGACACTGTATGAATGTTCAGTAACTCATCTTTCATAACCTAGTCTTTTCTTTTTTGATAATCTTATCATTCCTCTTTATTCTAGGTCTTTACTTTGTATGGAAACCTCCATGGGACGCATCCCAGAGGATATCCCAGATGATTTTACAAAAATTCGTATTGAAAATTCCCACCTGACGGAGTTGCCCCGCGGATCTTTCTCTAAAGTCAGTACCTTGGAGTTTCTGTGGCTCAATTTCAACGACATCACCCTGATGAACATCAAAAGCCTGGAGGGGCTGGGGAACCTGACCGAGCTGAGGTTACAGGGGAACAAACTGAGCTCAGTACCGTGGACAGCGTTTCAGGACACGCCGAAACTCAAGATTTTAGACCTGAAGCACAATCGTCTAGACGTGCTGCCCGAACACGCTCTGAGACACTTACCAGGTCTGACCTACTTAGATTTATCCTTCAATCAGCTTAGTGTCATATCAAAAGATGTTTTCATTAACTGGCCCCTTTACCGTACATCAGAGAAAGCATGGGGGAAAGAGGGGATGGTCTCCAATGTGGTTTTGGCACTGCATGACAATCCTTGGTTGTGTGATTGCCGCCTCAAAGGCTTTGTTGAATTCATCAGGGCGGTCAGTCCTCCTATCATTCTGATGAACTCCTATTTGACGTGTTCGGGCCCCACCTCCAAGGCCAAGAAGTTCTTCCACGAGGTCCAATTAAAAACATGCATGCAGCCAGTGGCATCTGCCCCAGAGACCAACATCACTTTACCTCTGGGAGCGAATGCAACGCTCACATGCTTAGTCAAGGCCAGGCCAGACCCCACCATTCAATGGATGTACAGTCTGAAGACCATAAGAGGATTTGCTGGTAAGATTTTTTTTTTAAACTTCTATCCATCCATTAAACTGCTGCCAACCCACAGTGGGAGCACTTACCATGATATCACATCTACAACTTGTAGGCTGCGTTTGCTGTATGAAAAGATTTAGAAACAATAGGGCCAGCGTAATCTATGGCCTGCTTACTGTACATTTCACATGCACGTGCTGCTGGGCCTGAATTTCTGTGCCAGATGTAAGCAAATCATGCGGCATGTGACTTGCATTTGCACAAGTAAATGCAGTAGAGTACCAGGCTGACCTTGGTTTGATGCTTTTGATGCAAGCCTGTTTTTTCTGCCTGTTTCGTTGCAGCTACCGAGACACATGTGGACGAGGAGACCATCAGCTCCCAGCTGCTGATCCCCTCTCTTCATCTGGCAGACAGAGGCCTCTACACCTGCATGGCCAACAACTTCATTGGGAATTCCTCTGTCTCTATCGCGGTCAACACCAGGTCCCTCAATGCCTCCGCTCCCGTTCCCCCACCATTCCCTATGTTGTCATCCGATGACAATGTCTACATTGACATCCGCATCGCCAAGCAGACGGTGTACGGCATCACCCTGGAGTGGTATGCAGCCACAGACAACCCCGCAGAAACCTGGTTCACCATCCACTTTGGCAAGTACGATTCACCCAAAAAGGAGATGATCTACATCGGGCCCGGCATCAGCAGCTACTCTGTCAGCGACTTGCTGCCCGTCACCAAATACGAGGTGTGCGTGACTCTGAAAAACCAGCCACCCCGAGAAGGCCAGTGCATCGTGTTTGTGACAGGGAGCGACATCAGTGAGCTGGAGCAGAGGGAGAGACTCATCCACATCGTAGTCATCGTGTGCGCCATGGTGCTGGCGGTGCCGGCCGGCATGTACGCCTGCACCACAGAGGCCAGGTTCAGCTGCATCGAGCGCTGCACGGATCTGTGGAAGAAGCGCAGGCGGCGCGGGGGGGACCTGCAGGAAATGGAGAGGCAAGGCACCTTCGACAGCCTGCAGGCGGCCAGCGACGAGGGCCTGTGCAGGGACTCAGCAGAGGACAAGATAAAGAGGCGGCGGTCTGAGGATAAATGCAAAGGAGGCAGTGCAGCTCAGCTATACTAGCATCAATGTAAAAACCTAGAAGTGTATCTGTAAATAATGTCAGTTTTTAATGAGAGATCTCCTGTAGAATGTGTAAATCTTAAGCTGTCACCTCAAGATGGAAATGCCTTTCTTCCTTATTGCTAGGGAGTTATTTATCTGTGTAAATATTCAACAAGAAGTCAAATGTTTGTTCTAAAATGTATTTGATACTTCTTTGGGTTAATTTTTTCTTAATCTTTTGATACTGAATGCAAAGTCATGCTTAATTAAAAAGTAGTAAATCATTGGTGCTTACACATACCGTATATTATTCTTTACTATTGTTAACTTCACCCAACTGTATATATAATGGGGTTGGGCTTTGTGTGGGTTCATTAAAGGAGACTGAAGGTATAAGAGGTTCAAACGAGAAGATAGTAACCTTGTTTTTTATCCACTATTGTGACAAATTATTGATTTTTTTTATTGTTTTCCTTTTTACAGATTCCATTCGCTCTCTTGTAATGGCATAGAATGATGTATGATGTGGATTAAAGGGGAGTTAAAGACGAATGCTGAGACACTGATTTTTTAGCACAATCACTCAGAGGATTTGTTACATAAGCAGTGTTTTCCCATGCGTTTATACATACGCTGGTAAGGAGATTACAGTGCTTTTCTATCTGAATCCCGTCAATCCCAGTGTCTTAACAGCAGAGTAGGGCATGATATTTCTATTTAATGGCAGGTCCCAGCACATTGCATCTACACTGATTATACAGGCAAATAGAGTGTATATCAAAAACTGATTTGTTCTTGGTCTTGGTTGATTGATAGGTTCTTTTGCACCAATCAGTGGCACTTTAATAGAGATATTAGAATACGATGAAAAATTGTTTTGGTGCAATATAAATAATGATCACATTTATATTGCTATATTCAATCAATGTACACCCATTGGCATATATACATCATATATCACAATTTGTATGTATCTTTTTAAGTAAAGAATATATCATGTTTTGATGACTCCTGAACACTTTCTCAGTTGTGATTAACTCTTCATTCTGAGCCACTAACTGTCACTAGTGATTCACTTCAACAGCAGCCAGCAAAAAGACATAAGCCAATTATAAGAGGGCATGACTCCCGGGGCGGAGGTCTTTGGGTAAATAGTCTAGATTGGAGATTTGGAGGAGAATGAAGGTCAGTCTGATTCAGACTGGAATGTAATAATGTTTTTGAAAGTACAAATACACAGATACACCTGATCCTGATATGAGGTGCTGTCTATATTGTAATAGACTGGTCAGGGTATTGTGTTGGGTCTTGGCTCTTGAGAAGGTTTGTAAACTAAAATAACTAAACTAGCCTCTGCACAGAAATGAGCACAGATCATGGTTATTTTCAAATATTTATTCAAAATCAAGACCGTACAAAGACAATACAAAGATGTCACTTAAAAGGGACAGGCAAGTGTAATATATAGTTGATTAAGATATTGACAGATAAGAGATATTCATTACAGCAATGAAATGACTCTAAAATGATTTGCCTACATTTGAAGGCATTGAACAGTAACATAGACTGTGTTTTATACGTTGATCCTTAACGCTACAGACAGAATGGACAATATCTACATCTAGAAAGGAAATGTCCAAGCAGTTTAAATATATAGATGAGCTTGAAGATTTCAAGCATACGACTAATTATATTATTTACTGCAGTTAAGATATATTCATGTGAGAGGGCATGTCCATATCTTTTCATATACCTGTGCCAAAAATAATGAAAACAATACAATGCTGTACATTAAAAATTGACCCATGTCATATAAAAGCATATCTCTAGGATAGCACAAACACTCATAAGTAAATAAAAGCAACATAGCTTATGCTATTTTCAAAGCCTACGGTGGCACATTGTAATAAAAAAAATCAACTTCTTAGCTCTCAAGCAGCTGATATAACACAGTAAAAAATATTACTACTACCTTTAGCACTTCATATTAAGCAGTGGTGTTTGTCATAACTGTGTTATTCAGCTGCAAGCTCCGATATAGGATGCAGTCCTAGTTGTGTTCTTGAAAACATTACAGGGTCTTCAGCATTACACTTTTCAGGAAATAACAGCAACATGTATACACAGTAATTCTTAGTAATCCTCTCCCCCAGGCAATTTACAGTAGTGGTTCTTACTGTTGTTAACATGATGTAATCCTCCTCAAGATGGCAGTGTGGTGAATTTTCTAGGAGGATACCACTGGCAGACTCAAGTTCTTTCCTCTGATTGGCTAAGCCGTATCAGTCAAGGTTGCAATGCAGTTCACTTGTGCAATATCCAGTATTGAAACACAACTGTTTGTATCCCCTTCTGTGGTACCCCCTCATTTTAAATTACCCATGATAATTTAAAGGTAGGCCAACCCAGCAGATCATCATAGGTTCAGGTGAAGCCTCTCAGACAGCAGATGAACTAAGAGCAGTAGAACCGTCATGAGATCCAATTGTCCACAAGTCTTGAAGAACAAAAAAGTTTGTCAGACAGAGTTAGTAATAGCCTTGGTTGTTCTCAATGATTTTCTGCTCCAGCTTCATTTTAAGCTCTGACACCAAGGCGGAGCTGATGTTCCCCTCTTTGCGGCGGCTGGGTTTCGATTTCTTGGAGCTTCTCAATGCCAGCGCACCAGAGATGGTGGGCACCGCCCGGGGCCTCTCTGTGGGCCGGGTGTTACAGGGGGGCGGAGGGGGCAGGCAGGGGGGTGGAGGCTTCTGTCGGGGGCTGCTGATGCTCCGTTCGGACATCTTCTCCGGATTGCCAACGATGAACTTATCTGCAGGGTTGTCGCCTTTGAAGAGGGGCATCTTGAGGTTCCAGGGCTCGGGGTCCCTGGGTCGCCTCCGAATGATGCGCCGCACCGGCATGATCCTGTTTGACTTTGTGTTGCGCAAGTACATAGCCGTAGAGATCAAGACAGTCACTCCTACCAACATGCTAATGATACCAGTGACCATGCCTAGAGCTTTCATAGGATTTTCCCTAGTTTTCATTAAAAAGGCCGCCATAGGCCCCTTGAGAGGAGTCTGTAAAAGAGCACAAATACAATTGTTTTAATCAAGTCCAAGGGACTGAATTCAAGCGTTAAGTCACCATTTGTCCAAAGCATGCAAGCATGAGAGATGGATGAGCAAAGCACTGACAGAGGAGGCCCAGACAACATGTCTACTAACAACGTGATGTTTCCACACACACACACTCAATCATCCATTCGCCTCTGTCCTATGGGACTGCTGATGCAAAGTTAAGAACTACGCACAACACTAGTTGTTGGGAATGCGTCTGGCAGTGCGGTGCATTAGGATTTCTCTTTGGCATGTGCTCTATGGGCTGCACAAGGATTAACTTGATGTGATGTTGTGCTGTGATGGTAGTTACCGAGACCAAGTGCAATACACATTTGTGTGAAAAATGGAGATTAGTTGAGCAAATATGGGTTTCAATCCCAAGTAGACCGCTCCATCTTAGTCACTTAAACCACTTAAACAGCCAATAGTCATGCTTTCAGGTAGAAAAAAAATAAAATAAAATAAAATTTAGATGAGCAATGATGGTGTTGTGGTGGTGTAATAATATTATGAATATAATTAGTATTAGAAAACTATATATATTACTACTATATTATTATTGAATATTTTCCAATCAAAAAGATAACATTTTTAATATTGGGCATGGTAAATAAAAAATAATATATCTAAACTTTTTGTTATATTGTAATATAATTCCTTAAAATGCGCTCCAGTACTCTTTTACAGACAATAGAAAACCAGTAAAAAAATAAATATATTTTTGTAAAGTTTGTGAATGTATTTTGAAGTATAGCTGCAGTTACAGTATAAATATTCCTCACTTGACCCTGCGGACGACTTTAATGTAATTACTCTCGGGGTTGATTCGGGACTTTTTCACTGCATCGCAGTAGATGACTGTGGATATACAGATCGTTAATAAAATGAGGGAAACGACAATGCTGAGACAAATTCCAAAAACAGTCAGGGGACGCTTGCTGAGGCCCATGAAGTACGCAATAATTCGAGCTTTGATCTGAAAGCACAATACACAACAGAGAAACAACACCAAAAAAAAAAACATAGGGTGAAGAAACTAATAAACGGTGCAAACATATATTACATGAATATGGGTTAATGTAAATGACTGAAAATCTTAAAGATGCGGTGAATGAAATATGAGTGACAGGTTGAAACAAGGATTCTCAGCTGCAGGTGCATAGCATGAAAAGAATATTATCAAGTGGTAAAATAGCTTGAATCTACAGCCCATGCTGCCTACGATGCAGGCTCGGCATAGTTACAGCGCTGCAAAGCATGCTGAGATAAGTCAGCGCAGGTAGGGGGGTCTTACCGCCTCAGTGATATCGATATTGACCACGGCTGTCGTGCTGAAGGACGGGGAGCCTCTGTCCCGGGCCTGGACCACCAGAGACCACTTGCAGTCCTTCTGCTTGGTGATGTTCTGCACGATCGCCATGGACTTGATGTAAGGCTTCAGCTTGATCTCCCCCGTCTCGGCGTTGATGTCGAAGGCGTTGTCGGGGTCGGCTGTCATGATGGAGTACTCAATGACGTTGTTGGGAGACTCTGCGTCTTCATCCACCGCCTGTAGACAGCAAAACAGGTGTGAATATGATGTAGTATATGATGTAGTATGTATATGTATGATGTAGTATGGTGTATGACATGTATATGATGCTATGTAAAGCCCTTTGAGACTTGACTAGACCAGAATAAGATACGCAACTGCTAACAATTTCAGTATATTTGCCCCTTTACCTGATACCAATGATCACATGAACTCCCAAGCCATTACACTGAATAAACATATTACACCTACAGTGTTTATTGATTTATAATTAGATTTTGAGTTGTTGGGGGGGGGAGACCACATAATGTACCTCTACTTTGACAGGTGCACCAATAATCATGGTCTTCTCCAGGAGTTTGTTGTCGAACTCTGGCGGATGGTCGTTCAGGTCGAGGATGGTGACAAAGACTTCAGCCAAGCTGTACTTTCCCTCTGAGTCCTCGGCCTTGACATAGAAGTTGTACTTGGACCTGACCTCTGCGTCCAGCGTGGCCCAGGGCTGCGTGTAGATGATGCCCGATGACGGGTGGATCGCAAATCTGCGGTCCCAAATAGAGAGCGTGTTAGTAAAAACAACAATTGTTCATTTTATTGTATTGTCTGCCCCAGTGAGCCTGGTTTCTATACAGGCACTCGGCAAGAGATATTTACATCACATCCTGACTATTTCTAAATGTCTAAATAAAAAGATACTGATGTTTCATAAGTTGGTCTTTGATTAAAAGTCATGGTGGGATAACCGCAATTAGGAAGAAATATATTTAGATTATGTTAATGGATAACAAAAGTTAAATAGATTTCTGAGAAATCAGAAAAGGTCAGGCTTTTTCTTGTTTATCACTGTGAGTACATGGCTCCTATTCAGCCATTTTCTACCATCTTTTTCTACCTTTTCTCTGTGAAAATTAACAAGTTGCCTTGGAACTGATAACTTTCACACAATTAACTCAACTCCCTGCCTGGAGACAAGCATAAATTTGCACTTTCCATTTACTGCATGCTGCCTTGCTTTTCAAAGCTGCCGTCTCCGTGGCTCCAGCTGTCACATTGCATGTTAATTGGCTCTCCCTATGTGAGACAGGCCAGGCTGTCTATTTTTTACCCTCCAATCCAATTAGGAGATTAGCCAGCATCTTGCTGCCATCTTAGAGTAAGCTGTTTGTGCAGCAGAGGAGCACAGGCTGGACCAATCATACTGGTTTCCTGCGTACCTCTCCCATTAAAGAGACAAACTGAGATGAGAAAAGACTGGTCTGTTGTTAACTGAGTTTACCTGCGACCCAGAGCTGGATCTACTCTGAAAATCAGTTCCCTTCCTTGGAGTCATCTACATAAAAGTGACTTTTTAGCCCATGAAATGCATTTAGATCAGTCATGGTAACGCACGAGTTAAGCATCTGATCTGACTGAACCTAAACTGGCAGGAGTGTAGGGCGCTACTTACAAATCTGATCCTGATCCATAAATCGTGTATTTGACCTCGCCCCAAGGCCCTGAATCTGGATCATTTGCCTGTGGAAAAACGGACAGAGATTAGAGGGCCAATACTTGCAGCGCACATTCCAAAATTGGACACTTTCTAAACAGCATTATTTACCAACCTGATAACTATTTTAGTAGAACTGCATGGAGCAATAATCATACAACAATACTGTCGTCAGGGTGGGCGACAAAACCCCTCAGCCAAGGTAGCTGAAGGCTGTCCATTTAGATGATTGGAGCTGATTAGGATAACCCACTAGAGTCTTAAGCTCATGTACAATAGGTTGGGGGGTTTTGACCCAGCAGGGTCTGTCTACTATAAGTCTGTCCCTGGGGTGAGAAAGAGCAGGGAATGAGCCATCGGCCAATACGATTAACCTTGAGGGAAATTAAGCTTTTTACTCCTCAGTGCTTCGCTTGGAAAACAACACAAATATAGCCTGGTTGCATGGTACATAAATTGTAATGGAAGTCAGAAATGTGCCAGTATTTTCCAAATACCCCTTGAGGCATAACAGAGAGCATATGCCAGAGTGTCATGTGAATTTCATAACTGGCGACAACAAAAGCACAAGCGCCGGGGAACATTGAGCTTTGTTGTCTGGCAACAACCTGCTTTCATCTAATGAACTGCACCCAGTAATATGCATCTATTGGGGGATTGGTGGATTATATAATCATATTTCGGTGGGGTTAAAGCAGAGTTTAATCTTGATGGACTCACGGTTACGGACACAACGTTAGAGCCTCCAGGGGAGTTCTCTGGGACCCTGGCGATGTAATACTCTGATGTGAATTTGGGGATGTTGTCATTTGTGTCCAGGAGGTTAATCACGATGTCAGCTGTTGCACTGAACCTCTCAGGTGTGTCGATCTCCACTGCCAGCAGCTGCAGAAACACAAATGAAAATTGTGATTGTGCCATTTCAATCAGAACAGAAATGATTACTGATAGTAATAAATAGCGGTAGAGGGTAAAAATAATATTCTCGGCTAATAACCGCAAAGAGGCCAGACCAAATACAAAGTCTGACCTTGAAAGTTAAGGTTGCTCCCTTTTCGTAGTCGATGCCAGATGTGTCTTCCACAATGATGGTGACCTGTGCTTCATTGAGGACGGTCTGAGGAACCACCCGCAGCACCCGGCTCGGCCCCACTAGCCTCAGTTTGAATTTAGCATTCGCTCCCTGTAAAGAACACACATCCAGTCTATAAATTAACATGAATTAGTAAAAAACAAAGAATGAATCCAAAAGTGCACCTCACCAGAAATACCTATGAAATCAAATACACCTTTGATTTCATAGGTATTTCTGGCGAGGTCAGATGCAAGATAATGACTTGAGCAAGGCTTGGCTGGTCTAAAAGGGAAAAAGTCTGTCTGGCAGATAATGTTACATGAAGCATTCAGGCAGGAGGGCTAATGGACATGATGACATAATGACTAACATTTTATTTTGAATTCAGTTTATTGTCCAACATTTTTATTTCAAATGGGTATTACATAACTAGACATAACAATGCTTGTGGAGGCTGGTTAGCAGACATTTATGCAATGTTGTACCCAGAGGCATTTGTAGTGTATTGTAGTCTATCGTAATTCTTCCATTTTGAATATTAGAGCATCATTTTTAGACAGAATATTGTTGTTTTACTGTGTGATTAAGGCCAAACTGAATGAATGCTTTGTGAAGTATGATAAGTGTACAGACTCATAGGACCTGAGAAATGATGGTGTATGGAGATCAGTGACAGGAATATGAAATATGAGTAATTGTCCTACCTGGTCCGAGTCGTTGACAGTGATCTTAAAGCCTCTGAGGATCTCCCCTGCAGGTGGGTGCTCATACATGGTGACCTCAAACTTGCTCTGTGGTCCGTTCTCTCCGTAGAAGGTTGGAGGGTGGTTGTTGAGATCCACCACGCGGACTGTTACCATGGTAACGCTGTAGTCCAACAGCTGGTCATTTGGGCCTATCTCCGATGCCTGGGTTTCAAATTAGATTCACACATTCAGCAATGATCATAAGATCTACTTATACTATGAGATGACTTTGTAGTTCCCAAGACCCAAAGAGCAACTGTTACCTTGACTTTAATTTCATATAATTCATTTTTCAGATGGACTGGATAAGTTGTCAGGCTGATGCAGCCGCTTGTGCTATTTATGTCAAAGACACCATCGCTACCTGAAACAGGAAAACAGAAAAGTGTTCAATTAGTTTGAAAAAACACCTGCAAGTACCATAAAACAGGTTACAATTACGTTTAATTGGAACAAAAGATAGTTCAAAATGGCATTTAATTCTTATTTTGAAAATAGTGTTTTATTGTGCTTACCGTTGATAATAGAATAATATATGACGTTAGGATTGCCTTGATCTCCATCTTTAGCATACACTGTGAATATTTCAGAACCCTAGAAATAAAAATGACAACATATTCAAATATTTACATATTCATGTAGACAAAAGCAATAACATGCAATCAGCTGCACTGAAAAAACGCAGCATGTTGATATGGAGAGAACGGAGACAGACTTACAGGGACTGAGACCTCGTAGATGTAGCCAAAGTAAGGGGTTCCTATGAAGGAGGGAGGTGTGTCTTGGGCATCAACTACATTGATTGTTATGGTGGCTGTGGAGGTCAAGACCTGGTGCTTCTCCTTGTACTTGCCACCGCCATCCTGAGAAAAGAAACAGAGGGAGAGGGGACAGTTACACTTTGTTTTATACTGTAATAGTAACTGCAATGGAGTGTTATGCCATCTCACTAAAATAATAAGAGAAATTAGTTATTTTTAGGATCAGAGTAACCAGCTGACTAGCTTGAAGTGGTTTGGCAGAAGATGGGGATTTCAAACTGGTAACTAGCTAGATAATATTATTAAAAAAAAATAAAAAATAAAAAAAAAGATGATGTAATGATGGCACTAAATCCTCACATTTGCAAAATGGTCCATGGTTTGAAATGATTTCATTAGGCACATCTGTTCATTTGAGCTATAGCCTGACTAGTGAATGATGCAGTATGTTTTAATATAATGTTCCACTTTGTTATGATGGTGACCGTCTCCATTTAAAACTAATGCAAACCTCTTGTTATCCACATTTACCAGTAATCTAGCATGACAAATTAAATATAATTAGAAACATCGGAATGTGTAATTTCATTTAAATATCATTGCTGTCTATGCTAATCATGTTATAACGCTTCAGGGAGAGCGGGATATGCTGAGACATTTTTTACACTGACTTTCTGAGGAGAGAGAAATGTTCCAATCTCTTTACCAAAGTGATTCACTTCTAGTTTGGGATCAACTCATTCCCATCATTATTAACAACATTTATGGGGGCCTAAACACTTTCTCTGGCTGTACCCACTGTCTTACTACGCAACATGTAGGCCTACTCATCTAATATCAGAAATAGTAAAGAAATCAAGATAGAGCAATTTTTACAGCAGTTTTTGAGGGACTGTATATATACTGTGTGTTATTCCACAGGTAGTCAGGGCTGAAGCTGGAGAGGAACTAGCCCTCTCCTTCCACCTCTCTATCATATTATGGCTCACACTGCGATCAATAATTAGTCAGCAGAAGTCCACTGATGTCCTATAGAGCTGAGCGACTGATAATACATTACTTCCATGTGAGCGACCAGGGAAACTCGGACAATGTGTTGACGGTCAACAAGCTCGTCAACTGAGAAAGGTTAGCCATAGCTGAACTTGGTCATTGGCCTTCAACAGCCAATCAGATTTCCGTACTTCCTTGTTTCCCTACCAATGTGGCTTTGTTTCATGAACAATAGTTCCACCTGGCAGGTGCAACATGGACACAGCCATTGAAAGCTTCCCAGTTTTCTACAACTTTTATGGGAAAGACTCAGGAAGAAAAAGCCTCTAAAATGATGATTGGAGAACGGCTGCATCCATTGTTGGAGTTGAAGTTCTGAAGTCATTTTATTTATTTATTTATTTTTTTAATAATGCGAGGGTTAGGGTTAGCGCTTACTAGCTATGCTAACTCATCAAAACAATGTAATGTTATGAGAGGTAATACCAAAGCAGTGACAAACGCATAATTTGCCTGTTCGAAACTTTGTAGCTGCAGACCGCCACACAGACGCAGTCGAGGTCTCTGGCCCCGCCCACAGTCTGCCAGAATAGAGCGACACTTCAGCCAAGCTGCTCGCAGTGTGAACACACGGTTAGACCTCCAGAGAGGATCTTTGCCCTGTATATCAGAAAAGCATTCACACCACCGCCCTCTCACCTTCGCAACCACCGTCACAAAGTGCGCGGGCGTTGTCTCGTAGTCCAAAGTCTCCCCAGGTTTGATCCTGAGGACTCCACTGTGCCCATCGATGGTGAACTTGGCAGGCGGTGAGCTCTGTGTAAAAAAAAAAAACACACAGTCAGCAGTGATTAGAGTAATGGAGGACACACAGGTGTTTGGTATCTACTTAATTTAGCGCTATGAAACTAATCGCTTAGAGTGAGTATTTTACAGAGGCTGTTTTTCCCTCGCCTCGCCTCTCACTTCAACCTTGACACTTTCCCCACACCTCTGGCCCTGCGGCGGGGTGGTCGTGTCTCACTGTTGACACGTGAACAATGACAGCTACCGTGCTGTCAGTTGTCGGCCCGGAGCGACCCTAAGCTCCCGCTAAGCCTTCAATGCCTTGCTCAAAATGTAATTGAAATTTAATCCACTAAAGTAACACCATTTCCAGACTGCTCTCCCGTACGAGATTAATCTTTCCCTCCGCACACTGTTCCATCACTCCGATGCCCTTTTCCTCCCTCCACATGGCAGCGGCGCTCGCATGGTGTCAGCGCAGCCGCCGGTCTCAGCCTGAACTCTAGGCCATACCAAGCCAGTAGACAGTGTTACTGTGCTGGATGATGCTGTGTTGTTGCCTATCAATAATATTGTGTTACCAGTAGGAAGTATGAGACGCTGCCTCCAGAGCCCATATCTTTATCCACCGCTTGGACTCTGTAGATGCTGCTGCCTGGAGCCGTGTCCTGGGAAAGAAAAAAAACATAGGAATCAGAAGGAGTTTTCAACCTTTAAACCAATGTTTGACTCTACTGACAGGTTTACAAGATGGTGATGGTGTGGCGAGACCTCCAGCAGTGAACTAACAGCATGTGCATCACAAGTGCATCATCCATCAATACACTATGGTGTTAGCAAATTTCTTTATTTTACAAACCTCTGGGATATCAATGATGAAAGGCAAGTTTTGAAATTCAGGTCGCTCATCGTTGGCATCAGTGATAAACACTCTTACTGTCTCAACAACCTGAAAACAGGGACAAGAGACAATGTCTCAGCCACAAATGAACTTGTATGGTTGTGTAATGTAAAATGAATATGCATGCAGATTTCAAACAAATATTTGAGTTGATTTCCAAAACACTATGTCCTTTTTGGAAAATACATCCTGAAGATCATCATTCAAAATGTTAGGATTCACTCTGTAAGCGTTACCATTTTGTCAACTGCAGACTTAAGTTATCTGCTGTCCTTTAAAAAGTAACAAGTTTTGTTTTCATTGTTTGCTATCAGTCATTTTGTAAGAGTAGTGTAATTTCTTTCAAATGGCAGACATCTCATTTTGGAACAAAACACATGATGGATATATAAACTCACTTTATTGGGACCGTCCGTTATGCTCACACGCACCGAGATTTCATCTTGTTTCTATAAAAAGAGGAAATTGTCACTTTGAGGCGGAATGGCGACAGGTGATTTTGTTCCACAGTGGTAGAATCTCAGTGGCAGACTCACCTCTCTGTCAAGCTCCTGAACGAGAGTCACGTTTCCTGATTTGGGGTCCACTTTAAAATATTCTCTGGACCCCTTTTCAAAAGTCAGGCCATATCGCACAGAGTCCCCCTCTGGGTCTGTGCCGTTAAGAGTGTATATCTGTGTCCCTGCATGGAAACATTGACAGAGAATGACAATAACTCAAACTGTTGTCCATCAAATACAGGAAAAACATTAAATGTCTGTGTTTGTTTTAATTATGTAGACAAGGAGTTTAAATGCCTTTATTTCATTGCTGTACTGATTGAACAAATCCATTGTTCCGTATGAACAACATGTGTGATAATCAGGTAAGATGAGCCACTCCCCATACTGTTGTCTTCCCGTAAGTCTGGTTGTACGTCACAATCCATAAGGTATTACAGTGATCAGCCTGAGCCTCGATAACAATGTGATCATTTCATCACTGCACTTTTGCACTTAAATAAATACATTTAAACTACACTGAAGTTAATGTTCTAGCCCCTAAAATAGATCTTAATAACTGAATCGATTGTTACAATCACCATTAAACTGCATGTCAGACTTACCAACTGGTGTATCCTCGGAGATGCTGAACAAGGCCATATTCCCATTTGTACTGCTGGGGCCATTATCATAAAAATATGGAGCATAGTCTGATTGCCCTTTTTGGAGAAACAGATAAACATGCCCCATGTTATTTGAACAGAACAGAAGTCATAGTATATGGCATAACCAATTCAACATGCTACTTTATATACTGTATAACCCTGAAAATCATACAGAAATCATACAGACATACAGGCATACAGTCTAATTCTATTTTTAGAGGAAATCTTCACACAATTAACAGATATTTGTTGCACTCACTTGCTAAAAGGGCAGGAGCCGAAAGCAGGGGGGAGGAGGACGGAGGTTAAATATTGCATTTATTTTGGAATTAAGTTAACACTATCACAACAAAAAGCACATCATCACACATTCCTATCTAAAGCACAAGCAGCATGAACAGTCTAATAAGATGGGCATGCCCTCTGTGTGTTAGAGGATTAACCAGATAATGTGAAGGCAACACACCAGCAAGAAGTCTGAACCACACAAAGACAGAAAGAAAAGAGAGCGGACCCTACCCAAGGTGAAGTGCACCAAGATGAGAAACAGTAAAATATGCGTTTTCTTTTCCTTCTTCATCCTGGTGGGGCGGTAAGGCTTGGCTGGCTCATGTGGAAGGCTTTGGGGAGGGAAGCGAGCGGCGAGTGTCGTGCCCTTCTGGAGGCGTCTCAGCGGCTCAGTGCGAGACGCTGGAGCAGATTCTCAGGCGCTAATCCAGTGACGCATCCCCTCGCTCCGCAGACATCTTCTGCCACACCGCTTTCACTCCGGTTGTGGCTGAAAAGCGCACATGGAAAAGAAGATATCATGTTTCACACAAGGCGGTGTAATCGCACCTCAAACACACATGACAGTGTATATGTGAGGTAAAGCCAGTGCCTCTCCAGGATTACAGTTATATCAGAGACTTTATGACAGGATGTACTTCTTTGGGCCATTTACTCAACTGGGAACACACTGGGAATCTCTTTAGACAGCCTGGGACATTCAAACATCCTTTCTTCTTCTGCCTGATCTTTCAGTTTTTAGGGCCCATAATCTTTGTTACACATAAGTGTTTCTTTGTTTGTAAGAACCCCAACCAGTAACACATTTGGCTCCTGTTGCTGGGTTTTTTAAAGCGTATTAACCACCTCAATTCGTTTAGTCACATGTGTCAAGTCCCACTGGCCTAAGCTTCCCATGCCCGCACTCCTTGGCAGCTCTCCGACCAAGACAAGCCTGAGTCGCATTTGTGGACCACTGATGCTCTTAGCCAAGAAGCCTCTTTTGGCCTTTGCAGTCCACTTTCCCTGGTGAACCCAGTGACCCGTCAATCACTACACCTCAAAACACACAACTACCACCGATCTGTCCCGTGGGAGGGGACCCACATCGTTTGATCTCGAGTTTTTCGGTGATCTGTATGACGCAGAAGGCTACTTCATATTTTCAGCTCATATTGGTTGAGCATGACATTTTACGGTACGTGTTTATAGCAAAGCACTGTCAAATTTTGTGAGAAAGCTCCCTGGTATGTGTCATTTGCAGCTTAAAAGTAGGTGTCATGTGAGTGCACATTCGCCTCAGGTTCAGCAAGGTGTGTGTTAACAATGTTGATTTAGAGGTGTGGTCACGTGCGCTTCCTCTATTCACAGGTATAAAAATAGTCTTTGACGTTCAGTGACACACTCATGCAACGTACCGGCTTGCAGCCAGTCAGAAACTTGCTCTGTTCTCTAAAATAAATGCAGAAACCATGGGCTTTTGCTATGTTTATAGTGGAGGTTGACAGCCATTTTGGTTAAACAGCAATAAAAAAATATTGAAAATGAAAAGCGAAAAGGTAGAAAATATATATTGATAAAAGAATAAAAATACCGATTGACTTGCTCAAGAAGTATACAACCTATAAACCAATCAAAATGTGAATTGATAACTGTACTGTACAGGTGAAAGCCTATATGTAAGCCTATTTGTATAAGCCTATATATACAGCCTATATATGAAACTTAAGTCTGTCTTGGATTATGCAAAAGGAAGCGCTTACAAGGGCAGAGAAGGGTCTCTGAAGGTATTGTGGGTCAGTGTGGGAGAGCTGTAACTACACACAACAACAACAACGACAACAACAACAACGAGGCTGGGTTAACAAGTTCTGACTTATGACTCTGAACTTATCTAAAGTCCCTCTCTGTCACACACACACACACACACACACACACACACACACAGTCAAATCTAAATTAAGCAGTAAAAACCTTGGACCCCAACCCAATATTAGTCATCAATCTGAAAATGACTGACAGAGGGCAACTTTTATCCCCAGTAATGGCAGATCTCCGTATGCTGAAGCTTTTCCCAATCTCATCCATTATTGCCCTCTTTATCCCTCCCATCTGCAGCATTTCCAATACACATTATATAACTGGGCGTATGAATCATACGCGCCCATAACGTGAATATGATCTGAGAGATTTGGACACTGCCTGGCAGCTGTGCTCCACGTGTATCTTGCCTTAATGAAGCACCTGTATATTTACAGATGTTAGCATCTGTTGCAAGTGCCCTGGTTTGGAGGTTTAATTTTAGAGGAGCGGCCAGATGGTGGACAAGAGGATTACCACGCTAAGCCTTTGTCATCTGCCGCTACACACTGACGGTTTATGGGGAAATACGAGGTGGACCCCCGTCTGTCCCTCACTGTCCAGTTGGAGTAAAAATGTTAAACAAAATATGTAAGTTTAAGATTACTGAGTAGCAGCAGTGGGGAGGCTGGGGGTGTTAAAGGAATAGTTCACCCAAAAATGAAAATTCTGTCATCATCTACTCACCCTCATGCCAAATGAAACACAGGTGAAATTTGTTAGTCCATATAACACACAGGGAGGTTGCCAGCACAACTTCGTAGCAGCCTTCTCCAAAACAACTGAAGTCAATGGGGACCGGTTCTTTAGAGTTCCAAAACAAAAACAGTCAATCACACTGTGAATAGAAAGACCTATACACCATGATTTGTTGCAAATCAATCAGCTGTAGTTAAGATTTGCACTAAATTATGGTGTAAATATAGGTCTTTTTGGAACTCTGAAGAACTGGTCCCCACTGACTTCAGTTGTTTTGGAGAAGGCTGCTATGGAGTTGTGCTGGCAACCTCCCTGTGTGTTATATGGACAAACTTCACCTGTGTTTCAACTGGCATGAGGGTGAGTAGATGATGACAGAATTTTCATTTTTGGGTGAACTATTCCTTTAAGGACAGAGTTATGGCACTGAGACTTCCTCCCATAGACTTTAGACACCGCTCATAACAATTAATCTTGTTAGCTGCTGCTCTGATTGTTGTTTTAGTCTTAGTGTTTAGTGTTAGTTCATAATGCAACTGAATTTATCTGTAATGTACATGGCAAAAGTTTGGGCAGCCATTACATTCCTTATAATAACTAGGCTACCTGCAACTCAAGAAATTATTATTATAAATAGGTATTTTTCAACTAATTGAAAAGTCTATTTAATTTACAAATTGTTTTTCTAACATTATCATTCTGCTGAAAATTAGGGCAATCTAGAAAAGGTCAATTTTTTGATCTGGTGTTCAACAAAGATCGAAGTAAATTTATGAATATTTTGCTGCAGGCAATATGCTTTTCATGTAATAATTGAAAATACTTAGCAGACCAGAAAAAGGAAAGCAGAGTTTAATGACTGATAAAGAATAATAAAATTAGAGGAGGCAAACCTCCTTTATGAATTGATTAGAATTGTCTAGAATTAGGCCAAATTTATGATCATATTAAATCAACTTTATTCTGCTCATAGAGTGAGACCACAACTGCAAACATGCATAATAGAAGATGCATTGTATGCTGGTTAATCAAAAACAAACAAAAAATAAAACATCATGCCTCACATTTGATATTCAACCCTATGTGACGTGACCCACATCTATTTTTTATTTTTATATTTCTGTTGTTGTTTATTCAGCAATGGGAAAGATCAGAGATCATATAAAAAGTCATCCACAGCTTTACCTGAAGATTACTTTTCGAAATACATGTAGGCTACACCTGATTTACAATTTAAAATGTATTTGGCTGGGTAACTCTGTACACACACCATCCATTTACAAATCACAAGTTCCTCATGAGTTTTAGCACACGTCTGGTTCCCCACACCTCTCTGATACGAGCCTGTCAAGTCGGCAGCCGTATAATTAAAAAAGTAACGGTGCCATGAATTAATGTCTGTGTAACACATTTGACTCCCCAAACCCCCATCCACCGAATCACAGTCCTTTGGTTAATACTGGTCTATGTCGTCAGAAACACAAATAAAAATAACCCAACCGCATGTTCATGACTTTTAATCGTCTTAAAAGGTTGAAGCCTCCTCCAGGCTGCCTGTGGGCTATTTATAAGAAAGAATATTTAGCAAAAAAGCAAAACACTGTTGAAGTGAAATGAGAGCTGAAAAGGGCATGACTAGGACTGGGATGCCATTTCAAAGAGGAGTTAAGAATGTGACACTGGACTGCAAAAAAAGAAATAAAAAGTAGCCTGCTTAAAAAAATACGTCATATGTTGAAGATGCATCCAACCATTTCAGAGCTCTGTGCTTTTAATCAGGAGTCATGTAGTTCAAATGTTGCATATGGTGCTAACATTAAGTCCAAATACATTAGGTTTTTTAGCCCCACTGAAAACAAGGCCTAAAATAGTATGTATGGAAATGATAAATGACTTCAGGGACTGTTCATGGGAACAGCATTACACATCAGAAGTGAGTGATTAGATAAACTCAAATAGCATTATAGATTCTATAAAATGCAGCCCAGTAGGATGATTTAATGTAAAAAACAAAACTTTGACTCATCTCACATCTGTATTTATGCAAACGCTTCATCCTGCCATCACATTCTCCCCCACAATGAGACAACAGCAACATCCAATAGAAAACTTCATTTTTGACTTGCTTTATTGAATGATTCCATTACTGAAATTACTGTAATTTTTTTTTTTTTACAGACACATTTATCCTAGTGCCAACCTCTTTAAGCCCATCACAGAAGTGTACTATCAATGCATATTGAGGAAGTAGGTACAACATAATAATTTGTTGTACTGTGTATTGTGATTCTGGGGCAGTCTAAGATTGACATATGGCATTTCTGTGTTCTGTGCATATACCAGATATTTCAACTTTTTCTCTTACCAGAAATGGGAACCCACAAGTGAAAATAAATAGACAGAAAACATAAGGAACAATATAAAAGACGTCTGAGGCAGGCCAAGTGATGCCAACAGATAGATTTAACCCCTCTGCATCCCTGGGATAAACCAAATACACCACTCCCAGAATTAAGATAACAGCATCTCTCTTAGAGCGTTATCAATGTATGACAATTTGTCTTCTTTACTTGGATATAGTACAATATGCACTAGAAAGTGCAATCCTCTTCTTCGCACAACAGCAAAGCATACATGTTTATTTGCCAGTTGGATTGGAGTTTAAACTAAAAGATAACACCTGGTGTATGCTGCTAGTAGCAGAACATGACTTCGCTCAACTCTGTGGAAGGTAAAACTAAGCTGAAGTGAGACGGCTGCTGTTTATTTCCTTCTGCTGCCGCCGCCGCCAGACAGAATCATCACCAGCCTCATGAAGATGTTCAGTGTGTCCATGTAAATCCCCATACACCTGTGAGATAAGATTAATTAACTATAAGATTCATATCTTATAACATAACAGAGATTATATCATCATTATTCAACTTTCCAGTGCACTGAAATGTTTTTTCTGGAGTGACTTACGCATTGATGGGGTCATATTTCTGAACGGCATATAGCGGGTGGGTCTCTGCCCTCTTGATGACCTTCTGTGTATCGTAGAGGAGGAACAAGCTGAACAGGACCAGGCCTCCATAGACAGCCACCGAGTACAGGCCGGCTCCGAACGCTGAGGTGGGCGGCAGGAACATGGATCCTGGAGAAGACAGGAACACTCACTGTGAGACTGGCAGGTTCTGTACAGTCATGGTGTATTCATGATCGTAATGTATAGACCTAATAAATTAGCAGTGTCATTTGAATGTGATCTCAGCTCTCTGGCTCCCTAGTTGATCAGCTACCTTCATCTCTTCTATGGAGAATACAGCAACGTTTGGCTACTTGGCTTGCTAATAAATGTTGGCAATTGAACTGTTAAGAAACATAGCTTGCAGTCAAGGCAAAAGATTTGTCTAAAAGCCCCAAACTGGAATACAGTTATGTCCTGAACATTTTCAGAATTGGAGCCATTGCAATAATGGTACATGTGTGGCGGCCATTTTTCTGTCTGAAAAAAATGTCTACACCTAGGTTTTGATGGACAAGGAAAATGATAACCATCATCATGTAATGGCAAATTCAATGATAATGTGTAAAGAATGAATTTTTTTTACACAGTATCATTAAATTTGCCATGACGTGACCTATTTGGCCTGGACTATATTATAAAATATTAAATACACACCTAGAAGCACTGCTTGTACAACAATGTGATTGATAAAATTGAGTATGTGTTACAATCATAAAATATTTAGCAATATATCACCATACATCACTGTATCGCAGCAGGCCATGCAAACTAATTGATGAAGAACCCAGAAGTTCTCCCAACATGTGACTCATTTGCATGCAAGAGGAATGCTGGGTGAAAAATAACAGCTAAGGTGTGAAGATGCATAGTTAGAGTACATTTTTTACTTCCGTTTATTAATTCGTTACTGCATTTGAAACTGCATTATACCAACCAAGTGAGGAGGCGAAGACCACTCCAAAGCCGACAGCCAAGGGCCCGCCCATGTTGAGGAACTTCTCGCTGGGGGCGCACATGGCCACAGTGGACAGACCTCCCACAATGCCTGCTGTGTACCAGGCTGCCCGCATCATCAGAGGACCTCCCAGGAGAGTGAGGGGGGCTATAACAGCACCCATCACACCTTGGTAATAAAAAACAAAAAGGTCAGTGAATTCACAAACCAAACAGATTTCATCAGTTAAGATCACTTTTGTTCTTTACCAATGAAATAAATCTGAGCGATAGGTCAGATCTTTCCAAAGATTATCAAATACAAGAGCAGCTGATATTTTCTGGGCCTATACATCACTGCCCTCTAGTGTTAACTTGAAGCAAGTACAGGGAAGAGATATTATATGAGTTTGAATAAAGGACAACATTATCTGAAGTACCTGCATGGAGCATCCAAGCGAGGTGTTTAGGCATTGGGCTCTGGTCATATGAAATGGACCGGACCAGCATGCCAGCACCAATCATGGCTGCAAAAGTTGCTCCAATTGCCTGAGTTAGAACATGACAGTCATATTAAATATCTGAGAATTAATCTGAAAATGTCAAATACTTCTGAGCCACTATTTGAAAGTTGATTTGAAAATAAAAGGAATGGTTGAAATATGGTATGGTGAAGACTTCAAAAATACTAAATCAGACCATGATAGGTGTAATATATCAGAGTTATAAGGCTTACTATCCAGGATCCTCTCATCATCAGACCCATTAGTGCTGGGGTCCTGCTCACTGCTACAGCCGACAAGGCTGTCAGTCCAATGCTGCCTGCAAAGTACATGTAGGTGGAGTGGATCCTGTCCTTCACATACTGAGGCCAGATCCTGCACAGAGTAGAAAGGGAAGGTGAAGGTGAAGCCTTTAGAAGATACGATACAAACACTTTCTAGTGATCTGAGCTTCAAAGCAGATGCTGGTACAAAAAGCTGTTACTCACACTGCTTTCTCAATGGCACCGATTTCATTGGACATGCCGAGTCCATAGTAGCAGAGGGCACCAAGGCCAATTGCTGCACCGCCAGCCAGGATCATTCTCCCCATGCTGTCAACTATGGACACAACAACAACCATTTATACACATGCCATTGCAGACACACTTTTAAATTAGTTCATAACAGTTAATAATTGCACTATAGAATAAAACTAACTACTAGTGTGAAGGATAGACAGTGTGATGGTCACAAGTTAAATGTTTGATGTATGATTCAAAAGAAACTGTAGCATTTGAGTTCAATTACAGAACAGTTATCTAGTTTGGTCTCAAACCAGGCTTCAAGCTATGTGAGCTTATCATACACTGACAAGATTAGCCTGTGGAAGGACAAGTGCAAGAGGCTGGAGAACATGATAATATTATATTTTTGATAATTAATACGTTGATATGTATGTATTGGTATTCACTTCTAATGGCAGTATCTGTCGCTGGCTCAAAAGCTGCTTCCTTGAGCTGGTCTTTGGATGCCTTCCCACGGCGGAACCCAAATCTGGCCTTGGTGGAATAACCCTGGTGAAAGAGGAACAAACATCACATCAATTGCAAATTTTCACTGCTGATTAGGCTCTGTATCATTCGGCTAGAAGTCCAAGCCCAGCCTATCATCAAAAATGAAAACAATCAGAGTGAGCTAAGCAATAATGCTGCATAACAAATAACATTTCTACTAGACTGTATGTAGTTACCACATGCAGTCACTGAAAAATATCCACAGTCGATCGGCCTTATGTACTTGCAAGGTGTGGACATACCATTACTGGGTTTGTGTATTTGAAAGAACAATTAAACCACCAAGTGTATGTGCTAATGTTTGCCACCTTTCTTTTCATATGTCAACACCTATATTCAGAGTGAAGCATGGCAGCACTGATCTAGGATCAGTTTTGACTTCTGGATTAATGGGATCATAAGAACGACTTGATCATTAACCTTTTATAGTTTTGTATTTACATTTCCCATTTACATACATGACCCATCTATTACAGGACAGCTGTCTAACTACTAGGCCACCCTACTGCTAATTACTTAGCTCCTGCTCAGTGCCTGGGCTGACGCAGTTAGTTAAGACTGAAGCATCTGATGTGCCACAAACAATATGCACTTCACATAGCAAAATGGAGAGGAGAACAGAACTAAGTAATTGTATGCATGTGCGTGGTAGAAAAATCTCTCCACTTCCAGATACTGTTGGTAGGCATGGTCAGAGTGTTACAGCGGGTGCAGCACTTAAAAAGTTTGGCAACATGTAAGGACATGTACAGTATGTCAGACTTGTGGTTGCAGTACCTGGTGAGGCTTGAGCAGCGGTGGACAGGCCTTCAGGGTGGACGTCCTCAGGGCCGGACTGCCCTGTGCCAACATGGGACGGAGCCCAGCGACTGGGAGACTCCTCAGGCATGCTAGCCTCGCCACCAACATGGTCAAAGTGTTCTGGTAACGTTAACGTTATCAGCCTGTTCACAAATTAACACAGTGCGTCAACTAACTGATAGACAGTAACGTTGTATCATCACATCTCTCGCTAGTTGTTACGGTAAAAGTTAAGAGCTAGTTAGCCAACAATCAATTATGGTAAGTTAGCTTTTGACAGTGGCAGGTTAGTGGAGAAAATAACGTTAACAGTGGTGGGATAGCAGCTAATGTTAGCTAGCTAGATATACGTATATTCCTCCAGCTACATCGTCTTCGGAAAGTTTTATTTAAGCCAAAATCAATGTGTCAAAATGTATTCTAGACGTCTATTTATTACAAATATACACAAATACGTAGCTGTAAGTTACATACCGAGAGAGCAAGGTTTGCCGTTCACCTTTCTGGATAGAAGTGCGCAAGTTACTGACGCAATTGTTTTGCAACCTTCCTGAAAATTCTCATTCAGTGCGTCATCATTAAGCGACAGATCATGGGAGTTGAAGTTCAAGTTGGACTACTCTGCACTTTACTGTACATCATATCCTATCACATTATGATGTTCAAGTTTAAGTTCATTTATTTATATAGTCCTTATATATCCCTTGTCTCAAAGGACTGTACATAGAATGAGTCTAACTAGATCTAGCCTAACTGATCAACAATCAATCGCAGAACAGAATGATATAAGACAAACACAAGGAAGCAGAACAAAGCACAAGACAATATATCACATCATATCATACTGTATATAAATGTAGCCTAATGCAATTCTTGTTTCATACCTACCCTCGTGTCTCCTTTGCCTTATGGGTTATATGCACTCTGGTGATTTTTTTAGGTTGCAATTTAAGGCTATAACAAAAACCCAAATGCATTTTAGTTCTTGTTTTTCCCACTGCCCAATTTCGTCTATAAATAGCACTAGACACATTCTATTCTATTCTACAAACCATAGCCTATTTATGTAAAAGTTGAGAGGCACAACCTTATGCACTCCACTAGGTGGTGTGCTTTTCTCTCTCTCCTTTCTGTGGTGGCTATCTGAGGCGTAGACAGGCCTAAAGACCTAAAATAAATTACAATAAAATTATATCAATATTAATAACAAAACATGTTATTAATAACCCTGACATAGGTTTTCGCTCACCAGTTTGCTTTGTTATCTGTTATAACCATGGAAGTATTATATTATAACAGGCAAGAGTCAGGACAACTTTGTGTGAGGGGGGACGGTGTAGTGCGCCTCCTGTGTGGGAGCTCCGCTTTTTTTTTTGGACCAAACTTTCCCATGTGATTCATTGACTGCAGACTTGTCATTCAGTTCCAGTGGCTCAGACTAAGCAGCGGGCAGAGGAATAAGAGCCTGACCTGTGCCTTATCACTCCGAACTCTTTAAACATGTTTCCATCTGTTCCCGAGTTCACACTTGGAGAAAGTAGCCCACATACTTCGTTTGGATTGGATTTTTCGGTCACACAAGTGAACTAGTCCTGCGAAGTAATGGAATTAATTTCTACCTGGAGTCGCACGGTGAGGAAAGGCAGATCAATTTACCGGATGATATGATGCGGGATGCCATCAGGCACACAGGAGTCCTCTACGACTTGTTGAGTCTCAACACAATGGTGGGTATACTGGATAACAGACATGTTGTTACTTGCGGAAAGAATAGTAATCCTATAATACCTTTTAGAATGATACTATATAATTAACAACGGAAAACTATAGGCTACACGATATCCTATTGGGATATTGCAGGAATATTAGGCGATACACTATAGGAAATAAAAAAACAACAACACAAAGTACGATAAAGTCACTATAGAATCATGATTGAGCACGACGCACACACTGTAAGTCCCTATAGGCATATATAGGGATTTTTCGTTAGGGGTCTGTATATTAATTGGGAGGCGCTGACTTCAGCTTGCCTTAGGTTTTTGTCCTGTTGACCTTTAAATACAAGGGATCCCATTGCTCTAGAAAGAGTAACCAATTCTGCATCAAATAGCACTGGAATTAGTAGCCTCAGCTCTCCCATTTCCCCTGTTTCTGTTCCACCTGTCGGGAAAGTTTGTGACTTGACAGCAAACAACTTCTGCTTTCTGCTTGTGCCTGCAAAACCACTGCTGTGGACTGTGGACAGTGTAGGCTTGCATGTTTTTTTTTAACTTGAGACTTAAAAATACCCTTTATGACCCCTGGATCTTATTCCACTGACCCTTACTATACCAAGTACAAAATGATGGCATTGTCCCAAGCATATTCTATCAGTATCCAGATCTTGCCTACACTCTGACCTTAATTAAACTTGTCAGCATGAGGATACTGATATCCCCCCCTTCTCTCTCTCTCTCTTTCTGTCTCTCTCTCTCCCTCCATGATGACCCATGATTGTCACAGACTACTGTTGAACTGCCCCTTTTGATGTAAGACACAACCTGCTCTGTGAGCATGCTTCCCACATGCTGCACCACACTCTTGAAACAGCAGTATACAACGACAGTATGCCATGTCAGTGCTAATTTGGAGGCAACAAACATCATTTATCGGAAAGGCAAATTCAGTTGCTCTTGTTAGGTGTGCTCCTGTAATATGGTTTGGTCGGATAAGCTACTTTCACACCTCTTCAGAGAGGAAGTGAAGCAAAAACAAATACAATTTTCTTTTTGCCATGCATCTGTATGTCAAAAATGAAAATAGTGCTTTTCTAATAGCAATTGTACTGGATCTTGTATTAGATTTTGGGTGTATGTAGCCTACACATACAATACCCATACAATACCAAAATGGGCTTGGCTGGCTCATTGAATTTGCCTTCATGTGAGATTTACATTAAATAAGAGGCAGCTATTAAAATCATTTGTAACAAGGTGATAAATGGTGCAATGGTGGTTTGGTTATGTGCAGATGATCAAACGTGTCACATGCCTCAGTGGTTTGTGAATATTCAAAATGTCAGCTCATGGTCTTTTTACACAGCAGGAGTGTTTGGTGCAATAAACTGAGATAATTGGTGTGGATCTAGTTTTCCATATAAATGATGAAATCTCAGACCACATACAGTGGGCCTATATGTTCTTGATGAATTGTTGATCTAGCTTTTTTGTTTGTTTCAAATCATATATGGAGATAACTATCTAAAACAGCTAAATACATACTCCATCCCATAGCTGTAACTAGTGCTCTTGCACAAAATGTGTTCACTTTTGCAGAGATCTGTCACGCAGAAAACAGAAATCTCTCACCCAGGAAACAGAAATCTTTCACCCAGACAACAAAAATCTCTCATCCAAAAAAATAAAATAAATCTCATTTAGAGAACAGACAGCTCTTACCCATGTCTTACTTATGAATTTCTGTGTCTTGCCTACTGTTGTACAATAACTTAAGAAAAAAAATGGGCAGAAGAAATACGCAATATCGTAGCTCAACCATAGATTTCCTCAGATCCCCTGTAGGTTTACTCAGACAGATGTAACTCTATTTGCACAATGTTTAATGTCCAATGAGGAACCTCTCAGAACTCATTCACTCATTTTCTTCTGGTAGGATACTATGTTTCCAATTGTAGGACAAGTAACATCTAGGAGCTTAGTCACTGACCCTCTGATGTGTGAATGACCCAGGAGTTTATGTGCTGGGATCTCAGCCCAAAGGGGCTTTAGAGTCTCCGCTGTGTAAGAGACCTTTGTGGTTGTGGCATGCGGCAGGGTGGTGCAAGATGGAGCTGATTTTTCCTCTTGGTGAAAGCGTACCTCAGTGCATGGGCTGTTCACCCTTTGATTACACACCATTCCACGTCAACAGTGCTCTATTGGAGCTGCAAACTTCCCATTCCCTCTCAGAGAATTTCGCAGGCGGTGTCCAACCATTCCCTGTGTTTAGAGTGCAGTCATTTGGACTGGCTACAGTGCTCAAAATTGGCCTGGGACAGAAGTTGCAACAGGATGCGAGAACTGGACCTTCAGACGTGTTGAACAGAAACTCAGAGGGATCCAGGCTCATCAGACTGCAGAAAATGATGCTCATGTATCAGGCTTTGGAGGAGAGCTGGCAGCTTTCAGCTCTCACTTCCTACACGGTGCTCGTTTCATGTGAAACACAAAGCTACCTTCCTGTAGAGAGTGAAAAGCTTGGTCTATTGGTTGTAGCTCTGCTGATTAATAGCAGCAGTCTCACTAATGGTTTGGCCCTGGGGCTAGACATATAATCCTTTAACAGTGATCCATGAGAAATCACAGACACACTCAGGACTGTCTGTAGCACCTGAAGGATACGGTAAACAAATGTTTTCACTGACCCAGATGTCTGACGCAGGATAAAAGCGAACTCAGACCCTGACTGTGATCCAACTTTCTCCGCTCTTCTTAAGCAGTTGTTGCGATTCATTGACAGCTTCAGCCTAAGCATTTTAGTGGGCACATACATCAAAATGAAGCTTTTCTAATTTCCTCAGTGTAGAGGCTGTCTCATTTATTGGACACCCTTGCCATGTTATTGACCTTTTTTTTTACTGGCAGGATTCTGGTTAAATCCCAAGATTAGTCAGGGATCTGAGCCAAGCTGCCATTATCTCAAAGGTAACCTAATATTAATCTTTCAGGAATGGGCAGGATATCCCCCAAATAGTCACCATTAAATCTGTCCTCATCTTCATTTAACTGCCCACTGCCTGCCAGGTAGAGGCTTATTATTCAGCAGACTTCAGCAGAAGTATTGTGTACTGTATACCTTGCAGTCTTATAGCGCCACAATCTATGGCTCTGTGACAAGCAGGTTTTCCCCCTCAATTTCTGTACTGTGTACTTATACCTCCTAGTGTTTGCCTACGTATCCCCCCTCACTCCCAGTGAGTGTTTTAGAGGCACCGTGGTATATTATGGGGGAGCAGCAAGCCATTAGTCTATCACCAGATGGCCTCCTGTACCAGTAGCCCAGTCATGTCAGTGAAGGGCTCTGTGGAAAAGATCTCCTCCCAGTGTTGACATGGAGGAGCAGCTGGCAGATTGGACAGGCTGTTCTGCCTACCTCCATCAGTGGGATAGGGTTATCACACCAACCCAGACAGCACCAAGTTCAAGGAAACACCACTGCAATTGTGGAATTGCACAAAACGGTCACAAAATTGTTTTTTTTTTTTCCTTGTTGGAGTCTGTCACTTAAATTTCACTAGCACCTTCAGCGTTGTTATTCCACCCATTTTAACTAACTGCTACAAAGACAGACTCATAAACATTGTTTTCTCTATGTGTACCAGCCTTCATGGTGCATGGTGGGTGGGCATGTTCCTGAAATGCACTGGTGCACTTAAAGATAACAAAGACTTCCTCGTGGGAAGGACTGAATTAGATTCCAGTAAAACATTCAGCCATTTCCTATTCTTACCATCTCAAGATATGATATTTTTGTCTCTGAGAAAAGGCCTCCATCTTTTGGTTTTGCAAAATATAGTACACCAATGTTGTGCAAGCGTGCACAACAAAGCGTGCAAGGAGTAGGGTTAGAGTGGGGGAGGAGGCAAAAGAAGGAGAAGGGTTTTGTATGGCCATGTATGGATTCCTTTATTGTTATGTACACTACAAGCTGTCTAATCTGACTAAGCATCACAGGTTTTTATTGCATATGCAAGAATAGGCTTTTAACTTCCCCATTCTATGACTAGTTAAAAGAAAATTTTCCTAAGTGCTCTGACAGAAAGAATTGAGACCAAGTGCGTGTTACTTACAGCCATGCACAAATGTGCAAAATGTGTGACTGACAGTTTGATGTTCATTTCATTTACAGGATGAAACATCGTCCACGATGGGGAATACAAATAACTGGAAGGCTATTTAAGAAGGCAACTGGAGTCTTGTAAGATTGGCAGAACCTATTAAGAAGCAGTTTGTAACAGCATATCCAGGCACAGCTACATCCAAGAATGAGGATCAAATACACAATATCCATTGTCTTTTTTGTGGCACTTGTTATCATTGAGAAGGAAAACAACATTATCTCAAGGTAAGTCCATTTCAGTGATCAGTGGAATGCCTTTGTGTTTTCCAGCAGTTTCACCTAAAGCCTTTGTGTTGCACCTATCTCTTTCAGGCTTTAAACAGCTATTTTACTAGCATTCCTTAAGGAACACAAAATGGTTGCAAATGTCAAGCTAAATAATGAGTCTTTGGTGTTCTTACCTTTGCAACATAATGTAACGCTGTGATTCCTCCCACACTTTTAGGGTGTCAGATAAGCTCACCTTAAAGCAGACCCCCCAGACCCCTCTGCAGCCCAGTGGTTCCTCTCATGTTTTGCTGAAGCACAATGCTTCCTTCACCACCCTCAGCAAGCTGCACCCTGCCTTCATGCTGATGAAGCGGCGCCTTGAGAACTACACTGAGCACCAGGAGCTCACGGCCAGGGGCAGGAAGCACATCCTCCTGCTGGCAACCACCAGGACGGGCTCCTCCTTTGTGGGCGAGTTTTTCAACCAGCAGGGCGACAACATGTTCTACCTGTTTGAGCCGCTGTGGCACGTGGAGAGGATGCTGACGCTGGAGACCGGAGGCACCAATGCCACGGCGGCGGCCCGGGCGTACCGGGACGTGCTCCAGCAGCTCTTCCTGTGCGACTTCTCCCTGCTGGAAAGCTTCATCGACCCCCTCCCCGTGGACCACGTCACCACCGGCCTCTTCCGCAGGGAGTCCAGCAGCTCCCTGTGCGAGGAGTCGGTCTGCAGCCCCTTTGTCAAGGGGGTCTTTGAGCGGTACCACTGCAGGACCAGGCGCTGCGGACCCCTGAACCTGACCATGGCCTCCGAGTCCTGCCTCCAGAAGGAGCACAGGGCCATCAAGTCAGTGAGGGTGCGTCAACTGGAGACCCTGCGTCCGCTGGCCGAGGACCCCCGTCTCGACGTTAAGTTCATTCAGTTGGTCCGGGACCCTCGGGCTGTACTGGCCTCGCGCATGGTGGCCTTCGCTGCCAAATACAAGAACTGGAAGCAGTGGGCCATGGACGGGGATGTACCCATCGATGATGACGAGGTGAGGAAGCTGAAAGGGAACTGCGACAACATCAGGATGTCTGCCGAGGTCGGCCTCAGACAACCGCCGTGGCTGCGCCGGCGTTATATGCTGGTACGCTATGAGGACATCGCCCGGTTCCCAATGAGGAAGGCAACGGAGATGTACAGGTTTACCGGAATCCCGTTCACTCCACAAGTGAAATCCTGGATCCTAAAGAACACACAGGCCTCCAAGGAGGCCAGTGGTGTGTATTCTACACAGAAAAACTCCTCAGAACAAGTAGAAAAATGGAGATTCAGTATACCTTTCAAAATAGCCCAGGTTGTGCAGAAAGTCTGTGGACCAACATTGAAGCTGTTTGGGTACAAATTTGTAAACAGTGAAGAAATGCTAACAGACAAGTCCATCAGTTTGATAGAGGAAAAGATGTTCAACTTTTTATAGAGATTGACAAACATGAACTCTGAACCCAGACAGGCAAAAACAACCGTTGGGAAAACTCTGGAATGACTGATATTTATTAGGGACTAGTAGCCTTATACAGAGAACAATATATTTTCTGATGGTGTGCTATTTAAAGTTTATTACTATTTAAAAAATAGATTGATGAAGAAAAGGTATTGTTGAACAGACATACATACTGCCTTTAACTATTAAAAACAGGTGGTTGAATCCATGTTGAAACCTCATATATGGGTATAGCATAGTAAAAAGAGGTTGCTGTCTTTATTTTGCACTCATGACCACTTTCTCACTCCAACTCAAACTGTATCTGGGGCTTGTATTGCAAGTCTGTCCCAAATTTAATTTGAACTCCTTAGCAAATAAGGCATAAGGGAGATAACTGTGTGCTTGTGAACAGTGATTAACAGTTTCAAATGCTTCAGGAAACTTTGATTAATTTTCTTTTTGTCCAACAAGTCCTGAGCTAGCAACAGAAGCAGCTTTTATACCAAAGAAACTTGAAGTGAAATGTAATACACAGCCAAATGAATGAGTTGCCTTGTATAGCAATGCTCATTGCAGGAGAGGAAATACCAATGTTTTGCCATGTAATTTCTGTGCATAAGATTAAGAAGGGATGTTGTTTCATGCTAATTTATTTTTTTCTTCTGTTTGCTGAAAGGTCATTACGACTCCAGCTTTGAATGTGCTCCACAAACTTCTTTCCCCCTGCAGTGGGCACTTTTCTTGCACATGTATACTGTAGGTTGCTGTACATGCATGTTTTCTAATTGGCTAGTTGTTTGAAGTTGTCCTCGCGACAGTGTCAGGACCCATTCTGTAAAAACAGATGTTTACAGTGCTACTGTACTGTATGCAGACATTCCAACTGCAGCTGGTTTGCAGGATTGTGTGAGGTTTGTCGGCAGGTCTCTGTCTGTTGACACAAGTCTCTTGGCTGGTGATAAAGAGGCCCTGATACTCTGGCCTGCGAGACTGTTTGTTGATATGCCGGTCTGTTTCTTTTGCATTTTGTTTGTTACAATAAAACTTCAGTTTCATTAACTGTGAAAATCTCAATTTTTGTGAGGTCTCAATTTTGACATTATAAGAATATCACAAAAATAATTTGGGCAATACTATATACTATATATTGCTACTTGTTATCTTGTCTGGTAGGGTTTCACAGTCAGTTGGCATGAGCAAAACTTCCTCCTTTTTATCTTTTTTAATGATCATTGCAAAGTAAGAGAGACTAAGCAATGACATAATAAGCAGAAGCAAATTACTCAAGAATGTACACCAGCCTGGGTGTAACAGTGTATACACTGTCACTTTAGTGTTAAACAAACTACAAAAGAAAGGCATTCATTGTTCATTTATTAGTTCTGGTTGTGAACTACCATCACTTACTCACTACAAGCCTATTTATTATTTGTTTGATTGGTTAACTGAAGCAAGTGTCTCTGCCCTCTTTAGTCCTATCCGCACCAAATGTTTAAGCTTTGTGCAAACTGACAAGCTTGTCTTCGAGGAAGCAAGGAGGAAGGATAATGTGGAGGCAGCTGCATGACTTGCAGTGTGTTTACCACTGTGCGGGCCCAGCTATTTAAGTCTCCAAACCTAGCAATTACCCCAACTTTACATATAATGTGGTCCAAGTCATTTTCCTCCACCTGACCCCACCCACCTACAGAAACCCTGGGAGGCTGTAGTCTCTCCCTCGCTCTCTCTCTCTCTATGTGTCTCTCTCTCTCTTTCTCTCTCTCTCTGTTACTCTTTTACACATAAAAAAAACAGTGGCTATTTCGTGTTCACATTTATTCATTCACTAGTCTCACACATTCCTATGCCACCTCAATGCACTTCCAATATGTTCATTCTTATCAATAAGTCACATTATATCTGGTGAGGTTCAGCCGGTTGTTTATTTATCTCTATTTTAACAATGGTGTCGCCACTTCTGCAGAGTCTGAGTGAAAACCTAATGAGGAGAAGCCGGGCATTCATAAACTCTTATATTGGAGTGGCTTTATGTGGGACGTGTGGAGGGTGGAGTCACTGTATGGTCGGGGCAAATATAGAATAGAATAACCACTTTCCACTGAATTAAGGCCTTCTTCCCCCCTTTCTGCAGTAAACTGAGGGCACTTAGGTAACCCCACCCTCCTGCCCTGTTATATGGTGCCCTGCCACATCAACCATGAGGGGTTTGAAATATGCAAAACAGCCTCAGCCGAGGCGCAGAATGATGCCATGCTGGATCTGTGACACACAGACACAAAATTGAGGTAATTCAGACGTGTCTCAGAGCGACACATAAAAGTCATGCTGTTGCATGCGATAATGACGGTGGCTGGGCGAAGAGGAGGCATAAATCTAAATACACTGTAACTCATACTGAGGAATGCCATTCATAAAACTCAGGTTGTTGCATGCGATAATGACTGAGGAGTAGGCACACGATCTCAATGCATAAAACTCTTGCTGCATGCAGTTGATGAGTGAGGAGTAGACAAATAAAGTTTTCTAAATTCATCTGTCAGACAAAATTGCTTAATAGGAAAATTACCCGTATAATTTTCACTCGTATCTGATCATTTCCTAGCTGCACCAACAACCTATATAGATGATTTTCCAGTGCATATGCTGTGTCAGTAGATGTACAGTTTCATTACCTTCATGTGTTACCTTCATAGGTTCCCTTTTACTTTGAAACTCTGTTAGACACCCCAACATTTTCCTCTGAGCATTGTTTATAGGGCCCCAGCAAACTGTGATGCCATAAGCTTTGCATGGGATGCATTTCTTGGCCAGTATCACGCTGCTTCAAATAAAATGCTGGCAATAAAACCTGTTTTTCATCAGCATTTTATGGCACTGGATCAAATGTCTTGTGAGCTACTGTCTTGCTGTTACCATATTAAAGTCGGGCACATTTTATTTTGAGCTTCAACAGGAAATGGTAACCTGCAGATTTATTGCTCATGGTATTTTTTTCTATGCAGACAACCATAGGTAGTTAGTAAGATCAAAGATCGGAAGTGGTTTCCTGTCACAGTTGCACTGATGCAATGGCTAAACTGTGTTGCAGTGTGAGGAGTGTGGCCACAGTTTCTAAACCGGCTTCCATCAAATTAGGATGCAAACCAGAGGCCTCAGTTTCTGCTATACACAAATGAACTTGACACAACCTTATCATTGCAGTGCCAAAGCCTTATCTAATGTCTGGTCATCTTTCAGGAGAAAGTGTATTTCTGTTTCATCAGGCTGTTTCACAGAATACACCCTTGGGCAACACTTTATCTGATCATATCAATACATCTGTAACAGAATTTCACTGGAGCATTATCTAATATCTTTACATTTCTGTGTGACATGACATCTGATTTTTTTTTTTAGTGCACCCTGCTGTGGCAGACCACGCCATTAAAAACCTTTGACAGAAAAGGAAATGGCTGCCCATGAAACGGAAATACAATTCACATAAACGCTCTCCCTCTCTCTCTGGATTTAGATTCTGCAAAACAAGTGAAAAATGCCACAGAGATGACATGTGGGTTCTGGATGTGGGCAGTGGCTCAAGCTGTCTGACCATTACAGCCACCAAAGTATGCGTAAAGAAACAAAATAGCAATCATTGTGATGGCTGTGGTTGTTTAAGAAAAAAAATATATTTTAACCTTACAGAGCGGGAAGTGATTTTCGTCTTCACAATGAGGACAGTCAGGATGTCCTCCACAGACTGTTAGCCAGTTGAATACACAGCTGAAAATATTATGAAAGAACTTGCTTAACTTAACCTGAAGAGAGATGTCATTTGCTTGGAGATGCTTTAGGTTTGCAGAGGGCGGAATGACTAAAAGTCCCAAGAAAAGGACTTGTGACATGTGATACACACCAGGGATTTTCCACCCAAAAACAATGTAATCTTTTACTTCCCTACTTGGCTTTCTTGGTTGGCATGTGCTTTCCCTGGTTTCCCCTTTATCATTTTCATTATGAACTCAGTGTTTATGTAAAGTATTGCCACCCCCTCCATCCAGTCCCATGAGAAAACATTTTTTGAAGCATTACGCTTGCTGTAAATTTAGATATCCATTCTGGTTTGAAACAACAAGGATGTAGGGAACCAAGTGAATAAAATCTGTCCATGGTTCTAGTAAACTAGCATGACAGTTTGTCATAGTCATGGATGAAAGAAAAGACCAAATGACCTTACTGGGAGCGTATTTGGCTTTTGACTTTAGTTTAGGGAACGTCCCCCGCAAGACGAAGAATGGCTTTGTGGGTGAAGGGGAAGAGTAGTGTAAAGCAAATAACTGAGGTTGGGTCAGCAGGTGGTGCAAAGAAAACAAGATAACAAGGCACTGCTCTGCTTCCCGCTGAATAGGTGTCATTCTGATATTTACTATTCCTTTTTCCTCCTAAACACACACTCTTGATGCATGTATTTTAACCTCAGACTCACATTCCTTCCTCAGAGTTTAAAAAAGCATGTGCTGTAGTCTGGGCCCAAATAAGATGTCTGTTTGCTCTTGTGCCATAAATTAACTTGTGCTGCGCTGAAAACACACAACATTTACAGTTTACCGCTTCTATTTGCCTCAGTGTGTAATAATGACAATGCTGAGAAACACACTTTCGTGTGCTTTTTCTCTGTTTAGGCCTCTGCTTCAGGTCAAAGTAAGAGGCTGGGCAAGGATCTGTGTCATGTTCCTGTTTGAAGTAACTCGGGTGTTGGGGCATTAACAGTTATGTTGCATTATATATGCAAATACAGTGACTTGCACAACCAGAATTAACAGAATTAAGAAAGCAAAGACTACTTAGAGCAAAAAGAAATAGAATTACAGGTTGAACACATTCTGTATCCTTGGAACTTTGGGTAAAATCATCTAAATAGCGCATATGAGTATAAAAACAATATAATTTCTAAAATTGCTGTGTTACTACAGTACTACAAGACTTAAAATAGACTCAGGTTTCTCAAGTACAAGATGTGCAGCATTTGCATTTTGGAATGAGTTTTGTGAAAGAACTGTTTCCTCAGCCAGTTTCTGGTGGGGAACACAAAGCTTCAGTCTTCCCTTACCCTAAGAGCACATCAATACCTCCTTTTGTGTGAGCACCAAGCGAGAGTGAAGAGGTCTTTAAAAAAATTTAGAACTACTGAATAGATCACGCCATTTGTCCCACACTGCTGGCACATTTGGCGATGCTCCAAATACCGAGTAAGTGCCATTCTACTGAACTACAGTCACAATAAAACAAGCATAACAGTTTTAGGACTAAGGGGAGTGGAAAGAGCAAGGGCGGCTAATGAGCAACATTTACAGCATGCGTCGATAGGGAATCCCAGCGTTTCCAGTAAGATAAGCTGATGATGCACCTACGAATCATAGATTATTCTCCAGTCTCAACACTGTAATGACAGGCCTTTTCCTTTTGACATAACAGATGCCATGTGAGGACCAACCATGTGACGCTGTCTGCATCCTTAACCGCAACACTAACAGATGAAAGGATTCAAGGAACGTCTTGAAAACTGTTTGCACAGTACACCAGAGTGACCACCGGAAGAGGTCAGCAGGGATCCAGCTTTAGATGTGTGGCTGAGCTAAAATCATTCAAAATCGTTTTCTTTATTTCCATCTTTTATTTCCACTTTGATGTTTGTCTTTTTAACTGTCTCTCTTTGTCCAAAAGAAAAAGCCTGACAAGGAATCACTTGTGTTGCACACAGTGTAGTGTGCGCCGCTCACCAAGGAATGAGAGACAGTTTATTTTGAGTAAAAGTTGGAACAATAATTACAGGCTGTAATACCCTGTCGTGTGATTCAGACTATGGAGTTGTCATAGCAAACATGAAATGGGCTTTTTTTAATATTTATTATATGATAAGTTTAATATGGGCTTGTAACAAAAATAGCGCTCTGTGCTATATTAATGATATGCTTATGTCTATAGAGGTTGGCCACAACCCACTGTGCTAAAATAAAGCCGTCTGAACGCACCCCTGTCCTTTGTGCAATTAAAATTGACAGGGTGGCACCACACCACAGCAGGCCAGCATGTCGCTCACAATCGAACAAAATGAAGATCATATGGTCATAAGTGTAATGTTCCTAATATGCTCTTAAAATGGTACAGCTGTGGAAAATGAAAGAAATGAAACCACCTAGATATAAATGGGACAGAATTTGAGCCATATAAGAAAGGATTCAAACTCATGCAGTCAAGATATAATGTACTTCCAGCAGGTATTCCCAGGGCATCCCATAATATACACTTTGTAGTAACAGAACTTCTAAATCAATGAATCTATGTATAGACAAATATGCCAGACAGGCGGCAAGACTGCTCATTGTTTTTCTCTCCTTTTCCCCCCTTCTTGTCCTGCACCAGCTCTATATATTGGCCTCCTCTAAAAATACAGGAAACAGGTCAGCCGTCCCAGAGTGGTCACTCTCTCTCTCCCTCTCTCTCTCCCTCTCTCTCTCTCTCTCTTTACAGGGCCGCTCTGTCTGCGATCGGGGCAGCAGCGAGGGAACATTTTCATACCTTTGCCCCGGCCGTTTCTCATGCACAAAGCCGCTCTATTTCTAGCGCACAAGGCCGCAGTCTTGTGGCTTCTGGTGGGTGAAGATAAAGTACGGCTGAAATTCCCCCTGAAGGAAAAACTTGTTATATAAAGAGAGCAAGGAGTCAAAGGAGCTATCCTTTACCTTCTTTTATTGCAAGATTCTTATCAAAAGATGAGGACTTCTCCCAAAAGAGCCCCAATAATATCGTCCCAAGTTGTTCCCGTCTCAAGTAGCAATCATGTCTTTGCCTGTGTGTATGTAGAGCTGACTGACAACAACAATGCTCACAGAAAAACGCAACAAAAACGCAAATATGAGACAAAGACACAGTCTGGGCATGCTTCACATTTCATAGGCAGCCACAATTGCTGCTCTGTAGATACATTATAAGATTTTATAGCATTTTTCTTCAGTATTTTTATCTACTTTGGTGCCTTTACATAAAATGATTCACTGTTGCCGCTCGTTGTCGCTGTGCACCTGCGTGTAAATTAATGCTAGCCAGCGAGGACAGATGCCACAATGAATACAGGTGTGCATACTTTTAAACAAAGAACAGAGAAGACTTATATATCCAGGCAGGGCAAACTGGACCGGTGCTGCACATACCGCACAGGCCAGAGCGCCGCTGGCTTCGCAGCGACGTCCCCTCCAGCTACACAAACAAACATCTGTGTGGCACTAGAATGTGCAGAACAGGTGGTAAGGCCAGGACCTGTCATTAATGCTAGATGACAGATGAGCACCAGTTGATTGGGCTGAAAGCGCTTTTCTTCACAGGACTGACAATATGTGGTTTTGTGTTACCTGGGTCTATGAGCAGTTAAGGAAATGTGAAGTGAAGAAGTCTTGGTTCATGAACTGCCATGATACTGGGTCCATTGGGGTTCTACAGAAAAATGGAGAATAATTTAAATTCCCTTTAATTCCTCAGCAAATTTACCTGGTCCTCCGCAAAATGCTTGACCAAATTCTTATCTATATGCAGGTCCTTGGCTGGAAAAACGTTAGAGAGCCCCTTCCCCCTCCCCCATTCTCCTCCCTTTTAACTACCTTGGTAATTTGTGTTCAGGAAAGAGGCCCCTACCAGGGGAAAACACACCTCTCTTTGCTTTGCCGAGGGCAGGACTCCAAGTGTGAAGATGATGAGGGAACACTCAGTTTCTTGTGTTTACCATTTGGTGAGATACAATGGATCTGTGTACAGTGTAGTGTTACCTTTATCCAGGTTCTTCATAACCAAGATTGCTTTGAAAAGCTTGGTCCTTGTGTTCAAGTGTGTTCCTGTCAATGGCACAACTCTGAAAAGACATAGGTCGCATGATCACAGCAATTCCCTGTCAAATAAGCATCATCCATTGCTTTAAAATTGTAATTAAATTCGTCATGACATGAGGAAATTTAATAAATTCTATATATAAAGGTTGGGAGTAAATAAGGGGTTAAATAAGACATTCAAATCAGTGAGTAGGGGATGTAATAAAAAATGCAAACAAAATACCACTAAGTACACTCAAGCCGGCCTCCCACATGGGGTGCAGTGTAAATGAAATGCAGTTGACCAGTCGCTCACAGGCAGATAAGTCTTTCCCAAGCTTGCCCTTGACTTCTCTCACTCCCAGATGCTGCTAATCACACCGCTGCCAGACATGTAACCCAGCGGCCGATAATCTGATGGAACCAGCTTGAAGTAGTGGGAACCGTGACTGCTGCTCCAGGCCCTCCGACCGCCTCGAATGGCCGACGATTGGCTAAGTGAAAGATATTAACACAATTGTGAATGTAGCTCTTCTGGAGTTTAATGCAACCATTCCAATTGATTATCTATTGCTTCAAAAACTTAACTGTTATGGTTTTACTGCATCTGCTACCGATCCAACAGACCACAAAGGGTTTATTCTATTTATGGGAGCTTACTCAGTGTTAGAGATATACAGTGTGGTGGGTGTACAGTTCTCTTGGACCCTTTGCTCTAAATTTTTACTAATGTTCACATCCATGCACAAAGTGAGTATGTGTATGCAGGCTGATGATTCTTCACAGTGTGCGTCAGGGCCAACAGTCATGTCATTGAGCTTAATGAGACAACAAACAGCAAGCTGCAATCTGTAGCTGAGTGGGTTCTAAACAACAAACTGATCTTGAATGTTGAAGACTTTTAAGAAAAGCATTGCATTGTATTTGGATCACTTCATATTTAAAAAGTAAACTGAGTCTTTTCATTGAGAATGAAGCCACTGAGCAGGTTAATGAGACGAACCTTTTAGCCACAGGCCACGGTCCACACACAATATTGTTGTAAAAATGAGAAGACTGTCTGTAACCTAAACATGCTCTGCATCCTTGACACCTAACACAACTGAGTTGTTTACAGTAGCTTTAGTTTTATGTCATTTATATTATGGTTTATTTTTATAATCAACAGGAATATAGATAAGATTGAGCTGCCTTGAAACAGAAGTGTGGACTTTGCTGTGCCATTAACACTAATGTGCTACAGTGGTCTGTCTTTGTTGAAGGTAGAGAAAACCTAACCTTTTACTTTTTTTTCTTGTTTCTAAAAATCAATGTGTCTAAAAAAATATATTTTTCTTTCTTAAATAAATTGTACAAAGATGGGATTGCTTGGAATTCTTCATCACAAATTACACACATTTTTTATTTTAAGAGAAAACGCAGCACAGTGCCTCCCTTTGTCTGTGCATGATTTAGTGTGCGTGATTTGTCTTTTTTTTTATATTATTCTTGAGTTATTATATTTTTTTTCCCTGTTTTTTTTGTTAAGGTTAGGGTCAGGGCTTAAACCTGTTTAAGGTATATTTTTACGTGCTGAAATAATACTTGTATTAGTTGCATTATTTTCATTTTAAATTTCAATCTAATTTACTTGCCTCCTATTAAGGCTTTTATGTATAGTACATATAATATGAATGTATACATAGTTCAATACAGTATAGGATTAATGCATACAAATAAGGACCTAGTTAATATAATATAATATAATATAATATTATATCATATCATAACATATATCGCCAATTTAGTATGGACCAAGAAATTGTACATTTGTGTACTTTTCTGTACAATGGCAAACAGGGATCCAAATAAATAAATAAACAACAAATAACAGTGTGAATGCAGGCCTGTCCAGCTAGGCAACATTAGGTTACTAATGTTGTGCTCTGTCCTCTGGTGTTGGAGCATTCTGACATCCGCTGTCTTGTTTGTTTCATCTAGGATACATCTGTTTTAGAGTTACTGGTTCTGAGCTTTATTTGTTTTTATTAGTTTTATTATGTTTTTAATTCAACGTGCAGACTAAAACAGAGAAAACACTAGATGGGGACATCATAACATAAAATATATCACTAACATGAAGACAGCAAAAAGACTGATCAGGTATTAATCCACTTGATGCATCTGTTTAATTTAGAAATATGAAAAACATGGCAGATGCTTGATAACAATAAGCCTAATTTAATTGTGAAAACCTGACATAATTGAAAACATTTTAAATAGCACCATCAGAATAAAGGAAAAATAATACATAATATAATATGGGCCAAGAGACTCTCTTTACAGACTCCTCACTGGGAGAGACCAAAGCTGACTGTAAACGCAGAAGTACACCTCATAAAAGAGATAATTCATGTGTTTGTGTTTTGACTTGCACGTCAAACTAAACTGAGTAAACAGCCTCCTTTCCCACTGCGAGCCCCACAGCACAATTGCAGACCTTCAAACTGCCTTGAACCTCTAGGTTTACGTGCGAACTTTAAATACATGCAATCCCCAACCGTCAATTTAGCTTTTGCAACAGGAGCACAGTAAAACCGGCGGCCGATGGTTTTACGAAGTCGGTGATTTTAACAAAAATACAGAACCCACTCTCAAGGAGTGAACAAGCCCTCAATACTGTACACAACACTATATGGCCACTTTGGCTTGGTTGACATGCTAACAGTTTACCATAGAGACCACCAGAGGAAACCAAGGCAGAACATGGAGAACATACTGTACACACAAAACTGAAGTGACTTCACTTCTGAATCAATGTGAAGAAATTAATGAAGTTTAAATATAATGTATGGATCGTTTTCCTCTATTTGACAGATTAATGTCAGCAGTATCCACAGACTCACTACAGAAAAGTCTGTCTAGTATCTCAATGTCCCTGTAGAGGTCAGTGTACTCCAACATTGAGTAACTGCATCTCTCTCTCTCTCTTCCATTTTCAAAGAGGATTACGATAATAATGATTCATGTCCAGTCATCACACTCAGCAACATATACTCTTAAGTTCTCTGAGCGTCTCTGCGCAGTGTTAAAAAGTAGCGTGACATCACGATGATATCCCCTCCAGCAACTTTTATAGTCTAATTTACAGCCTCGCACATGCTTGGATATATTGTGTTGACAGATATATGGGAAACTATGAAGTGAGTGTGCTGAGTTACAGTGACTCCACAAGCTTGTAAACACCATTTACCCTTTCAAAAAAGAAACATTTCATCTCACTGTTGCCCTTTCCCCTCGGTTTTAAGCGCGATTGCGTGATGGCCGGAGCATCGCCGCCTAATTCTGATGTCCCCTCCAATTTTCTGATGTGCTAAGTTTGCACAATGGCAGCGGCTACTCCAGGTCTTAATTGTCATTAAAGAAAATAGTCATGGGCTTCCCTGTCTGGGCCATCTGCATGGTTTCTTCTATGATTGCTTCCTGATTTTCTATAGCAAGGAAGTGTGAGGAATTACCTCTTCAAAGGGATGTGTACCCCACCAGCACTAATCCCTAGTTAATGGCCAGCAGAAGCAACAGACCCCAACAACCTCACATCCTGCGGAGGTTTTATGTACATAATTCTTTTGCCAATTTAAAAACACTGAGTCCCAATTTGCGAAAATACATCAGCGGCATTAGGGCTTGCGTTAGACACATTTGGCACCGTAATTGCGGAAGACATGATCAGAATCTGTATCCCCTCCCCATCATAAGATTCCACACAGTTCAGGGTCAAATGCGGGAGGAGGGATGGTCGGCGCCACCTTGGAAAAAAGTCATTCCTAAGGCCAATTGCTACATCTGAGTCTGCCTGTTCAACCCAGACAAGGTGGATGATGGTTATGCATTAAGCAAAGACTTCCATTACTGTGTATATACCTCAATAAAACCAGTAATAAGAGGGCGGTAATTAGTGATAAGTTTCCTCATGGCAGTGCTGAGGCCATTGAAGTGGTGCGTTGCAGTGACTCAGAGGAATAGGCACAGCTCTCCCTGGTGGCCTCAGGCTGAACCAACAGACCATTATTGGTCTCACAAGCTTCCAATTTACAGAATTAAGGAGAAAAATCAGCCTGCCTATTACAGCTGATTTGTGCTGAGGACAAACACTTTCTGCAGTATGGACTCTATGGATGTGGTTGACAAAATGCAAGGTGCTGTAATACAGGCTGATGTTAAGCAAGTCGCATTCAAAATCGTTGAGAGCAAGTAGGAATTTTGGGTATAACCTTGGAAAGACGTCACATTAAATAACACTTTTTTCCATGTTAGAAATTAACGCACAGACTTGTATGCAAAGTAGATTTCAATTAAGGCTTCAGCGCTTCAAAGTCAAATATTTGCTCCAATACAGGCACAATTAATTGGGATTAATATAGTGAAACATGGATGTTGTTGCTGCACACATGTAGAACAGATGCCACTGAGCCTTGGGGAAGCGCAAACACTTCACTTTCAAGTCACTGATCTCTCTAGCTGCTTTGTAATGATTTAGCATTTGTTCAAATTATTCAGACATCACAGTTTGCGCCATGTGACCTGTCAGTGCCAGTTACAGAACGGATAAGGCTGAAGAATTTTGACAAGCGTCAGTTTTTGTGAAAGACCACTGTATGCACTTCATTGATTGGAATGATTTCAAAGCATCAGTTTAAAACTAGTTTTGTGCATATTCAAGATAATATGGTCAGAAAATGCTTGGCGAGCTTGTTCAAGTCAAGATGGCTCCATTGACATTTATGGGTGGACACTGATGTAAATCAATATCAATCTTGGGTCGGGTGCTAACTTGCCAGCTGTTAAAATCTTTCTACTATTTCATAACAAATAATTGAACATTCCCATTATTCTATATCAATTCAATGACTGCATGCATTGCAGGATGTTATTTATTTATTCACCTACACAGATGAAGATATGGGGTTGATTTTATGTCTACTACTACAGATTGTAATTTCTCAGGAATGCGCTGTAACATCCTTCACTGCATCATGTACAACGTCCCATTAGACTCGTCATTAGGAGCGTCCTCTCAGGTTCAAAACACTTTGATTGGTTATTTCCAGATTATTTGTTCTTCTCTTCCAATATTTATGCTCGCCGTAATGGATATCAAGACAGTTTTCAACTAATGGTAGAAGATATCCCACCCGAGCTCAGCGAAGAGGCCATCTATTGGTCGGGCCAAAAAATGTTGAATCTTTAATCGCCTCACCTTTTGGCTAATTCATAATTTAGTGAATTGGGAGTGAAGCATTTAGCTTTTCCTGGCTATGGCCCGCTAAATGAAATGGTGTGGAAAGTGTGAGGTCATTAACCTGTTACAGGTATGTTCTCTCCTAATATTGGGGATAATGTATTCCACCCGAGTGTGACAAAAAGAGGGAGATGGAACTCGTTCACAGGTAGGAGCCGGCTATTCATTTGAGAAAACTTCATTTTAGGACATTAGGTTATAAAAAGTTAATATCATTTCTAATTAGGAAAGATATCCCTCCATATCTGCCTGGTGTCGCTTTCTGAGTGAGATTTCCACTCTGTTGCGTGTGGACTGATAGAGGAAGAGTACAAGATAATTTCCCCCCATTCTCCTGTGCATATCAGACCGGGTTTATTTTTAGCACTAAATTGTGAACCTAACTGTCATTTCTTTGCCATTGTCGCTCAAATATACACCTAAAGATAAGATTGCATTCAACCATCTCAATAAAACAGATTGTAGGCCATCTCTAATTCTTTGCCCTGGAATAAAACACTAGTTATTCTCTTTACTTTTTGATAAAGTATTCTACAAAATTCCACTCAATACTAATTTGTACATGAATTGCTGAGGTGCAGATGTGCATAGTGATGCAGTAGCAGCGACTTGTCAGGAAGATTTGTTTGCTTTGAGATGATCTGTCATTGCTTCAGTCATCATGAACCAGAATTCATGGCTTTTTACAATGCAGTAGACAACGTATTCATTTACAGTAGGAAAAATGGCAAATAATACAGATATTTTTGCAATATATCATATAATATTGCAAGAGGGTATTATCTTTGTATCTGTTAAAATATGTTAAAATCTCACATACATCTGAATAAACTTAATGTTTTCATGAAGCCCTGCTTGTTGGCATTGACTCAGTACAGACAAGCCCATAACTCCTGATGTCTATCGATCCTTCAGCCTCTGTTGAATTTATTTCTACAAGTCTATACAAATCTGTTTCTGTGCAGCCTATTGTACTAGAGGGGTTAATGTATTATACAAAGTGTTCAGATCAGGGATTAGATTTTCCCCCAATTCCATCAGTCAATTCTCGGTGCTCTCCAGGGCATTCATCATTTTGACAGTTGCAGATAAGGCAATTATTTTCCTCAAGCAACTACAAAATGTAGACAAGTGCTTCTGTGACAGTGTGTCTGTTTGAGAGGGAACACAAATATTATTCCAGCAGTCACTGATGGCACATATTGCTTCTTACAAAGTGATATCCTCTGTAACACAAAGGGAAACAGATGTTATGAGCATTTGTGTATCCTAATGCACTTCAACATCTCATCTTTTTACAGGGAATTGAAGCTCCATATTACACAGAGATCCAATAAGACATCTTCTTTGCAGATGGTTTGTTGTTAAGGCCTCATTTTTGCAGCTGGAATAAATATTTACTCAATAATAGAGACCATAATAATTTATCTGATGTTATGCTGATGTTCTAATTGCGACTTAAACGCTAATTTGATTTATTTCCCTGACTGTCTCCCGGAAATTAATTTCACAACAGCTGCAAGCAGGACAGCGGAAAAACAATAATATACAATATCATGCAAAATATGATCTAAAATGACACCTACCCAAGCATAATTTCAATAGTCTATACTATTAAAAATTAGAATTTGCTAAAATATAAAAAAAAATTAAATATAAAATGTACATATTAACTGTGTAGCCCTAACATCTGCAGTGTAGTAAAAGAACAAATATAAAACAATGCTATATTTATAGATTATCCAAGCTAAACATAATATGAGAAAGGCAAAACAAAACGATTTGTAACTAAATACTTGCCAGTTATTTTATTGTATTTATTGTATTGTATTTCACATGGCTGTCCTCTTAAATCATTCATTTAAAAGGACACTGGCTGCACAATCTCCACCTTGCTGCCCTGAGATCTCTGTTTCCTCAACATTACTGTACATATTTAAACTGCATCATCTCAAATGAATCCTGCAGAAAGCAGAGAGAGCTGCAGGATAGTCTGTGATCTCCTCTCTAAACCCCTGGGGGGCAGCAGAAGACCTTCATTTCTACTCCAACGCAGCTCCTTATGGCTGACTTACACCACCATCCCCTACTGCTGAGGCTCAACTCAGGACACCATTCAGCCTGATGAGAAGTCTCTCCTATAAGAAAGTAACTACAAAGTTTCCTCTTACAAACAAAGATTTCATTAAGCTTCTTCATTTTCCTTTGTTTCTTTCTTTCTTTCAAAAATCAAATTTAAACTACATAACTGGTCCTAAAATCTCTGATTTAAATATAAGGCACAGCCAAAAGGCTGAACAAATAACAGAAGAGTGCATGTTAAATCAGACTCTCCCCATGTAGATATTCAGAATTGTCTGTTTATGCTAAAAAAATGCATTAATAAATCAGTGTTAGAAATAAACTTGAATATGTATGCAAATCAAACGATCCATTTTTCAAAGCTTTTAAAGCTATACCAGAAAATAAGCAAATAAGCAGGGATCATTATGAGTTGCCAAGAATATAATCTGTTGTCAGTCCTTGCATAGAAAGACGTTAACAAGCCCACATGCTGGGTGTCAAAGTCTAGATAAAGATGCTTCTGTGGGTAACAATAACATGGGAATAAAGAAGAATAGGGAAATAAAATTGAGGGAATTTTTATAGTTTACAAGACTGTTATCCAAACATTAAAGATATTTGGGAAACCCAGGAATACACAACTCTTAATTGCACTCCTGATGGATTATATTCTTGATATGACATAATACCTTCTATATGAGTATTATAAGAGTGTAGATGGCACATTTTGACTGGAAGGCGTTGCTGTCTGGACCTGTGAGTTAATAAAGGTGAGGGAGCGGAGGGAGAGCAGCAGGATGACGTCTGGTTTGGGTCGAGCTCTGTCATCGGATGAAAGTGGGAACTTGTTCTCCCATCGCTGTCAGCACGTTTTAATGATTGTTGAACCTGGCCAAGCTGTTCCTCCTTAAAACTTTCCCAGACCAAGTGTCTGATAGATTCATAGCTTAATTATTAACTTGTACTTGATTCCTTTGGAGCAACATTGTTCTCAAATTACAAGGGGATTTTGGCAAAGGTGAAAGGGCTTCAGACAGCAGCAATTTTGGAAGCAATTTAGGAAATAAGTCCAAAACCCCCCAAAAATAACAAAGAATGACAAAGAAAATGTAATGCCCTATACAGCAAACATTTCTCTAATATCATCTCTAAGAATTCCTATCTTTGTGAAATAAATAAGAATCAAATATGTGCTGAAGTAAACCCACACCTTAAACATCTACTAATTTTGACGAGCGAGAAGCAAACCTCCATTGATTCCTTTAGCAGGACAGTGCAGGACGGCTGCGGACATATTTTACAATAATGAAACATCATCATTTAAAAGGACAAAGAGTGGAAGCTGCAGATTAAAGGAAGGACATACTGTAACTGTGTAATAAAGTAAACCACACCCATGACCTTAACCATCACCAGTAATTGGATATTTGTTAAATAGAAACATTACTGTCAGACACTGATCATCTCCTCAGGATAATGGGCTTACTAATATTGATCAGAATGTTAGTCCAACAATTTCAACTTGTACAATTGAATGTCAATTGAATGTACTATTTTTGATGAAGCCGTTGCTGGTTGGCATGTAAATAGTTACAATTAATTCCTCTTGTTACAGAACAGTACATCTATCAGCCAGATATCCTGCAATAGAACAAATCAAATTGTGCTTTGATAAATCAGATAATAAAGAAAGAATATAAGCTAAAATACAATTTGTGCAGTTGTCTTGAATACGTAGCTATGCTAGTAATCTGCGATCCCTAGTTTCAAAATATCATATTGCAGCATATGAGAGTAAAAAGAGCGATTCTGTCAGAGTAGGAATTGGGGCAAGACAGCTAGCAGGAGGTAAACAGGCGAAAAAGACAAAAATGGTGATTAAAAAAACAAAAACAAAAACAAAAAACAGTCTCATTAGAGGTCTGACAAAGGTTTCATGAGGCCGTCTGGCTGAGCTGCTGTGACAATAAATCAAACACAGAAAGAAGGCCAAGGCCTTTATGGGGAGTGCCACCCATATATTGACTGCACATCATAGAAGCCCTCCTATCGCAGGTTGGATTATAAATCCCATTTCTAAAAGATATATGGCACTTTTGACGGTGTATCAGACCTGCCTTGTGTCCACCTAGCCAAATGTTTGATTTTTCCCCTTTTACAATCACATTATTCCCCAAACTGTTTCAAAGACAACTTTAAAAGTCGGTATCTTACCATCCATACTATAACAGCCAATACATCACTAAAAAGTACTGTATATGTGCAGTAATTAGACATCCACTCAAAAGGGAGCCACATAAAGCCAAACACACACACATTACTATATTTAGACAGTGTTATCTTAATAATTCTAGTGGAAGTGTAGGCCCCCCAAAAACATGTGCACATGAAGTTAGCTTACCCCTTTTTGTCTGAGAGCGAGTGTCCTGCCCATCTGTACGACAGGATGCATGGTGCATGTAATGAATGAGTCTGCTGGTCTAGGCCTCTATAGGCTTGAAAAGTAGTTTTACTAAAAAAAAAAAAGAGAGAGAGAAAAGATCAGCCAACAGATGAGGAGAAGAGAATCCAAGCTGAACCTTGGATCAGCCCCTTCAAACTGTCCCACCAAAGACTTCTGGCCCAGCAACCTTCGTCTGCCAGCCTGCTATTCTGTCTTTAACTTGCGGTAAAATATTCTTCTTCTATAAGAACACATTGTGACACTTAATGCCACGACACTGTCTTTGCATCAAGGAAATCCATTTCTGTTTTAATTATATGGATTTTGGAACTATTTCTGGGTCTAGAGTGACTTATAATAAGTTTACAGTCGACACTTTGGAGTACAAACACAGACATACACACACCTACAGACACACCCATACACACGCATGCATGCACGCACACACACATACACACACTTACACACATACAAATGCACCATCCTTCAGTCCCATTGATTCTGTTTTGAATAGTGTATTTTCTCCTCAGCCTAGATAGTCTTGCTACTGCCCATGCTGTTAGTGCGCTAGGCATTTTCAAACTCTTTACATCCATTACATTCCACTAGGTAAATACCTAATGCTGGAAACATTTGTCAATGTATGCGCCTGGCTGAACAGAATAGATTATTGGGGGCTGAGTAAAATACACCGCATTTCCAAACAGCACTATGCCTGTGACATATTAAAAACTTCGCACAAGACTCCATGCAGTTTCCCCCCGCGCCGACGATGTGTAATATTTCATGGAAATGTAAAGCTCGCAAACAATAGTAAACATTCTTGGTGAAGAATAGAAATGTCAATATTTCAAACAACATGACCAACGCGGCTATTTCTGCCCCTTCAGCAACAACATATACCACTATTAGACCTTCTTCATGGTTTAAGTAAAAAGAATAATCATCAATATGCCTAAAATTGCAATTTATTCAAATGGAAAGGACTCTGTTGGAAAGATCATTCTTCAATTGAATCAAACCTGATTGTACTACAGTATGCATGAATTTATTTCATCTCATTGATTATCAGTTCTTCTAAACTTTTTGACGCAAGATTTGTCTCTGACTCTCTAGTATTTTATCGTTTACTCTTGTAAAACAATGACCTATTTTTTTATTTTTTATTTTCTCCAAGTTGCAGTGGGAGGACATTAAAACCAAGGCACAGCAGAATTAGACCATTTTGAAAAGAAAAAACATTTTCCTTTGTGATGGAACCTGTTGCAGAAATGATCCCAGCTTATCCCCCGAATTAGCACAGGGAAAAAAACAACATTTTCACAGGGATAACTGACTCATCTAGGAGCCTAAATACGCCTAAATAGTAATGGAAAAGGACCAGTTTGAAGCTCATTAATTGGATTAGCACTTCTCTAAAATGGCTGGTATGAATATGCATGGAACTGTGGGTAGTCTCTATAATGTGAGATACTGAAGAGCTGTTGAATTTTTTTTTCAACCCCAAGGAAATTGAAGTCAGCTACACTGTCAGACCTACATATGGAACAGTGTCGTACATTAAATTCAAAGTTAAACAGTGACTAAATAAACTATTGTTTGGTATGGTGCTGAAACGTACATATATCTATTACATATATAAGATAATATTTACTCTATATAACTTTGGCGTCGTTATCTTTGCAAGTTGGAATCATTCTGACTAAATTATAGCCGTGGGGAGTTTACTGACCGCTCTAACAGCTATCGCCTTTCGAAATATGGAACAAAACATGTAACTAGCTCTCACTTATTGGTGGCTAAACACATTTTTCAATATAAATATAATCTCAGATAATATAAAAACTTTATAATGCGTTACTTAATGTCAGTATGTCAACCTCTTCCATTGTCTGAGGGAAAATTTACCAATCTATGTCAGTTTGATCCTGTGTAATTGATAAAGAATGGGACTCCTGTGGCAGAGCCTCTTCAACGGACACACACAATAAAGAGCAGGGACTGAGAGTGGACAGGGGTGATGTTGGGTCTCTTATTTGGGCATGTTTCCATTCATTCCCTCAATATTCCATTCCTGGTTCTGCTTCATGGGCTTGTCTATTGTGGAGCGCTGAATGGGAGACCGTAGGAGCGTCTCTGCTTCCGTTAATTAGAGCTCTTTGCAGCTTCCGCTCCTTGAGAAGTCAAAGTTAGAGCAGAGAAAAAGCCCTCTGTGCTGCCCGAGCCTCAGTCCTCCATTGTGGCATCAAAGACATGAAAAGGTATAGCTTACCACTGGTTAGGTGGTAGGAGGTCGCACTGTTGGGACGGCTGGGATGAGGACAGACAATGAAAAGTGAGCTGCTGCATCCCAAAGAGAAAATGATGCTAAATTGCAGTGCTAAACATCATATTTTTTGTGGTTTTAGGTGCAATGTTGGCATTAAGGTAAATAGCTTGGTGTCACATCTTGAGTTTAGAGAGTAAATGTCATGAGGCTATGCAGATCTGTAGTGATACTGAAGCGCTACGCATGTTGAAGTTCATATATGGAAAATTCCAAGGACTATTATATGCATACTGATTGTGCAGGAACCCCTTCTTGTCTTTACAGATGAAATGACCGATTGTTCATGTAGGCTTAAGTGATGCACGAGAAAAAAGGGAAAAAAAAGGAAAAGTCCTGGGGTCTGTTATGACATGTGGCTATGGGTGTCCTTTTATACCTTGAGATTCCCTTTGCCTCATTAGTTAACACACTTTCTTAGTTTTGAACAATACCTTAGCTTGAGTTCTCCCAGCAGAAATCCCCCCGCTCAGTCGATATTTCCAGGGCCTGCAGCAGAGTTTCAGAGAGAGGGCCCTTTCCCCCCTGTCCTAACAGCTTTAATACTTGTAATTATCTCTTGCTGGGGGAGGCTGGAAATTGGATTAGGGTGGTGAGTCTCAGCTGAATGAATTACCTCCATCTCCCCACTTGGTGGGCCACACACTGATAAAGTGCGGAAAAACGGATTTGGATTCAGCCTTAGCATTCATGGCTTCCTTGTGGAAAAATGAAATTTTCCAACAGAAGGGGCCAGTGTGCCAGCAGTATCTGTCCACAGCATGTTTCATCTGGTCCTGCTCTTCTGGAAATGCAATTACCTGCGTTATCGGGGCCTAAATGGTGACAGTTTGGCAGGGGAGCGGTTCCACCTGCCAAAGGCATCATTCGGCAATGTTTTTGTTGCATTCAGTATTCTCTCAGTTTCAAATTATCCCCCCTTATTTCCACCTGTCAAAGGCAAAGCAATTCACTGATTTGTTTACAGGTAGAATAGGGATAGAAAGGGAAAGAAAAATGACACATACAGCCCTTAACCACCAAGAATAGATGACTATGGCTATATAACTGTTATTTAACTCTCAAATTATGTACTCTTCATCTTTAATTCTGTTCTCATAACCTTTCATATGTTTACTTGATTAGATAACTCATAGAACGTTTGGCTATAATCAAACATTTTGCAATATTTTCTAAAGGACCATAATTCAAAGCGTCAAGCAGTAGAAGTACTGTACATTGAACCAGAGAACAGAAACAAATGGAACAGCCAATAACAATGTTTTATTTCTGTATTGTACCCCAGCCTTCACTTGAATGACTGCACATACAGTACAGGTTGATACTAAATTATTTAACAACATCAATTCAGCTAATGTTCTACATGTGTTGTTTCTCTCAAAGGAGAAAAGCTAAGCTCTTTCAGAAGGTCTATTAAATCAATATGTGGGAAGGCTTGCCACTGTGGATAACTCACCTCCAATACATTGCACAACACTGGGGTGTCTATTTTGCTGGAGACATTGTAGTCCATTATTGAACATATCTGCTTTACAATGCATTGGGTCGAGTTAAATACAGAGCTAAAATATATTAAATATACTCTAGGTCTTGTATTTAAGCAGCTGGAATTTATACTTTACACTTAGTCAAACCCCTGATAATACTGAATATATGCAAAAAGTCAATGTAATATTGTTAAAATGTGTCAATTTCATATTCTGTTTACTGTTTCGGGATATATTTGCTAGATGAATGGTTTGAAATTAGGATTTAATTGTAAATCATCAAACATGCCCCTAAATGTTGTGTCTAAATGAAGCAAAATTGAACCAAACTACCTCAAACTAAGCAGAACTAAAGGGTGAATGCTCTGAGGAAAAGTTCAAGACTTTCACTTTGTGTGGAATTTAGCCAACTTTGTTTCCCCGTTGTTCGTTAAATAGTAGTTTAAATTCGGTTTCATATTTAATTTCCTGCTGTGTCATTGTAAGGAATCAGATCAAACAGAGGACAAACTAGCCCTACATACCCAGCGCTCGCTTTCAGACACCCCCCTCGTCTTTTCCACTTCCCATTCTTTTAACCCCCCACTGGGGACAATCCTTGAAGGTAGATAAAAAGAACAACAAAAGATAATTAAATCTAAAAAAGGGGGGAAAATCTCGGCTTTCTCACACAAACAGTTGGGGATAGATTTCAGCACAGTGAGGGTTTGGCTAATTTATACAATGGCCTGATGGGAGTCCTTCAACATTTACACTCTGGATGGGACGTAGATGGGTAAAGAGGATATCTCATCTCGCCTCTAATTGTTACATGTTCCTATTTTTACTGTCTCACCTTATCAGACCTACTGAATAACCAGAAACAAAACAAACTTTTGTTGCATTTGTCAATACTGCACGATAAACCTGAACACTGAAAGCCAAATTCATAATAATTTATGGAGAGATTATCAATTTACAGCTCTGCTACTATCAGAGGAGTAAAGATTGCTCTGACGTGCCTTGTTGTTCCAACTCAAACCTGCATCCCATCGATGACAAATCTAAAATTATAATACTGTAATGCTTCACATAGACCCAGCTATTTAGGCGTGAATTTAATATTCATTGCTTTTGCAGCTTGGTTGGTTTTAAGGTGCTATCACCCTTATCCACCCTCCTCCCAACCCCACCCACTCCCCAACATCGCCGCCATCTACACCCCTATATCCACCAAATAGGGGCAAATGGCAGTCACTGGGACAGACACACACGCACACCCACACACACACACACACACACATCCACCCGTCTCTTTGTCCCTCCCTCCTTCACTCATTTCCCCCATTCTCTTTCTCTGGCTGCCTCTCTCTGTCCCCCATCACTCTCCCTGTCCTTGTTTTTGATCTTCAAATGCTGGTAGGGATAATGACTACAAATCAGGGATGAAGGTGAGTGATCACAATGTGGCCCACCCATCCCAGCTGGCCTTTTTACTCCCCTCATATGATGCATCTTCCTGACTCTTTCTGAGAACCCGATGAACTACACCAGGAGGATTTCGTACGGAGTTCAGAGGGGGCTACATATATTTGGAGGAACTGAGGTTTGATCCTTCATTAGCAGCATGGAAACAATTAATACTTGTATACCCCCTGTATTTAACTTTGGACTGTGCAATACAAAATAATTAAATACCCTGATTTGTTTTTGAGGTTATGGTTCCTAAGGAGGAATCCTGGTTCATTTTAGGTATTTCTACGGCATTGACAGACAAGGTTATACAATTCCTGCCCAAAAGGCTGCAGTGGTCCTGGACATCCCACCATTGGAGTCTAATTAAAAGTGCTGCTACTTTTAAGATCTCATTTCTGTTTACCCGTCAAAACAGTTATTAAAAAGTGTCCTGGTACCAGGAGTCCTATCCTTTCACATCATAAGTTTTTAATGGGCAGTTTAGATGATTCATGCCAATCAAACATCTGTTCTGCATTCCCCTTGTCAAGAGGAGCACCTGTTGACCTCTACCTGACCTCCACCGGTAAGCAATGTGGCGGGAGAGAGGGGCGATGGTTTCCTATTTCAGGCAGCGAGGACAGAAAAGACCAGGAAGCGGTAGTTTTATGACCACTGTTTACCTTCGTGGAGGCCTGCCTCTTTTCCTCCTTTTTTTTTTTTTAATGCGCCCGGCAAAAAAATGTTTCACTAGGGAGCAGGAGGTGAAATTTTTCTCATCCAAATGGATGGCAATTTCCCACCATTTAGCACCTGAAGGTAATTAGCTTGAAGAGATTGCGGAGTGAGAAACACGTTCATGGAACATTAACTCTCGTACATTCTCCAGTTGCAGGGAATTAATAGGAAAGATTAAAGTTTAAAGAGAGCAAATGCCATTACCTCACAAACCACCTCTCTGTGGCACCATCTTGGGCTAACTTTTCCCCCTCTTTTTAATAAGTCTGTATTTCACAATGGCATCAGGGTCTGGATTACAATAGCAGGCAATAAGTGGTGGAAATGAGACAGTTCTGCAGGTTTGCTGTGTGGTTGTATATGAGACGATGAAGAGCCCCAATAGCCTGCAGCTTCATTTTTCTCCATAACAGCTTCCTGCCTGCTTTCTCTACTCTGTGATGCGATATGCTAATAACCAGCCTTTCTCTGAACGGCATGTTAAGTAAATGTAAATGCAAAACCCAATTTAATAAAGCTCTTAATAGTAAGTTATCACCCCAAATAATGCTTGTCTTGTTAATTGCACAGCTTTTCCTAATGCAGTTTTATACACAAGAAGACTCTATATACATCTGTTTAAAAACAAACTGCTGAATGTGTTCATGTAACATGTGTGAATGCCCACATGTGTGTTTATTCAAGGCGGGGATAGCAAAGTTGGCTACAGTGAAGAACAGTGTATTTTAAAGATGATCAAAACCATACCATAAATCATACCTTCAGATTTAAGAGCTGAAAGAAATTAAATTGAGACATGGTGGAATTTATTGCCCAGAAAATCCCATTCTACTATCTGATTTGAAAAGTCCAGTCCTCCAAGCTCTCGAAAATCTATTTTCCACATTTTAATACCCTGCATAACAGTCCTCATAATTCATTCGAGTGTGTTAAGCACAGTTTTATTAGATCTGAAACAAATTTTGGTGGGGGATCCTATAGGCCATTAACCATGGAGTAATTTTATCCTTGTTTCCTTAATGATGCCATAATGGCGAGTGAATTTCTTAACTAAAGACCAAAGAACATTTTGAAGGTCAGCTTCATCTGCAGACTCCTTCATGCGCTTCTCTGAGAGATTGGAAAAGTCGGAGATTTTTGAAGAGTCATTAATAACGCTAAAGCTGAAGGCCTATTTGCGTTCTCGCTTTCTACCTTTTAATGTTACAATCTTTCCCTACTCTTTCTCTCCCTTTTCCTTGCTTCCCTCTGTTTTGCAGTTGCTCTCATGCAGAAAGAATGGAGTGCTGAATGGGAGGGCAAAAATGGCAGCGCAGTGACATACAGATCCCAGATGTGGTGCCTCAATAATTTAAATTTTATGCCTTTGTTATCACTTTAATCATTTTCTTTATTCGTTTTGTTTCAGCGATCAGAGAAACACTTGATAGGCCAAAATGCCATGGGAACAATTTTTATTTGGTGTGTGGTGCAAAGTCTAATTAGAATTAGAATTTTGCTGAGCCTTGAAATGGTTGGTACTTTATCCTGATCGCCTTAGATATTGTTCCAAGTCAGTCATTTGTCATAGTAGAGCATGCTGGGAAGGCTGCTGCTAATCAAGGCTCCATCTCCTCCACTCTTTTTCTGCTGCCATTGCACCTCTGTCCAAATAAATGCTGTTGGGTAAGGATGAATGCAGTCTCTCCTCTGACACTGAAGCTTATGGGAGCCCCGTGTTGCAGCCCTCAACACCATGCCATGTTAAACCACACTACAACTTCCACAGAAACACTCAGACAACTTTAAATTTGTTTAGTAACCTCTCTTACCCCAACCATTACTTTGATGAACTATTTGAGGTCACTTGATTAACTTCTGTGCTGAGAATCTCCTCCGAGTACAATTGTAAATGATGGATGATGGGGGAATTAAGGGTTCCAATGTGAAGGGTGACATACAGCAATATGAACTTTCTTTTCTTTTTTTTTTTTTTTTTTTTTTTTTTTTTAAATCGCCAACTTTTGGATAGTCTATTTTGGGAACAAGCGGCATCCCCTTGATATTCCTCATTTATGTGATCGGGAGCTAAGACAGATCTCGTGTGCTAATTGAAATGAATCACGCCTTTATGGCAATGTCTCTGCAAGGTCACTGATCCTTCCGGTGGGTCCCCCCTGTAAAATGACACACCTCTGAGCATGGCCGCTCCACCCCCTGAAGATTAGCCACATAAATAAATTAGACCCAGGGACAAAGGAGCACTCGCTCCCATGTGAAACGCCACCGCTAGTGGTGGAGGCCGCGAGCAGTGGCGTTTTTTGTCATTGTCTGTCAGGGGCAGAGGAGTATTCCCCCAGAACTGCACAGGCATTTTATCCCCCAGGTGAGCCATGGGTCCTTTAAAGAAATTGAAGCTGACAACCGTTAACATTTAGAAATGTACCAATAAATGGCTTTTATGCAGAGATATCCCAATGCCTTGGTGGCACACACTGTCAGAGCCTCTGCTGCTGTTCAGGAGAGTGTCAGGTTGAGTGAAGCTGTCAGAGCGAGGAAATCCTCCCCAAAATAAGCCTCTAAAGACCTAAAGCATCTATCAACCCATTGGTGGGAAACCTACTGCTGTCTTATACTGTGTAGACTAATACACTGAAATTATGTTAAATTTATATATATGTTATATTTCATAGTAGCAGCTGCACCACAAAGGGGAAGTTACCTTTGTTGCAAGCTAATGAAACATAATGATTAATGATATGCTGTTCATTGTTTTCACCATTTCAAATATGTAACATAAGTATTATAAGTATTTACCTGTGGATTTATAAACAGTGCATGTTAACATCTCATCTATACTGTACATAACTAGAACTTGTGAACTTGTTAAATGGAGTAAAATTTCCATGACAAATGATAAATACATAGTAGCATTCCTATTTTGTTTAAGCACCAGTAAATCTAAACAAATTATTTAAGACAATATACAGTAGTAGACATCCAATGACAACCTCAAAGGACCAGCTCTGTTCAGATCAGCTCTACATGAAGAATTGCCTGGAAGCCACAATTTCCCTCGGGCTCCTTTCTTCCAAATGTTCAGAAATTACCTTTGGTGGAAAAAGACCTAACATGGCAAAATGTACCTTTAATAGCCAGAGACATTTTCTTTTTCAGCAACAAGTTTAATTGGAAAGAAGTAGAATTCACTTTGAACGGGCAGAAAAAAATAAATCGGTGTGACAAGATGATCGATTACCTGTAACTCTACCTGACACAGAAATTAGGGTTTTTTAATGATGGGCTGCCTCTTCTTGGACATGAAATTCAAATGCTCTCCCAAAGTCTACCTTCAGCCATCACTTGTCTCTTGCGCTTGTACGCTCCAAACGCAGGCACTTTGTCTTTGTCACCGGAGAAAGGACATTGTTATTACCGACATGCCTTTGTATTAACCAATTTCATTCTTCTACAACATCTCATTGGCTTTACCTGTGCTGCTGGCTCACATTTATTCACAGCGCACATAAATAAAATGGTATATTTATGAATTTTGTTAATATCACAAATTAATTTCTATAGCTTTGATTGTGATTTTTAGCCATATCTGGAGTTAAACGTCTTAATAGGAAATATTTCTGGAAGAATACAGATAATCCATCATCATAATTATAATCCAACAAATATTGTACATTGGCCATGTTCACTGACATTGACTGATAGATGCTCAGTAAAAGTATGTTCAAATGCCTGCTTATTCTTTGACCAGTCACGTAAAAATCTTGTCAACAGAAATGCATCAGTTATGATTTTTCAACGCAAATGAATCTCAAAGTCCACGGTAATCAGATAAACAACTAGTCACTGTGCAGTGCTGACTGTATGGAATCAATGATCAAGTACAGCCTTTCCTTCCTATTTGTTTAATATATTTTGACACTAAAATAACCAGCCATGAAGGGGCACTCATTTACAGTTCATAAAATTCACATATTTCTCATTTATAACCGTAGGATCTGCTTAATGTGACACTTTTCTTGATCAAATTATAGGATGAAGTGTGTCAGAGGAGGTGTGAAGCTCTCAGCCAGGGAAAGAGAGGAGGGGGGAGAGGAGGAAGGGGGGGCGAGGTGTTTGCAACTCGGTCCCCTGTGAGACTAGTGATGCAGCTCCCAGCCGGCTGTCCACATGGCTGGAGGTATTGATCCAGTTATCATTGCTAGATCATCACTATATAGACTCAGCACAGAGAGCCGGGCCGCTGACTGACTGAACTGACTGACTGACTGCCCAGAGGAAGCCAAGATGCTGCGCTGTGGTCCGAGCAACAAGAACCGCATCCAAGCAAAGAGAGTCTGAATTCCGGTTGTCTAGCCGACTAACTTGCTGCTCAGGTGTGAAAATATGCAGAAGTTTGCGGAGAAAATAGTTTCAGAACATACTGAGATATGTTAAGCTTGAAAGTGGGAATATTTGCAACTGGAACACCTATAAACAAATGTGTACAGGCTTTACTTTTGGTGTCAAATATTCAAACAACAACATTAGCAGCATGCTCTCAAACATGCAACGCTCGCATAACCGGATCTGCTCAGAGTAAAGACAGAACATGGCAATAAGAGAAGCAAATTGCCCAGGACATGCAAGGTATGGCTCTCCTAGAGCAAGGGCTATAAAACCCACCTCACCTCACTGAGTTATACGCTAAAGCCCAGATATTTCATTTGCTTGATCACTTTGCCTCATCATAATCACTTTTATACAGATTTATTGCGGCGCGGGTCACAGTGCAGTGGAGGTGCAGCATTCTCCAGCTGTTTATGCCTCCTAAGAGCTTTCTGCTCACCCGGCTCGCATGGTCTTTGTCTTATTTAGAAAGAAGAAAATGTGAAATATGACAGGCGATAGTGCCCTCATTTGTTCTGTAGATTGCCTCACACACACCTCCCCACATGTCGGTGCCAGTCGCGGTCTACCAGCACCCTCCTATCCCCCCCCCCCCCTCCACCCATAACCACCCCCCTCCCTCCCCCACACCACCACCACCACGACCCCCACTGCTCCCTACTCCACAAGTCTGGTGCGTTGTCCCACCCTCGCCCCGGCCTCGGCGGCGAGGAGGAGGTGGGCAGAGGGCCGTGGAGCACAGCCGCCACCACCAGCGTCGCCTCTGAAGGATAATGCTGTTTATTGCATTTGTCAGGCGAGCGCTGCAATACTTTGTAAGTCTATTGCCCACTTACTGCCATGCACTTTAAGCCGGTACTGATGTGCCTCTTTTGTGGGGTTCTGCTTGTGTTATTTGGTAAATTGACTCATGGCCGACGGTTGCAAACAGACTTCAAAGAATTATAACGTGATACATTCCCCTGTTCTTTGTCCCTCTCTATCTCTATTTCCCTCTTTTTTCTCTCCCTCTCGCACCCCAACAAACACTTTCCCTCTCTCCCTCTTTTTCTACTCCCCTTTTTCTCCTTTTCCAGTTGAATAGCTAAAGACCGGACTAGGACTGATGATTCAAAAAAAGTAATTCCATTAAATGTTTTTTTTTTTTTTTCTTTTCAAGCCGCAGGAGCCCTAGTGTATCACCACCATTATTGATGATATCATTATTATGTATAGGATCCCTCAGTGAATAATAACCCATTATCTTTCATTTTTCCTGTTTTTGTCAGTGGATGTTGGAAAGGTTAGGTAATTTATTTTAATGTTAAAACTGTCAGGCACCAACACAGCCATGTCTTGGTTCCCAATACATTCTGCACTTGGGGCCATGATTGGTTTTAAACTGGACTACATCTTTGAACAAGCTATTCCCACAAATCTCAATGCAATTCTTTCTGTTGGGTGTGCCACTGAATGGACTTCATATCACATTCAAAGTTTTCCAACCCTAATAGTTAAGCTTACTTTAAATAATTTGCATTTGAACCATGCTAAATACAACAAGAACATGATGTTGTTATTCCTATTTAAATCCTACAATGTTACAAAAAAATAAATAAAAAAAATAAGGCAGCTTCATACTGAAACACATATACTACCAGCCATAGACAAAGGAAGAGGAAAAAATACTCTGAACGCTTCAGTGCATTTAAATTTATACAAACTCCCTCTTTGACAGTGATGAATGTTACACTGTATTCTACAATATGTTTAATGCATAGGTCTGTTAAGTTAAGTTTTCTATTCTACTGCTGTGCAGGGGAGTCACCTCTATAGTGTCCAATATGTAGCTACCAGAGCCACAACAAGAATACATCAGTCAATATCTGTATGGGCAAGTCATACTGTAGACTATGTATTTTGCATCTTTTAAATATCCAGCAAATAATATAAGTGATACCTACTGTTACATATGATTACTGGGATAGTTCAAGTTGATAGTAGACTCACAGCAGACAACATTAACATCAACTATGAAATTAATTAGGATACAGTTCTTTTCTCTCTTTTCTCTGGGATTGTACGGAAGGACAACATTCAAAACATATTTTGATTTCCAGTTATTCATTTAAAAATGTCTATTTAGTTATATTACATCAACTGTGCTGCATTCATGAGAAAAATTAGTTACTAGTAGTAAGCCATACTCAAAACTATCAATTCATGACCTGTATAGCACACTACTATTTTGATTGTAATAATAAATTGTTGGTATTTTTTACTGACATTTGGATACCCAACATGGCTTCATTATTTTTATGTAAATTAATGTGTTTAGTCATTTTTGTTTCGTGAAGCAAAAAATTCAAAGAGAAACAAAAAAAAGCTTCATTCCTTGGGATGTCTTCACTGCCAGCTTAACACAAAAAGCCCTACCGGTTTACATGAGTGATAACACAACTCTTTAATGTAAAGAACAAATTGCAAAACATTTTGACACTTCATCTGCATCACAGTGGCAATGTGGCAAAACTGAAATGTAGTTGTTGTAACACATTGTTGGTGTGTTTGCTCAGGTACCATGCACCATCAGCACTGAATGTTTGTGTAGGAGGGAGAGCAGAGAGAGAAGGAGAGAGAGAGAGAGAGGGAGAGGGAGAAAGAGAGGGAGAGAGAGGGAGAGAGAGAGAGAGTTATCTGTTCACACAATACATAGTCACTCAGGCAAGGCTTATAGATTCAGGGAAATGGATTCCATGTCAGGATATCACACTTACCAAACCTTTAGAGTGTGGCACCTTGTATCCAGGCCTGGCTTGACGTTGACACAAATACTCCCTGGCCCATATAAAATCACCTCCACAGACAGCGTTTTACACCCGACCCGTGACAACAAAAGAGCATAAGAGAGGTCAATTAATTAGATCCTGTGTAATAAAATCAGCTGGATGAGAGAGCCGTGAGCAACATGTCTGGAAGTCCAAGTTTACAACCAAGTTTTATGACCTTCATACTGATCCAATATAATTCCACATTGGTAGTGTAAATACAATTAAGTATAAATGTGCAATTAAGTAAAACCTTTAAAAGTGTTTTAGTTTGGCGGCTGTGAAACGTGTGGGATTACACTGCAAAGTTTTTGTGTTTGCGAATCTTGAAGGTGACAGCAATAAGTAATGTTTTACAAGAATACGCAGATGTAATTTATAGCATTTTGAAATGAGCAGGCTCTCATAAATGCGAGAGGCAGGTGTGCAGTAACCTCTTGATGAGCCAAAAGAATGGTAGGGCAAAGCATCGCCCTATTTGTATTTGTCTGCAGTATCTTAGTCCAGCTGACGTGGCATGGTAATTTGCCAAGGCGCTGCTTTAAAGTGCACCCCCCGTAATAGTGCTTTAAATGGTTACACATCGAGATACAGTAGTGGTCTGTGCTATAATGTAATTCGAACACAATGATCTGAGTGCAAAGGCTACTCACCCTTGGTGGAATGAACTACTTGTCTCTGCCCATGAGTTTACTGTACTGTACCTGCTCGGTTTAATACAGGTGATTGTGAAAAGTAATTCTTATAGGATCTTTTTAATGAGTTTGTTGGTGTACAACAACATACACCGAGGTTCGACAAAAAGAAATTGTGTACATTAACCTCTATAAATAAAATGTGAAAAGGTGGATTGTTTTTTTTTTTTTTTCAAGACACAAACTGCTCATTCAGGGCAAAATCTGCTCTTAAAGAGGAGATACAACTTTCTATTGAACAACACAGATCAACCAAAGTCTTTTTGCAGTGGTGCAGTTTCCTTATCCTGTTATAAAATGATTGAATATTTTCGCTTGTTTACTTGTTTGTTTGCTCGGTCGGTACAGCCGGGATAAAATTCAACATCACCCGAGATGCTTTCTTGTGTACCACTCTGACAACGATGACACAACACACTGTTGAGGCAGCAAACCGCACCAGCGTTATATTCCTTCTTTAGTTTTATGAGCCATACAGAGGCAGGGTGATGTAAGGGCTAGTGAACCCTTCAGACTAGAGTAAAGAGTATAATATGTAAACAAAGCAACTGATTTACCGTGCTCCCTACCTAAGAGCACAAGTCTCGCTCACTGCTGAACAGACTGAGCCGGCAACACTTTACTGACAGTGTGAGCTCTAATGCCTTTTAGCCCTCACCAGTTTTTATGGCAACTTCGCGACTTCTCATGCAATATTATTTCAGCGCAAAATGTACCAAACATTTTACCTGGCAATAACCGAGGGAAAAAAGCCTGCCACGATCGCCCCCCGAACATTCACACACTCTCTCTCTCACACACACACACACACACAGACTTTCACCCTCCCCAACATGAAAACCGCTTCTGTTGTTAGAGATCAAGCATATCGTCAGACTCTTGATATGCCATCTGTATCTTCACCCCTCCTTGAGATTAAGTAAGGTGGGGTAACCAAGCCGCGAAAGGTTTTTAACATCTGCGCTGGGCTGCTGTAAGTGATACTGAGGAGTTATAATTAAAGGTTCCGACTGAGGGAACAGTGTTTAATGTGGAGCACCCCTCTGCTATCCATCTGAAGTAATGGGGTGCAATGCCAGCACCCGACTGCCACTCCCCAGGCCCCGTCTCACTCTCTCATCTCTACCCCACCTCTGATGGATGGGGAGGACCGGGGGCCAACTCTCTACACAGACTTTCGGCTGATACCGTACCGCGGATCTCTCTCTCTCTCTCTCGCTTTTGGCTTTCTTCTCATCTCGCCCGTGAACTGCGATACACAACAACGCAAACGAGAGCTGGAGGAATGACTGATCCCCCGATTCCGGTGCGACTTAATTGGGAGCATATGATGAGGAAGACCTTACGGAGTCAAAATGACAAATACTGTAGGAGTTGCGTTTCAACAGCTTGACCTTTCCGACGGCAGCGAGAGAAAAATAAACTCCATAACGTCAGATAAATCACACGCAGATCATTTGCATGAACAAACAGACATGCTCTTGGCTTTTGATGAAGCCTCAAGATGAAGCCTGTGATTAACATGAGTTCCTCATACGAACATAATGCACTCCAATGATGCATATACTAACCTGTGTGCTATACAGTAATAGGCCTATGTTTGATCAAAAAAAAAAAATCTCAAATGGCAGATTTGGTTATTATAATGAAGCATTTGCTCTGCTCCCACACTAAATACAACACTCTGGCTGTGTGTGAATTATTATGAGCAATAGCTTCAACTGTATCTTTAATGTATTAGAAAGTGTTAAGTCTAAATTCTAATTCCTTCTGCTCTTATTTCTTACATGGAGAGCAGGGTTAGTTCCTTCAATTGCTTCGAACATTGTCCCTCATTTTTCACGTCTGTGCCAGAAAATCAGTTGTGACAGGTAAATTCTGACAGTACAGAAAATCTAGCCTCAGTCATTAGAGTTAATATTATGTTTCTTTGGCAATCCCTCATCATTTTTGGGCCTCATTGACTATTTTTCTTTATAAGATATTAAGTATTCAAACCTCATTTACATCCTTATTTTTCAATTTGCTGCCGCAGTAGTTTAATTTATTCCATATAATTTCTTTTTCTGAGAGGGACATTAATCATTGCCTGTTCCTTTTAGTGCCTCTGGGATTTTTTTTTTTTTTAAATCAATAAAATAAAGGCTCTTCCTTTGCTGAATATGATAAAACATTTTGCCAAGGGATATCAGTGTCCTAGCCCGCCTGCCTTCCTTCTTCTTGTTTTATTCATTTTATGTTGGAGGTTTGTTTATTTATCTTTTGGCCTAATGCGCGCGGTTGTCTTACACACGTACATAGAGGGAGAGGTCGCTCCATTCAGCGAAAGGGGGGGGGGGGGGGGGGCGAAGGTGCAGCCATTCGTTTTATCATTCCTAGCGAGTGGCCTTCCCCCTGATCATCTTCATAAGACGCCACGTGATTTTTTTTCCCCTTTCATTTTTAATAGCTGATGTGGGATAGTCAAGTGTGAAGAAGGGGGAGGTTGTTATAGAAATTTAACTATCCTTTACAAATTGATTCACACTTCACCAGCACACAAGGTCCAGTAGGTAAATTACCAGGAGGACACAATCTTAATTCTCTCCCTCCATGGCATTACTGCTCTGTCCAGAGCTGATCACGGCATTAGTGGATGTAGATAGTTGTAGGACGATACTTGCCATGGATATGGGGTTTGGAGAATGCTTTTGACTGTCTCTGAAAGGAAGAAATATTCCAAAAAACTGAATGTCTGCTTCACAATTTGTGTGACTACACTCTATCAAATCTGCAAGATCATTTGAGCCTGTGTTACATCATATTTACTCAGATGAGATTGGGCATGTTAAGACATCTCACTGTCAAATTGTACAATAAGAGATTACCGGACACAACAAAACACTGAATGAGTGTGTATGTGAGTAAGTGTGTGAGTGATCGGTCCAAAAAGCTAAAGTTTTCAAAGTGTACAGAACCGGCTCTCAACTAAACGAATGGTGTGGCCTTACATTAAATGGCTGTACCCCTCAAAGGCAAACTGCTCATTAATATGGGGTGTTAATCTATATTAAATCATTATCAAAATGGTCGTCCAAAAGAGTTCAAGTCAGCGTTTTTCCAAACTTCCACTCTTAATGACATCATTCTTCTGCTGTCATTAAGGATATTAAAAATTCATTAAGAAGAAAAGTACTGCTGAGTGGTAACAAATCAGTGAGCATTTCCCCTTCAAGACCATCTAAAGTGCGGCAAAGTTTGATGTATATTTTTGAATTCCATCGTTTTTGCCGTTTTTGCTCAGCTTCAACGCCGCTGAGGTTGTCAAACACCGAGAGATGTAATGAACAGAATTCAGCTTGTTGCAGCACAAACAAAACTGTAAGCCACAGTTACACTTACAGTACCTGATGCATTTACAGTAATCACACTTGATCCATGGTTTATAAGTAAATGTTTGACTGGTATTTTGCACAAGAACTCGAGACAAAATGTCTGGCAAAATCAATTCGATTAGTAGCACAGATTTGAAGAAATGGAGTAAAATAAAATTACATTTCTCCAAACCTCAGACGTGTGACATGAATAATTAACCAGCCGCAGTAAAAAATAAGATCTGCAACAATTTAAAATGTATTTAAACAGGTGATTATTGGAATTTTTTTGTTGATATGTACAATTATAAGCCTTTCTTCTGCAAGTTAGACTGTACATGACATTTTTGAATGTGTGCACCATGCTTATTATTTTGAATATGAATTTCCCTAGTATTTTCATGTATTTCTGACATTTAAATATTTTGCATAACCTCATTCCTTATGAGTTCAAATTAGTGAGGCTCCATTATATGTATAGAAAAAGAATTAAATTAATAAAACGTACAACTGCCTTAAAGTACATGAAACACATTTAATCCTTAAATGTTACAAAGTGACATCAAATATGTTTATTCAGACAGCAATAATAAAACTTTTTTACTGGGGTGAGCCAATGCAATAAAGGGATTTTTCACATTCTCTGCTTTGCGGTGTTTTATAAGCTAATACCTGCCCATAATGTGTTTGTACTTTACATCTCACAGTACTTAACATTTGCACTCCATTTTGTCGGTCAGGGCCCAGTGAGTATGTACAACAATTTCATTTATGCTATAGGGTTCTCTCAGCATTTTAATGGTTTCAACTGAATACACATCTGGGTGGATATATATACACAGTACGCTGCATTTTATCGATGTAAGCCTATGTTCAGTGCCACCACGGCCCATTGCTCTATCAAGTTTGCTATCAAGATGCTGAAGCCTCGGCGCTTCTAGTGGCCTGTCCAATTCATCTGAGTAAAACAAGTCAAGTCTTCGACCCCCAGTCTCCCCACCCACCACCAAATACAGTCAACCAGGCTCCTCTTGGTTTTTCTCCACTGAAGCCTTTCCACTGGGTCTCCAGAACACATCGCGGTTGCTTTGCATGAAGTTGCTGTAAACTGTAACTTGCATTAAAGATGTAAGTGTAAGTAAAATCTCCTTTTTTCTACTTATAACCATCATAACTTTGTCAGATGTGTATGAACTACTTTGTCCGTTCTATTTCACTGTTATGTGCCAGTTTGCATGTCAGTACTGCCCTACAGTACAAGAGCAGTAACTGTGTAAGATGTGAGACTGAGAAAAAGGCCTTAAAAAGTTTACATAACACCAAACATATTGTTGTTACAGAAGTGGACTGTATATCATTTAATAGCATTTAATAGTATAATTTTACTGATATTAAGTGTAAACCCGCATCATGACCTTTGACCTTTAAAACATGCTAAATGTAGTTGCTACTGTTTGCCTTTGTAGGCTAGAAATACACAGAGTAGACTCCCAGCCATGTTGTATTAAAGTGATAATCCACCAGATTCTTGTTTGTTGACTTTGTCTCCATCTTTGTTGCTAAGCGCTCATTGCTTTGGTGTTTTTGCTCGGCACTTCCCAGAAATCACCTGTCAATCAAACAGTCTTTTTCCTTGGATTTTCTGTTGATGCAGTTTGAGTTTCTGTAGGTGGCGCTCTTTTCTTTGTCTGTTCAGCCATGGTGGCTATCACTGTTCATGCTAACTACCCAGTTCTTCTTCTGTTTATTCCAAACAAACCGCTGTTGCTGCTGCTAGAAACGCATAAAATGCTATAAAACAGCAGAGGATTTTTCCCAGGAAAGACCTACCAGACAAGCATTAATGAACTGGCTATAGGTGAACTATTGTGTTATATCAATGGGTGATAGATAAATAGAAATGTATTTATACTGTACGAAAAGGTCACGGATTATTACTATAGAACAACATTTAAAGAGGTTATTTAATGCCAACCGCTACCCAACCCCCTTCAAAATCATCAACATTAGTTTGGGGCATATGAAATGAAAAAGGGAGTGGTAATGACAGAGTCTGTGCCCTGCGCTGATGGCGGAGGCCTGCCTTGCTCGGTAGGACACACATGGACAGTAGAGAGGGAGGCGGCTGGGCACAGGAGTAATAACGCTGATGAGATCTTAGCAGGGCGATCTGATTCCAATGTGAATTAGAGCTAAAGAGAGCTCCCTGCCGGGCTCATACTTAGGACAATCTCCCTCACTACCAGACATTCATTGTTAATATGACATTCCCCAGGATCCTGGCTAATAACAATCTCAGATGGTGGGGTCTTTTATGACTGTAAAAAAAAAAAACAAGCTTTCTGCCTTTTGCTTAATGTTTATCTCTCGGGAATTGCACAGTGGCGCGGCACACAGCGATACGATCTCTTTTAATTCTCTTTCTGGGCTGTTTACACTCGGAGGAAGAGCTGGGAAATCGGGGGGGGAGCTCCTCAGCAGACATGCTCAGCTACGTCTACCCTACAGCAGCTAATGTTTCAAGGCCATTATATCCTGATTGGAAATCTAATAAACAAATCATTGATCATAATGTGAGCCTACACCAAACAGCAGGGGGGCCGAGAGCCGCTTGCTTCTGTTTTGAGCCCGACACACAACTAGATATAGATATATAATGATCGCCTCTGATTCACTGGTGTCGTCGCTGTGATGGAGCGCTTGTAATGTTGTGACCTTCTCACAATTCTGGCAAGTTCTAATTAAGGCCTTAGCCTCTGGGATACTCAGAGATTTTCCCATTTCTCTCTTTTCACAAATTCAGTAAATATATTATTGAATCACATTATCTGCTTTACTTGGGTCCCATTACTCACAGAGAACAATCTGTAATGATAGTCTATCATCAACGTGGTGGGTCGTGTTGCACCATTGATTATATTCCTCCAAACAGCTTTTATGTTTATGAGAAATCACCCTAAGAGCAGTCTGCATTGTATTTTCCCCATCTGCTTCATGTAATTATATATTTTGTTCCAATTGCAGAGTAAAATTCACTATTGATCAAGGTGTGCTGCACACACAGACCTGCATGGCCATCTCCTTATTCATGGCAAGCTTTTGATTGTCTGTAGTCGGAGAAGCAATATCCCCGAGTTGAAAATCCATCAGAGTTGGCAGGTCCATTACACGTCAACATCAAACTGCTTTTGGTGGTCTGCACTCTTTGGTCCACCATGTCCCACTTGAAATATTGCATGCAACTTGAAATATTTAGTCTGTAATGCAGTAGTTTGGATTTCTGATCTCAATTTTGTGTACGATGGCTATCAAAATGTTGTTGGCTACAAATAATAAAAAATAACAACGAAGGATTAACAGTAGGAGCAACTTAACTGAATTATTTATTCAGTGTGCAATAATAATGAGTGGTATTAAGAACCCTTCATCACACATACTGTAGAGTTAAAGTGTTGCATTTGAATTTACAATGAGGAATACCCAGGACATTCATTATGGAAGGCTGTGTTTGTTATTGTTGCATATGGGAGAGAGCCACTAAATCAGCTCCCACAGGACAACTGCTCCACCAGGACTTATACTGCTCTGCTTAACCCTTGATATGTCTGGCTATAAATTCTGAGTGCCGCTCATCTGTTCTTGGCGAGACAGTCTGCTTAAATACAGGATTGGACATTTAAATGATTTCACTTGTGACAGGCCTGCTGTGACAGAATAACAGATTCTGCTGAACAAATAGGCCGTGGAGGCTGCCAGGGTCCCAGGAGTCAGCCCCAAGCCCTCAGGCTCTGTTTTGTAAAGGACTTGTTTCAGTATGGCAGCACTTCTGGAAACATATTGGCCTTGTTACATTGAATGAAATGCTAATTCTCACCGACTGTCTGGCTGTGGCTCTGTGTGTGTGTGTGTGTGTGTGTGTGGCTGCGTGTGTTGCACATTATGTCTATGTGCGTTTGTGAAGAGTTGAATTAATAGATTACATTTGTAAATATAAAAACCGCAATCTACCACCGAGGAGGTAAGCAGAAAAACAGAGTTTAAACATGGTTATGATTACAAATTGATTAAATCCAAAAACCTAGTCAGAATTCAGTTATAGGGCAAATATCTGCCTCCGTACCAAGCTTAAATGCAATAAATAATTAAGGTTTCTTTGCCTCATACAGTAGAAAGCAGTGAACTCTAAACTCACTCCTAGTGATATATTTCAATTGACGGTGGCCTTGGATTAACATTACTCATGCCTTATTTTAAGAGGGTGTGAACGGTGCAGCTTGTCCTTTGACGGCCTGGATAGGTGGGAGTCCCTGAAGGCATTATAAGTTTATGATGGTATGATAAGGAGTAGGCCAGCATCTGTTTAAAAAAGCCAACCCAAGCTCTTTCTGAACTTACCTTTCTTTGTGTGGGGAATTGGACAAAAGCCATAGTTCCCTCTGGTCTGTCAAAGCTATTCTATAATCAACCAACCGTGGCCCTCCCCTCAAAGAATAGGAAGACATTATTCAGCTTCCTCCTTCTGATCTTGGGGCCACAACAAACCATGTAAGCCATGGCTGACTGGTTAAAGGGAAAAAAAAAGAGGAACACAATGTCCTCCTGTCACCAACTGCAGATACAGAGGCCTATGAGCCCGGCACCATGTGACCCGTCGGCCACCACCTCAACCATGGTGGCCACTCCACTGAACATTGCCACACAGTGAGAGGCCTTGAACCTAAATACACTCACTCATCTCTGAGGTCAAAACAAGGAGTCTGGCTTTTTAAAACCACAACTAAAAACGGAGGATGTTTCATAATCAAAGCTATTGCCACAAGTTTAAGTATTTAGCAAACAAATTGACCAAAAAATGTCATCCAAACACCGGGTGATAAGTAGTGCTCAACTGTTCTGCCTGTTAATTGTCATTTAAAGAGGAATTTCTGCTGTGAGAACGCTAAAAAGGTAAAATCTAGGGCTTATTTTGTATGTGCGATCAGCAGATTGAAGCGACCACAACACCAGAGGTTTTGCTTGAGCTCATCTCCACGACTGACTGAAACGTAGAGACTTAACACTCACCCAGAACATTTACTGGCTGGATGGTCTCAGTTTGCCAAACTGCATAAGGGGATTTTAAATTAAAGAGGAGGCAAAGTCTCAACGCTGCTATCCTCGTGGGGACTGCCACGTCAGAAAAGAGCAAATGGATGTGAATTCTGTACTATTTCACTTAGCACTAGGTAATCCACCACAGACGCATTATAAAGACCTCAAAATCATCTACTTGGAAACGTAAAGAGGTATTTCATATAAGTAGAATATTTTCACTTTTTAGCCCTCTAGTCCCTGAACAAAACGCTTGGTTCCACTCTGAAAACATAGTTCACTATTCATATGTTCATATTTCTAACAGGTGTACAAAGTGAAAAACCTGAACCCAGATATTTTTTTTGTTTCATCTTTCATTAAGGTTTTTTTTTTCCTATTTGGAATTACCAATAACAAGAGTCAAGAAAAAAGCTTGAATGCTAGTTGTGAGTATGGACAGCTCTTGTGGAAGAATGAACTCATATGGAGGCATGTGTGTTAAATAATGCAAATAAGATATCACAGTGAAATATTATGTTAAAGTATATATTGTGGGTCCAGTCCAACCAAACAAAAATCAAAATTTTTGTCCCATATACAAGCATATTTTGAACCACTTCAAAACTGTTATTATTCCACTGTTCAACGTTGATTTTATAAGTCTATTGCCAACGATCATGGAGTGAGGCGTTGAATGTTAAATAGATAAAGAGCCCCATGGCAGAGGCATTGGCCCCCTGTTACCACTTAGCCCTATTTGGCTGGCCTCACTCACACTCATAATTAAGACCCCCTACTGTGAATATAAATGGCCCCTCAATCAATAGTGATAGAGAGAAATAAAGAGAGAGAGACATGAAGACCATGGGCATATCTCAGGGGCAAACATGATAGCGTTATGAAAGGAGCAGCTTGAAAGCGGCTTTTACTCTGACAAGGGAGCTAACATTGTAATTGTCCCTCGGGGGAGCAGAAGTCTCTTGTTATTAGAAAACAATTTCTCCCTTTAGGCCACTTCTTCTGCAGCCTGAGGGCACATTGATTCCACATTTCAATCCTCCATTCTGCTATCCTCTGCCAGAGTCTCGTGTGTGATAAAGAAAAGATGCTAATGAGGTTAGAAAGTTGCGTTTCTCAGTTCTAATGAAAAAACTTGCTAGAGATGTACAGATTTCAAATTTTCAAGTAGGTTCACCTCATTTCAGTGCCATTATTGTTAGTTAATGTATGTCTTCCAAGGACAGTGGCAAGATTAGCAAAAATGTTCCTCTGTACTGGACATGGACACAAAATATAATTGAGCTATAGTAAAAAAGTGGCACAAGATTATACAATGCAATTTTAGGATAAGATGTTGATTGCAGTGTAATGTAGAGGCTTTCCACTAAGTGCTACACAACACTGTGGTTGGATAAGGAATGAGAGTGGCTGTGCATTATTGTCTTTGTTGGGCTATCTGAGACTTTCTTTGTTCTGCTGGTACCTTTTATGCAATTTGCGCTGTCCTGTACTAAACATACATCATTCCAAATATTTACCTCATTCCCTGGCTAATTTCAAAGGTTTATTTCCCGAAATGAATCCTCTTTGTCAAATCCATTGATCCTTGTAAATCTAGAGCAATATCAGTGTTTGTATAATAAATTGACCTGTAATGTAGATTATGTTAAGGGGGAAAAGAATGAAGAAAAAAAAAAAAAAGAGAAAAATGCCCATTAACATTTTGCCTTGTGAGTTTGTGTGGTTAATTTAAAACATTTAAGGCTGGAAATGAGCTTCTCCATCAAATGTCCCACTTCCATTTACATTTCTTGCATACAAGTCAATTTGTGGCTGCCCCACACCATAAATCATTGCCACCGGAATGCTGTGTCGGTACCTCTAGACATTACCCTGGCGCATGGTACTTAAAAAAAGCAATTTAGAACTCCATTTGCTCAAAAAACAGTGTGCTTTCAGCAGACCCACACTTCTCTCAGCAAAATGAAGATTAAACAGCATTGCCTAAAAGAGTTTTATTGTATATGAATGTCTTGCAATTGTTCTACTTGTCCTTTTTCTTCTTTTTTTCTGTAATGTATTTCTAAATGGGGCAAATAAACAGGTATTATCTTGTTATCACTCAACAATGGGTATATTTTTCACAAAACTGCAACATACTTTATAAAAAAATATTTGCGAAATAGAATATGACAGTAAGAATCAATTGAATTTTAAGATACAATGCTAATATTATCATTATGATTTACAGGTATCTTTACCATTATCATCCTCTGTGTTGTGGCCACAGTCCTCTTTAATTTACCTAGTACCCTGGCAGAGAGAAAGTAGAAATAAACCTACAGGTCTATTTACTGTGCGCCCATTCACCATCAATAATGGGCTGATAAAAGAGATGCGATCTGACCAACCAGAAAGCAGTGGTCAGTAAAATAGGTACAATATTGTGTCACGTATCAGGAAATAATTGATGACCCCCTTCACAGGGATCTCAAACGGGGCATTGGGAAATCATTTTCAATCTATGGCTTAGCAGATGAAACAAATGCTTCGGGCTTGCTTTGTCAATTCTCACTCCTTAGGGTCAAACAAACAGCTTTTCCAGGGCCAGCTTAAAGGCTAGTGTACGGGCAGCCAAGCTGAAAATGTCCCTTGTCCTCCACAAAATGATACAATGGAGCATTTCATATACCAACAGTTTGTTATTTGTCATTGACAAAGTTATAATAAGAGGAGCCTTCATATTCATTGACCAGGTGACCCTTACATTCCCAAAGCCTCCAGCTCCATCCACACGCGCTCCCTGGGCCATGTCTCCACTGCTCTCTCATTAATGTCCCGGCCAACTGGTTATTACCACACAAAGGAGTGGGGAGAAAAAAGAAGAAAAAGAGACAAAATAGAGGGAAAGTATGGCTTGTGGCACAAAACACACACATATGCATGCAGAAGCACACACTTGCATGCACACATTGCCCGGTGCACATGCACACGCATGCACCATGCGCCCATATACTGCTGTGTGTATGTTGAGAAAGCAGGTGAAATGTGATGACACTCTAGTGACCTTAAGGCCAATTAGTGTTTTAATGGTCTGTTATTTGTTTTTAGTGTGTGTGTGCGCTTGTTGTCTACTCAGCAACTCCCTGACTGATTAGTTTAGCATGCCTTCAGCTCTACCACGGGCCAGACAATGGCAACTATGGAGGAAATATTCACAGCCCACACAAAGGATAGACATAATGCTCTACTGCTGTGCCAATAGCTAATGAATCAACAAATTAAAAAATTTACAATTATTTGTTGATGGAGGTTGCTTTAATTATTTGTTGATGGAGTGTGTCTAAACACACAAATCAAAAATGATGTTTTAAATTAATCGAAATAGATTCACAGTCCTGACTCTAGACCCATAGCTTTGTTTTTTTTACCTGTAAATGTATTATCCTGCAAAATTCATGATTGTCGTTATTTATTGACATAGTGGATTTCAAATTTGTGCTACAGAATGTGAGTCATCAAATGGCGGCGCAAAAACAAGTGAAGATATCAGGGATTACCCCAAATCCCTCTGAAACAGGCTTATTTGGATATAGTGATAAACTCTGAGGTGAGCAACAATAGGCCGTTAACCAGCAGCCCTTGACATTCAGTCCTATGGCACGGTCACTGTTGTTTTATTTCTAATTACAAGCCAAGAAAATACCTCTCACAAACTTTCCAAACACCTCCTGATGTGATGCAGAATTCCTCCTCCGGTGCTCTGGGAACGCTTTTCCATTTCCTCCGCTGCCTTCAGGATTTGTGGGGGGGGGGGGGGGGGGGGGATCGACCCGCCACGCGCATGGGAGCCCCGCATCTTACACACTTCTGTGTCCACAGGCCTCCTGCTCGCCTCTGTGAAACCAACAGTTTATTCTCTACCAGCAGGGCCGGGAGCATGCTCTGAGGGGGTGCATTGTACGGCATTACCAAGACAATGGCGCCATATGGGGAACAGAAGGATCTCCCGCTCGCCTTTTCAACACACAACAAACGGCGGCCCGCATTATGCGTGACAGCGGTCACTTTAAGGTTACAGTTTTTAGCATAACAACTGATGAAAAAGGAAAAGTCATTTTATTCCCATTTAGGGCTATTATTGGCGCGGCGTAAGGGGGTGAGATTTATTGGGGTTTAACAATACCCCTCCTAGTCAACATACTGGCGAGGGCTTGGGGAGAGATAATGGTGCTGCATCATGTTCATCAAATCAACATCTTGTCAAAGGGAGCTGCTCTGTTGATTTGTGTATGTTGACTCCTGGGTCACATGACGTCTGTGTGCAGCACTGTAAACTGATAGCTGCTTTAAATGCGTATCTGTGCTCAACATAGATGCCTAAAATAATAATCCAAATAACAAAATACATGTATGCCTCGATTTATCTTGTTGACAAATCCAAGAGACACGAATGTGTGTGTGCGCAAACATAAATGAGGCATCTGTGACGTCACATGCAAGGCACTGCAAAATGATGCAATTATAAATGTCTGAACATCTTGTGTGTTGATTGGAGCATCGCAGATCCTGTGATGGTAGACTGCAGATCCAATCCATTCCTGGAGTATGGCATCTTCACACACAGTCAGCAAAGCAGGAAAAATCATATGGTGAAGTGTTGCTTGATCTACGACAAGTGCATCAATGCCAAGAGACTCTTTTTTTTTTTTGAGTAGATACTTTAAATATCCTCTTCAGTGAACGGCTGGATTCTCCCAGGATGGGAGGGTGCAGCGATTTGAGAATTTATTTTAAAAAAAAAAATAGAATTAATTCAGCTGAAGGCATGTAAAATCATTTTAATACATGAAAAAGAAACGGTGTGTCCTTTCCTTTTGCTTCTGCAAAAATAATTTCTGAGAAAATGGCAAAAGATATGCACTTGAAATGATTATTGGTACGTATGGTGTCAATAATTATTGGCCTACCTACATGTAATGAATTGACCATCCTAATAATCTGGCTCATAATGGCTTTAGGACACCAAAGGGTCCTCTAAAGAAGATGAAAGCCTATTGATCCACAAGATAAATGCTCTTTACAATGTTAATAGTCTAATTTGCTTTAATGATTTCTCGTAGCATTTCCCCAGTCAAGGACAGGATAATATACACTTAAAAAGGGATTCCAAGCAGGAGCATAGCAACTGGACGCTTCCTGTATAAAAATGTAGGGCATTTGAGTCGAAGGCTTGGAATTGATGATCAACCCCGCCATTAGTTTGTCTTTATTTGCTTCCTTCCAAGGTAATTATCATGGATTAATGCTTTTCTGGAGTGTTGTGAGAGATAACATTAGCAGTATCCATTTCCAGAATGGTGTGCCCAGGCCTAATAAACAGAATAATAATGTTTCCAGGTCTTCTTTGATGTGACACTAAAGATCACATTGAACACATGGTCTGGAGGATGGGTGCTTAATGCATTATTTTATTAATTAACTGTCAGTTATCAAACACAAATCATCCTAAAGATGCTGCTGACATGTGACACTTTGACAATGAAGATAGCATTGTAATTGTTAATTGTCTGTGTGAAAACAACAACCGTCTCCAGACTTTTTCAGGTCGAAACATTTTTTCATTCAAGTAAATTTGAAAAGCTTGGGTTTTGATTTTAACATTGTTCTGTTGGTAAATTTTTGCTCTATGTTATAAGTGACATTTTAGGATTTTAGCCCACTCTCTGAGAGAATTTTAATCTCAGACAAAGGCACTGTAGTATGACACACCAGAGACAAGATGAGCTATTGCTTTAGCAGTTTCAGGCATAAATGACATTGACTTCTGGGAGATGGAACTCTTTAACATGCTCTGCACCAACTGAGTCACATCTGCCGTTGACAAACAGCTAAGGAGTAACCTGAGTCTATGTTCTCTTTACTGGCAATTTTTACATTTTATCATTGAAGTCAATGAGCCAATCTGCAATTTACGCCGTGGAGAGCGGGATGAGTGTATTCAGAACCCGGTCACACACCCAATCTCCTACTAAAGAGCAGCGATAATGTAATAATGCCTCACTGATGTGCCAGGCAGTAATGGTGCTGAACATCTCCCATTCATCCAACACTACCTGATCATTGCTTTAACGGAATAATACATTACGGCTGGAAATAGCTGTAAACCTCCAACTTTATCTTGGGAATGTGCACTCCTTTTTACCTCAGGAAACGTTCCTGTCCCTCGGTAATAAAAGGCAGAGCTATCAGGATGAAATGAAAAAGAGATTGAAACCCTTCTGTCTCTGACAGATAGGCAATGCACAAATACATGGAGTATGGCCTTCTTCTTATTTGTAGCCTACAGGCTGTTTGTATTATTATGAAAATAGGTATTATGAACTTACGCTTTCTCCCAGAGGAAAATGAAACACTGGAGAATGTCCGCCTTTTCCCTTATGACTGTAAAATAGGTTTGATTGACCGTTATTTCACTCTGTTTCTTAGCCCTGTCAATTCTTCCTTCCTTGACAAATGACACTTAGCCGTCTGTCAATAATGGCCTCCGTAAATGTGCTTAAATGGGCCAGGGCAGGCCACTGTTATGACTGTTCATCCTATTACAATTACTTGCTGCCTTACATAATTACACAAACCTGGTATATGGAGGTACTTCAGGCATAGAGGCAGCATAAGGTATAGAGGTTAAGGTATAGATGCATATAAGGCCATGTTAAGTTATAGCGATATAAATGACACACTGAACAAAGCTTCAGGATAATTGAGAAAAGACAGAGGCCCAAGAAGGTGACACCAGCCATTAACCTTATATCAGGCCATTTTGTAAATCAATGTCACTCACATTTAATAACAAGTGTAATCAAAGGAATTATGCAAATTTAATTTGATGCCTCTTGCATTATGCAAATCTCGGCCAAATATAATGAATCTTGACACCTGACCAGCGCGGTATACAGCATGGGTGGTTCTCCTTGTTAGGAACTGACTACTGACAATATATGGGATTATGAGGAGGAGGAGAAAGACTGAGGTGAAAGGGGAAAAATGCAGAGGAGTGCAACAGCAATACATTGCTATTGACCATAATGACTGGTGCTGCTGTATTGTATTTTGCGTTTGGATAGTACAATAAAAGCTTACAGAAACTCCTATAATTCCACATACAAGCTATTGCGGGTGGTATTCAAAGGTCTCTTGAGTAAATTTGTGGAGCTATTCAGAAAACGCTTCTATAATGGATTGAACCCACCGAATACATGAACGAAAAACAAAAGGAGAAACGTCTGACGCAGAAGCAATTTTCTGTGGATTGTATTAGTGACCAACATGTCTGCATGACCCAGCCACTCTGACAACAACCCCACAGACACAACGTTACAAGTGGTTCATAATAACAAGGGGACTCCTCGCATCAGATGCAGTCAGCTGGTTCACTACAACCAAATGTTACGGAGTAAAACAGCATGTCATGCTGCCATTTGACACGGTAAAATAAGATTAGATGAAATCCGTTTCAAAGTGCAGGAAATACTGTAGCTGGCCCTTTCCAGCGTTTCCCCTTACAACCGACAATATACAAATACCAAGCAGTGGAGGAGTACTCAGGCATGAAAGCTGACACACTTACAGAATAATCCTGCTGTCTGCTTTTGGAGGATGAAAGGACAATCATATTTTGGATACTCTTCCCCCTATTGATGGAAAGTCAGCATTATATACAGTACCAAGCCATAGGTGTGCTGACAAAGAAATATTAGAGGGCCATGGGTTTGACAGTAGATTCACCACAGACCGGTTCTGGGCTCCTGTGCCACAGCGACTTGACAAGCAAATAGTTGCAGGATATTATGAATAAATGCTGACCCAATAAAGGTTAATTGCACTTCTTAAATTAAGCTTATGAATACACAACAAAAAAGACATTATATACATACTGACAAATATATGTCGGGTGGGTATTGCGGGATTTTTTTATTTTTCATCTTAACTATATGTCATTTTTTCTCTTGTGGCTTGAAGTGTAAATAAAGTAAATAAATAAAAAATAAAAAACAATAAATAAATAACTTGTGGACTAGAAATCACATAGTTTTAGATAAGATTAAAGCACTAAAATGTTTAATAGCACTGATTATTATTTTGTTTTACTCAACTAAGAATATATTTTACGTTGTTAACTGCCTCTCTCAGAAGCTGCACTATAGGATTTGTGTGACTCCAACGCTCCATGTTACTAAGGAGTCCTTTAGTGTGCAGCACTCCAGGAGTAAAATGAGCTTCGATCTGTCCCAGAGGTAGCCCATCAAGAGGTGGGGAGGTTAGTTAGTCGTCACGGCCATCTAGACCTTGGCCTGTGAAAGCCTGCCAGAATCAATGCTAATTATGCTGCCATCTGCGAGGTGGCTGTGCTAGGTTGACACCTGTTCACTTCCAAGTGACGTACAGAAACTTCAATCACGCCGGGAAACAAGACTCGAAAACTGCTGAAAAGGGAAACGATTGGTGAAAGTATTGACGGCACCGATGGTCGGTGGATAACCGACTGTAGATGGGATGCCTGTCATACCTGATGCTGGCTGGGCAACATACGAGTGAAAACCGTGACATAAAGCTTCCAGTCATTTCAGTGCTAGCACAAACAGAAATGTTATTTGACACACCTTATTACTCCTTTTGAGGTGCTGCATACAGTAATGTCTAATTGACCCTTTCATTCAGCGCAGTCGTTCCTCCCCTGGAATCCCAAGTCACCCTATGTGTGTGATAAATGTGCCCGGGCTACAGCAACAATGTCCCTTTCCAGATAATTTATCATGCAAAGACAATCAGTCAGAGGACTTGATTAATATTTTCTGGGAGATCTTTTCAACTTTGGAGGCTGATCTAGCCAGGCACATTAGGTGGAGTGTTTGCAAGAGGAAACCAATAAACTGGGTTTGGGTGTTTGCTCACTGAGACCAGGGGCCTGTCAATTCTTTGCCCCTTGAAAGAGATCTGCCATTAAGGGGACATGAGAAACAAATGAGGCCAATTTCTCCTCCAATGTCCCATCTGATATGTCAATAAAGGCCCAGCAGCCGCAGGATGCTCCGAGATGGATTTTTCCTCGCAGCCAGACAATCAGTGGAATACATCTAACTTTCCTCCGATAGGTGAATCACTCAGACAAAACCAATGGACTAGCGTTAAGTAGCAAGTGCAGATCTGGTTTCAGACAAATATATGAATGAGATTTACTTCCAAGGTTTTGTTTTCCATCTTACAGGATAAGATAAGCCAAGCAATGTCTTTGAATTATGTTTGTCTTTTGCTGGGAATAAAACTGGAGCAAGCCCAGACATCAAGATCTCCTTTACAGCGAGGTCTAGCAACGAAGGATTTGGTCTGTCATTTTGTCCAATCATAGTTCACATCAGGCTGGAGCTGTATGTCTGAGAGGTTGGTAAAAAATTAATTCAATTCAAACAGAGGCGGTTGGTGTTCATTCCACACGGCAGGGGGAGTGACACAGCTGAGCAATATGAACAAACTGAGCCTCACTTGCTAGATTCAAAAATTGGGTGGTCCAGTCAGAGCAGAATTAGCCTCTTCATTATGTTGACCGGTTGTCAGCCACACAAAGTAGTATCCCAGACTCTTTAACTTGAAAAAACCTGGTTAGGGCATTTGGGATTTTTCTTATATAAATGACTATATTGCTTATCTAACATTCTAAAATCCAGCTTTAAATAGTCTGCTAATAACAATCTAAAAGGCAGTAAACCAGTCTTTTACCCAGCCTCGGTCCAGGATTGACAAACAGAAATTAGAATGGATTACAATTGGAAATTACATTACAGGCCCACATGTGTGGTTGTGATACTTATATGTAGAATTATAGCCTCATCTGCCGAGCCACAGCATCGATAGGCATTCATTAAGTATGCAGCTCATAAAGTCAAATGTTTTTCAATAAATATCATGGGAACGAGGCTCGAGATACTCCACATTCAGAGACTTACAATGGCAGCATATGTTGAGGTGGATTGAGTCCTCAGGCTCCAATCTGGCTCTCTCTCCCTCGGACTTAGAAGATAAATTATGTGGGCTATTTTTCCATTATGTTAATCAAAACGCTCGCCATATGCATTACTATTATTAGATTGGTAACAGAAGACATCCTGTTTTCAATGTGAAATTGTGAGACTGAGCCTTAATTGATCACAAACACACTTCTGTTTTAGGATAGTCGAAGATAATTCAACAGCTGGCCTTGTTTATATCTCTTGTTAACACGTTATATATGTTTTATGGGGTGTCAATTGATGTTGTTGCATATTACAGCAGCAGCCCATTTACAAGGATGCCACAGTTTGTAATGTGAAACATAAATGACACATTAGGTAATCTAACTCGATTTTTGAAATAACAAAAACCCTTTTAAGTATGCAATATCCATTCCATTTTCTTTTCCAGGGCCATTTACGTGCTATTGTTGTGAGTGGAGGATGTGGTTTATGTGACTTTGAGTAAAACAAACAAAACAAGTGGCGCAATTCTGGCTCTTAAAAGTGTCTGAGAATGTGTGTTTGAGCCACGCTAATTGTTTTTGAGATATGCATAAGGTCTCAGGCACCATCTTAAATTCCAAGGTTGCACTTACAGCCTCCTGGATGTCCTTGACTGGAGCCAGACGCAGGTCTAGAGAGGGCCGTTTGGCCAACAATGTCATTGTTATGGCCTTTGTCATCTCAATTAGCAGGCGGGTGCTAAAACACAGGGCTCTAAATGGTGGCATCAGTGTTAACCTGGGACACAACACACTGCCCATAAACCCCAGCACTTATGCCTACTGCTGACCACGCTGTTTGTCTCTCATTACCTTCCAGCCGTAGAACAGGGCCCAGAGGTTACACTAATGACCCACTCTCTCACAAAGTTACGGCAACTATTCTGTTGTCGTCAGATGGAAGTATGAAATGACACAATTAAGTTATTTTCCAAACGCAACCCCAGCCGCTCAGCTAGATCTGTCAGCACTTTCAGTATTTAAGTCATTTCTCCAGCGTGTCCTGAAGTGGGTGGTACAGTATGCCTCTGAAAAGAAAGTCAGTTGATCATTAAGAGTGTGTTTCCGCCGTCAGAAACAGTGGTTGATTAAATTAGGCCCATTTTAAGGTCAATGTATTTCTTTAATCAGTTGTCCCTTTTGATCTTCCCAGGGAACAGTGCTCCTCAAACTCAGTCCTTGGTAATTGGTCCTCCTGACTGGCTCACTGTCTGTACTCATATGCTCATGGTTTAATGTTTCCAGCATTTCGGCACAGGCAGAGCACGTAATGCTGTGCATGTTTAACAGTCATTTCCATAAGTAAGTGCAATTTCTGTACAGTTTGTTCCTGTGTAATGAAGTGAAATCTTGTTTGTATTCCCCCTATTTCACACGGAAACCCACTCAAGCAGCTACACGGGAATTAAAGCAGCTAAAAATTAAAAACCGGCACTATCTTTAACTGAATGTCACACTATTAGGAAATAAAATCAATTGCTTGCATACTAAATAGTTTTGTTTTTGTTGTTTCTGATTTTATATTCAGCGAGGGCTTTTTTTTTTTTTTGTCATTGTTATTGTTTGAGTCTATAAGTGACCTTAACAAGAAAAAATGCAAATGATGTGCGAGAGAAAATGGCTAACATTTATTTATCCTCGCTGTTCTCTTGTCTTGTTGGTGTCATTAGAACAGTTCGCTGCGTCCCATTCTCTCCCATTATCTCTGCTATCAACGCAGCACAGCAAGATTCCAGCAGGGCTATAAATACTTCCCCTGGACCACATACGGCTAGCACATCATCTCCCAGACACAGCTTAATGATGGAAAAAAATCTAATGTCTTTTTGCCCCCTTTCTTCCTCACATTCTCACAACACCATGAAAAAAAGTCAGCCGGCTTGCTGAAGTTACACATACATTTAGTTTAAAAGATACATTTGCACCTAAGTATCAGCAATGTCTTATAAGGTGTGAGTGGGAATGATAGATGTCTGTCTTGATCATCCACTGGCACAGGTTCTTGTCGATTGCACCAGGGTCACTGATGCTGGCTTCCACGAATCCATTAGAGCGGGAATGCAAAAAGGACACTTTATCTGAATTCATTATAAATGGATCTATATCTTATGTTTAGGCCAAGGACACGATTTGTATCACAATGCAAATATCTATCATTAAATGTTGACAGTTCATTTTTCCTGGCAAAGAAAGAAAAATGTTTTCTGTGCAGCACTCTTTCTGTGCTGTTCCTTTCCTGATAAGGCGTCGCCAAAGAAGTTGAAGCTGATTTGTTGTCCGAATTGAATGGTTTGTCATAATTTCATAAGGGGAAAGTATCCAGTTTCATGATTTGCATGTATTGTAACATTACAGGTAAATAGTATGACAAATATCCCGAAATATAAACACTAACGTGAATATACAGCGCGCTGCACTGCTTGTATTCATTTTATGATATTGGAAAAACAATCCCCAGAATCAACTGTCTGTCTCTATGTTATGCTAATATAAACAACACCAAGTTGTAATATGAATAAATTGCAAACACCATACAAGACGTAACAAAGACAGAGTGATGTAAAGGCAGTGGAGCTGTGAAGAACACACTTAAACAACTTTGTTGGCTACATTCAAATTACTGTAAAGTAAAAAATAAACTATACCGTTCACTGTGTGTGTATAGCTATCCCTATCAAATCAACAGTCACCCTGGCCAACCTCTCCTTCCTAGGAACTGACACATCATCATTTTTGGGCAGTTACAAACTTGTGGGCAGTTTGTCCGACGCTGGGAGCTGAATTGCTGAGCACATGGCTGGGCATGTCAGTCAAAGAGCAAAAGGAGCATCCCGTTGTGTCACTATCTAAATAATGGCTATAAAGCGTAGCTAACGGTGTCCTCTGAAACGTGCTCAGGTGGAAAGAACTAGACAAACAGAGACAGCCACCGCAGTGCTCCCTGACACAGAGGACAAAGTGAGGGCCTCATTTCCTCCCTCTAATCAGTGTTTACATCCACCCCAGTGCCAATGGCTGGTGACTGAGCAAGACGTGTATCAATCACCAATGGCATCCTAGCCAGGGAGGACACTCTAACAGACACACACACACACACACACACAGACAAACTCTAACACACACACTCTAACACTCGGACACACACACACACACACACACACACACACACACACCAGCCTGGCACTGTGGAGAGCCACAGCGCTTTCATGGGGATCTTAACCTTTTCCTCTTCCTTTGTGTCCTATAGCTCATTCTCTCTCTTTCTCTCTCTTTCGCTCTTTCTCTCTCACTCTCTTTCTCTCGCCCTCTCTCTCTCTAATGGGTGCAGAGAAATTACAGCTAATTAAGGATGTAAATGGTGGCGGAGAGTGACAAAGAGCTGCCTTCTAATTCTGCATTAAATTGTCTCTTACCTCAGCAGAAAAATTTATCAGAGGAGGCAATGTCAACTTTTACTGGGGTGGGTTATTTGCATTTCTGCATGCATTAATTCTGGGATGTGCGGCGCCTACAGAGCCTAACAGAGGGTATGAACTGCTTCACAGCAACCGGTAGGCTTTGCATTAGATTGTATGGCTCTCCTCACCATGAAGTTCTCTAGCTAGAAAGCTCTATCAACATGCGGACAAGGTACATGCTGTAAAAGACACACTAACAAGCATAACACACACACACACACACACACACACAGGTGCCAAGTATGTGTACTGCTGTCATTTACTTCCATTCCACAGATGTTTTCCAAGGTCAAAGCATGGCCATAAAGACCGAATCAATGAGGTTCAAGTCGTACAAAACACAGCCAAACGTTGAGAGGAAGAGCCCGGGTTAGATGTTGTAGCCGGACGCATTAATTATCTTTGCGACCATTCTTGAGGTGAAAGCAGCGGACTTGAGGCCCAGCCAACAGAAGCGGTCTACACGGACTGCGAAGTCAGAGGGCACGCCAGCAAACATGTGGTAGGTGCCAAGCTGCAGGGGCTGAGAGCCGGGCATGTGGGACCAGACTGATTAGAGATTTATTACAGCATTTCTGCAAAGTCATGCAAACGGCCATATGTATCAATGACATAGAGGATCTCCGAGACATCTGAGCGTTTACAGAGTCATACTGCGCTGAATACATGCAACAATACCTGGATTTCTAACAGATGAAATACTCCTTGGCTACGACCTTATGGAGGCCCAATAGATTGTGTTCTCTTGGCCATTGATTGACCCCCAAGTGAAAGACCTCATCATTCTCTCAGCTGTTCTTACGTTTCATCCAGCTCAATCCATTTACATTTAAGCACAGCTCTGCTCGGCCTAATTAGTTCCATGGCTCCATTAGTCTACATTGTGGTCAATCCATTCATCACTTTGCATGTTAGTTAAAAGCCCATTTCTCTGATGCTGTCACTGTTCTCTCCCTATTACTGTTTTTTTTTTCTCAGAAGGGAGGGTGAGAAGAGGATCATGGGTAACTAATTATCAAGAGGACAATATCACAGTAGGCTCAACCTCGTTGGTAAGTTGAGTATACTAATATTTCAATCATTTCATTTCTCATATACCAAAAGGTTCAGGTCTGCATTGTGATAAACTAGTATTATTTTAGGTTTACATTTGGGCAGATTTGGACAGATACATGAAAAGGAGGCTTTGTAAGTCTTGTTCTTCAGATAGATAGATAGACAGATAGACAGATAGATAGATAGACAGAAGTAGAGAATATAAATCGAGAGAAATAGAGAGGGAGAGAGAGGGCGAGAGTGTAGAGAAAGCAGGGGAGAGAGAGAATAAGAAAGAAAGAGAGAGGGAGAAGGAGGGGTGGTAATGATCCCTGCATTGAGAGACTTGGCTCACCCACTGGCATACTGGCTCACATGGTCCACTAGCTCCAAACTTGCTGAGGTCTGAAACTCACATTATGCCTCAAAAAAAAGGCAGGCAACCAGGACCTCAACACACTCGAGCTAATTAATTCTCAAACATAATGAGACATTATCATGTTTGATGTACAGTTCACATACACTAAGGGTGTATAGCTGCTCTCTGCTAGCAGGACAAAAACAGTATCCAAAAATTACAATATGCTTTGACAAAAAAGACACAATCAGTGAGATGACAAGACTCATTTAGTATGTCATGTCAAACGATCTAGGACTGACTGACCTTATGCTGCAGGATTTACCTTTTTTCACTTTCACTATTGTTGTTTTTGATATACAAAGCCATGCATCCAGGACCTAAAGACACTCCAGTACACTGATTCTCAATATACAACAGAGGGGACTTGGTAAATCCCGCAGAATTGTACATTCATATCTATTGTGTTTGAGTAGCTCCGGTGATTCCTGGGTTGATTATTTCCCATTTGTATTCACTTTACCATCGCCAGGTCATCACAGCTATGTGTGTGCTATCTGCTGAAGACAAGTGCAGCGAGGATACCTCTCAGGATGATTCAATGCACGGTACGCAGAGAGGTCCCTGAAAACGGAACTCATTTCCAGGCCAAGCAACCCCGGAGTCCCCAGCAGGGAGACATGAAGCAATCTAAGGCCCATGATGCCCTCCCACAGCACCCAGTGCCCTTTCACTCCCACATCCTTCCAGCAGCCCCGCTTGCTTTCATCGGGAATCTATTTTCCCCTCTCCCTCCTGTAAGGTAACTCGATCTGAAATTTTACATCTCTCCCTCACTCTCTCTCTCTCTTTCTCTCTCTGGTTTCCTCGTCCCATGATGGATGAGCTCCAGTCTGGGGTGTCTCAGCCTGTCCATCATGCCCCACGATTAGGAATTAAAAATTGCAAACGTTTCACAATAGCCACCCCCATTTTTCTCCAACCCCCCCGGCACAACCCCGCCTCTCATCCAACCACACCTGCCACACCATCACCGCCGCCGCCATAACCAAGCCACGCTGACACCATCAACACCACATCCCCATGCAGCCTAACGCACGATCCCCAATTCAGATGCACCAAACACCTACATTCATCTAAGCGAAGAAAAAAAAAAAAAGAAAAAAACACATCATTTATTTTGTACTTCCCAGATAATTTACTTTTTTTTCTTTCCTTTCTACAGGAATTCTCCATTTCCCTATAAAATGAAAATTCATCTAGAATTACATCTTATGTCATCATTATGTTTATTAAGCGTGGATGATGTATATGAACAGCGCTGGCTTGCCGCTGAGTGCTTAATGATGCATAAGATTAAGCCGAGGCTCTCAGCTGCGCTGTGACTCCCCTCTGGTACCCATACTGCCGAGGCATGCTGGGAGTACAAGCTCCAAACGGCCATCAGGTGAAAGGAACTAACATCTCTCTTTTTGTCTGTGTGTGAGTGAGAGTGAATGTATGTGTGTGTTTGTGTATTGTGTACATCATCGAGTGCGAGTGTGTGTTTGCGTGCTCTCCTGTGCACATGCGTGTGTAAGTGCTGTAGAGGAATGGTATACTATCATCATGCATTATAGTATCTGTCCACCTATATTAGAAATAACTTGCTTTCGCCTTGCTCACTGTGCCCCGATCATGCTGTTTCCCCTCTTCCTGTCTCCTCCCTCTTTCATCCCTTTTTTCTCTCTCCCACACTGCCCCTCGATCCATCGCTGGACCCCTTCTCTCTGTGTCCTTTCTCCCTTCATTTCTCCTCTCCCCTTCTCTCCGTCGCGCCGCTGTTTTGCCGCAGCAGTCTATGACAAAAACATTATCCTTCTGCTGCTAAACAATCCAATAAACCTCTCCACAGGGAGGAAGTTAACCTCTTGTCTGTTCGACTGATGCCTTCCAGACCACGTGACGGCTGCCACAGTAAATTCAAATCATTAGTCTCCTCGCCCCCCATCAGAGAAAAAAACTTCTATTAGTAATGGAGACCTCGTAAGAGACCTTCCGCGGAGAGCACTGCCTTCCCAATTCCCAGTGGAGAAATCCCGCGCAAAAAACTAATTCTACTTTTAATAATCTGTCATCAAGACCAGAGGCAGTCATAAATTATGTGGGGAGCATGTGCGAGAGCGAGCCACAAGAGGGAAATCAGGGTAGAAAATCAAAGCCCAAGTTTGACAAACTTTCCTGAAGATAAATAATAACTTACAAACCGGATTAGTTGTTAAGTCACAGCTGAGCGCACAGTCAAGCCATTCCAATCAGCCAATGCAGATGAAGAATTTATAGGTAGAGCCCATCATTTGTTTTCCCACTCTCCTCCCTCTTTTTATATGCATCCCACCTTTTCTCATTCCTGTCTCCTTCAAGCTTATTATATTCGGGGCCTGTTGTCACACCCTGGGCTGGTTTTATCATTAACTCCTTGCGTGCCAGACGCAAATCCCAGACTAGGTGTGTACGCATTTTTAGGGTGAGGGATTTAAGTGTAAGGGGGAGGGTGGGGCACAGGCCAAGGGACATTACAGAGGAAGGAGTGCCTGGCTCCTGTCGTAAAGTAAATACAAGGGAACTGGAGTCCCCTCACCACTCCTGTTGTATTACTCACAAATGAGAAGAGTTTACAGAGGGCTTAGCCACCACTGCAGCATTGTGGGGCCTGCAGACCTTAATTGACCACTAAAACAAAGGAAATCATCATGGGAGAGGTGGGGGGGGGGGGGGGAGATGCATTTGAAACATGACCAAGGGGCTTTGAGGCAGCGTGAGGGAAAAGGCTATCAGCCGCAGGGGTCTGCTCTTTGTTCCAGTGTCAATATCTCCGTAAACTATCGACATGCATCATAATCGTGTCCTTCTATCAAGTGCAGACTAAAGAACAATCTCCATTAGGTGACAGCGCCCCGGCAGGTTGATAAATGCTCCCTGACGAAAGGGAAGGAATTGCGTAAAATAAAGAGGCATGTTCCAACAAGTCTTGTCAAAATGGTATTGATTTAATCATCTGCAGAAATACACATTCTTGGTTAGTGTAGCGTGCAGCGGAGATGGCAGCAGCAGCGGCGGCTGGGATACGCTTTACAGTTGTTGACGCGGAGACGCTCTCCCTCATTGGCTTTGCAGGTGATGAAACACACGCTGAGCCGCGCTCTAATTTTTTTTCCTCTCTTTCCCTCTTTCCCTCTTCAATCAGATGTTATTCTAAGAAAGTGACTGCAAATCTCCTTTCTATTTTTATTTAGGGCCAAGAAATGTCACATAATGTGAGTGGGCGAGTCTATATGTAACAGTCGGCCATGGCCAGCCTTCTCCTTGGCCTCTCAGCAGAGTGCAGAGGCGATAGATAACAATAGCCCTCCATCATCCAGACACACCAATGGTATTCCCGTGGCCGGAGTGAGCTGGCCAGAGGTCTGGGAGTGTTTATTTAACATCGGGGTGTTGGAGAGTGTGTCTCACCTTGGGACAAATGGATCCCCTCTCCTTCCTCCTTTGGCAGCCCCAGAGTAAACAACACTGCAGAAAACTGGAGGTCTCATTGCTCCGAAGTACAAGTTCATCAGGCAACTTGGTTGGCTCCTCACTGGTGTCACACTGCAGGATCGCAGCCTCTATAAAACACAGTCCATATTTTCTACATGTTACTTACATGTATGTGTCAGTGTGAAATGATAATCTAGTGGAACACTTTGTCTGAAAGCAAAACCCAAGCAGTGACACCGGCAGCAAAAGCAGTTGTTTTCTTACAATTGTAATCATTTAGAAGGTTAAAGGGGGTATTATTATCTCTGCACAGCCCATCTGAGCAGTGATGAGGTGAACACAAATAATGTGCGTCCCCTACAGAGGGAAGATGTGTGGCTGCGGCCGCTGGGGGTTGGAGACAATCCCACAGTGACCTGACCTTGACATGTCTGAGTGAAATGGTGGCGGAGGCTAATACCTCATCATATTGAGTTTGACTTTGAGCTCACTGCGGTGGGCACCATAAAACAAAGGATAACAGTCTGGACAAACAGTCGTAAACAATGGTCAATTAACATACGCCACTATCAAATAAAGTATGTGAGCCTTCTATTGTTTGCCTTATTATGGGAAGGAATACAGAAAATCACAAGGCCGGCTGCTGCTTGAAGTGCTTTCATATAGTAAATAAGGGTTTCTTTCCAAAATGCTAGCCTATATATCCTTTCAAAAAAAAAATGTGTTACCAGAAATTGGTATTTGGATGCACAAGCTAATAATGTGAATTCTGACATCAAAAACCTAAAGCCAATGACAGGAAATCATACATGAATCTATCACAGAATGTCTACATTACAGAATGAAATATGTCTACTCCTCTCAATTCAGGATATAACTCACCATATCAAGCCAAGACTTAAGCTTAAAACATTATTCAGTCCAAGAGGACGAGTGGAGAGGCGAGGTAGACGCCTCATGTGAGCACACACCTTTATATATTACCTCATGCTCCAAAGTAAGGACAAAGGGAATGAAGATGACTATCCTGTCACAGAAAAAACAGATGAACCAGACAGACCTGACTGAACTGTTCACTCACCGCAACCTGGCCCTTGTACAACATACAGCAGCCTAACTAATATCAATTGTTTTAATACAAGATTTTTGGTCAATTGCCAATGCAGCAGAATGCATGTATTCACCCTTGCCTTATCTGTGAAAAATCTAGCCTAAGAGGCTTTTTTTTTTTTACTGTCAATTAGCATAACATTTTTACCAGCATTTACCAAGGCCTCACTTTGGTGTACTCTAATCAGTGATTAGGCTATTCCACAGAAAACTATCAGTCCTTTCCTTTGGGCTAATCATTAAATGTTATATGTGTGCAACTTTTAATGTTGCATTAGGTAATAATGTGAGATAAGTTAAAGATCCATTACAAATTAATAAGGTTTTGATAGATGTTCAGTGTATAGGTTGCTATACAGAAACTATCAGAAACTACAGTTAATAAAGAGCAAATAAAACCACCTAACCACTAAGCTTGGATATAGACAGTCTCTATAAGTATCTTTAGTATCTCTGTTTAAAAAAAACATTCTGTTCAGTAGTTCATTCTATTTTATAGTGCCATGCAAATTTTACTGTAGTAATAATTAGGCTAACTAGCTAGCTTTCAGAGCTTTGCTGTATATTCTTGAGGTGTTTTTCATATCACCATAAATTAATACATTAATTACACTATATCCACTTTCTCTTTTGCCTTCTTGCCTACTCAGTGTTAAAAGTTAGCTTCTTAATTCTAGTGAGCTAGTAAGCTAGTAAAATATGTTAACCTAATGCTTCCAGACTGAAGAGCCACCTTAACGAGTCTGAGTTGAGATTAAACCATATTAGGTGTAGGAGCATTTAAAAAATAATAACTGACATGAAACTAGTGAACTCCAAAATGAAAATTCACTCATATACTCACCCTCATGTCAGCCAAAACACTGGTGAAGTTTCTATATCCACATAACACACAGCAAGTTAGCTAGCGCAGCTTTTGTGTTAGCCCCCAAAACAACAAAAGTGGCCGGGAGCATGTTCTTCTTTTTTGGGGTTCCAAAAAGCAGACAATGATCATGAAATTACGCATTACACTCGTCCAGCATAATCCAAGTCTTTTGTAGCCAAACGATTGGGTCCATAAATCAAATATTTACCTCACTATCCTACATTAGCTCTGGTTGCCCTACAGCGATCTGGCGGAACAGTCTTGCTGCCTTCATGGGCTCCTCGTAAACTCGAACTTTCGAGTTTCACAGTCGTAAATACAACTCCTTGTGTATTAAAATACTTTTTTACTCAGAAATAGCAAAATATACTCTAAAGTAGCTGTTTTGGTCACTATTTTAGAAACACTAAATGAAGAGGAGAATATTCACATTCACATGCTAACATTGGATAAAGTTATTGTATGTATGTGACATCTAAAGTTAAACAATGAGTGGGAATGTCACATAGCATTTTGGGTGTCAAAATTCCACTTTCCCATTTGTATTTACCATTTTATTGGCGTCATTCAAGCGCGGTCTACCCTTAATTACAATATTTTTGACAGCATATCATCTGCTTGCTGCTGTAGGGTGGCTGTTGGCGCGGTGGAAAATTTAGGAGATAAATCTAGGAGGTGAATAGTGGACTTTTGGACCACAGTGCAATCGTTTGGCTGCAAAACACTTGGATTACGTTGGACGAGCTGTTTGGAGTAATTTTTTGGTAATTTTTTCGCCCTTTCTGGAACTCTAAAGAACATGTTCCCGACCACTGCTGTTTTGGAGGCTACCAAGGAGCAGGCTAGCTAGCTAACTCGCTGTCTATGTGGACATACAAACTTAACTGGTGTTTCGACTGACATGAGGGTGAGTAGATAATGACTAATCCTCACGAATCCTGCAAAATGCCTTCCACACATGCTTTTAAAAAGCATAAGAAGTGCTTTGTCTTACCCTGTTTAGGTAGCAGTTCTTAGCTAACGTTACTTATCTAGCTTCATGTTTTACTTTTCCTTTTCAGCTCTTCCATTTGGAGTAGATGGTTATTTATATATTCATGATCAAATGATGGAAATGAAAACGATTTTCAAAGGAATTTATTTTTATTTTGTTCAAATAAAATGAAAAGAAAAATAATTCTTCATTGGCAACTCCATCTTACTGTAACCACTAGTTTTCAATGTATGGAGGGTTTAGCCTCAGCATATTTCCTTTCCACTATGTTCGCCAAAATGTCTTAAATGACAAAGGTACAAAATACTTTGACGTGCGTCTGTTGAGTGTAATTAGCACACCAGCCAACTGCACTCTGGGTGTGCTGCCCTCTGCCACTTCTGTCTCCACTACAATGCCGACCTGATGTGAAGGAATTTTAGACTGAAGACCTAAATAATTCCCTCAGTCTGATCTTTGTACGACGTGCTCTAGTGTGGAGTGAATAAACTGCATCATCAGACATATTTGCTGGTTGGTTAGCCAAATAGAGGCTTGTTTTGTCCACAATTTTCCCTGTCAAGCCTGTCATTGTTTGTGTCATTTCTGTTTCAGGTCACAGAACAAGTAAGGGGGGAAAAATTCAGACATGACAGGTAGGTCCTTTCTGACTTGAGCCAGCCTCAAAATTAGCTAATATTCATATCAAATGGCTATTAGATGAGGGTATCAGTTAGGCTCTCCATTCCTCCAACAGTTAAGGCAATCTTAATCTTTATGTCGATAATGAAGATGTGTGTGATATCAACTAGTCAGGGTAATTAATAGGAATGTCAGTGACATTGTATTAATAGCATCATGCATAGCATCAATTTAGCGTAAATTGCCGTTTTGACAAGCCATTTTAATTAAAACTATCACACAAGCATTAAAGGACCGTGGTCGTCATTTTGGGAGACTATCAAATAATGTTACCATCTGGTATTTTTTGCATGTCTTCTCCCCGCTAATTATAAGTGATACTCAAAAGGTTAGAGGCACTTTGGCAGATGCAGTGATCACCACCACACTGTCCCTGCAATAACCCACAGGTCATTACACTACGCACAGTGCAGGTATGAAACAGTAGCCTGCTGCTGTATTATAACACACGATAAGCCACGACTGACCAGAACTTTGAACGTCCTAACAACGGCATTTAAATTCATCCGTCTTCATATTATCTTTTACCTCACCAAACCTACAAGGTCATGTGATGCATGGGCTCCAACCAGCATGCATTTCAATCTTCAGTGAGCTGTGATCTAGCCATGGAATCAATCTTCCTGACCACTCTCAGAGCCCAGGAGTGAGCTATATGGGCTCAATTCCTGTGGGCTGCTCCAGGGATGAATTGAAATAGCACTCCTGTACAGTAGTCCCGCAGACAAAGTCTTTACAGGAAATGCTGCTTTTCACTCATCCGCATGCTTCGACTCTGCTTCTCCAGAGAGCACAAGAGCTCTCTGCATATCAATGGGTTGCACAATTCTGCAGAGGCCACCTACATCACTGAAGAAGATAACCCTGCTCGTCAATAATGTTTTAGGTGTGCTATTTTAGTAGTCCACAAAGGTGTATTCATGTAATGACTTCCTTCAGTGGGTTATACAAATATGCTGGTCTGTTTAAATTTGACTCTGTATTTTGTACACCTGTCCTGATGAGTGAGGGAGTGACTAAGAGATTGAATCAGTGGCCACGTTACATGCAAATCAAAATTGTGATTATTTTGTGATAATGCAAGTAAGGCAGAACCCATGTAAACACCTAATTCTGAATATATATAACTGTAATGTGATTATGCTCTTATTTGTAGTAAGCATGTAACATATGTGAAGTATTCCAGTTTTATTTGCATTATGGTGATACACACCAGTTAGCATGTTTGCATTTTAGACTGTGGCACAAGGTTGTGCATGTGCACAGCTCATTGCTTTTTTTGCAGAGGCTGAAGGGAAGTGTAGTCTTTACAAGCCTAGACAAAGATAGCGGGCAGCAGGAGTCAACATTTTTGGAGTTTGGAAGAGACAGTTTATGTTATGTGTGTTGCAAGACATGGATATCACGTGGTTTTTAGACAGGCATAAGGTGACATTTTAGTGTGAAAACTTATGGACGGTGGATCTTTCAGAACAACTAAACAAGTTTGTATCCATTGCATACTACAGAGCTAAACAGCAAAACTTCCTTCAAGAAATTAATTTTAATTTTTTAGCAATAAAAACTCAATTCCCACAATTTTCTTTGGATTATCAAAATACAAAAAGTACTTCACTCCTAAACTGTATTATTATGGGGAGATGTCAAATTATGGAATCATATGAACAGCTTACTGAGTGAAAGAGGGATTGAATCTGTGAGTGAGTAAGTGAATGAGTGAGTGAGCAAGCGATAGATCAGTCAAGTGAGTGAGTGAGGGAATGATTGAGCGAATGAATGAGTGCAGTAAGTGATTGCAGCGAGTGAGAGAGTGAACAGGCTGACCTCTTTGCTGACTTGTGTTTGCAGTCACTCTCCCTGGTTACTATGCGTCATGCTTTGTTTCATCTGACGTGCAATTATTTTTTCCATTAAACACACAACATGTATTTCACTTAGTTTTTCTGAATGAAATTTCAATCAGAGGCCATTACACCTCTTCAGACAGGGAAAGTTTAGAAAAATAACAAGATGCAATGGAAAAGAAAATAATGCTCTGTCAACGGAGATGGAAAACACAAAAATAATCATTTGCGAGAAGCAGGTGATGCATATGTTAAAGTGTCAAGAAGCAGAGGAGAAATTAATAGCTTTCTGCCATAAGCATTCTCTGATAAATATGATTACATTTGCATACTTCATTTTACTCTTGATCTGCTGTCTCTGTGATTTCTATGATTCTCATACGCCAGTTCTAAAAGGAAAAGTAATTTCCATTACTGCTCAAACACGGAACAAGTATTTCAGGTCTCATTAGGGATTTCCCGGCTGGTCGTCCATTGACAAAATCAAAAGACAAAATACAGAAAGCATGTCACACAAAACCATGTTGGATAATTGTAGATCAAGAGCAACGGAAATGGTGAAGTCACTTGTTAACGTAGATGCGACATTTAATTACCTAGACTATTTCTGCAATGTAAACACTGCATTGTGAATAATGTGTAAATCAATGATTTGGGAGATGGTTGTGGGGTGGGTGGTGGATGGGTCTTCTAGGGAGTGTTTTGTGCCTCATTAACTTGTCAATAAGGCCATCTGACATTGTCTTCTCTTTGCCCTGATGAGGAAGGCAGTCCATTCCACTGTAATAGCCCTCTGTTTGTCCCATAGCCTGACATGCAGCTAAAGTACCAAGAGTTCCCTTTGACAACATGGGAACATACTTACCTTCACATTTAAGTGGAGTTGGTAAAACTTCAGTGTAATTTTGTTTGCGTTAAACTCTTTTAAACTGTGTAAAATATTGTGCCTGTCATGTTTATGCCTTAGGTCACTGAACATATGGGTTTCCCCGGGTCTGAGTATACACTTTTTATCTGTCCGGAGACATGCTGTGATTGAGTTACCTTTTTTCCAATCTAATAATGCTCCTGAATATGTTGCAGCAGGGAAAGTAAGGTCTACAAGCAGCCCAATAGAAGTTATTGCTTTCATATTGAATGAGACCCATATTAAACACTTTATCTCCGTGAACTCTTATCTTTTATGGCTCAAAATTGTACATAACTTTGAACTCAATGATGTTGAATGGTTTCTAATAAATGTTGAGATGGCTGTGATTGCTTCTGAGGTCTTGTTATCACCTCATGTGCTGTCAATTAATGGCTCTTTAGCTAACAGTTATTAAAGCTATGGGAAATAGCACTTGCTCCTGATAATATATTTCCAAGGAATCATTATTACCCAGTTGTAGAAACTGTATTTCAACATTGTTAACATTTCATGTCTGCGCCACAGATTGGAATCGACACATAGATACATGGTCTTCGTATGGTGATTCTCTGGGCGACGATATTTGCACTTTTCCCCTGCCGTTTTCCAGTTCAGGATTCCAATTAACCTGTGCAAAGCGTGACGCCAATCACAGGACGCTGTATCGACAACGGGCATGAAAAGAATAATGCTGTTAGGATGATGTAGCTTACTGTGGGGGGCTCCTCCCTCACTGGTGACAGAGAAGTTTGCTCCAGTCATTTATCAAGTCCTCTCTGGCCACCGAGGGGCTGGCGAGTCCCAGGGCCGCCTGCTGCTCGGGGGGCCAGCATGCAATATGTGCATTTTAGGCCTCTGGTGGGCTGGCGAAAACTGCTGATGTGCTCACTGCTGCTAAGTTTGATGGATTTGTTGTTGTCATTTGCTTTGGTTCCGTTCCCCGCAACAAAACAAAGGGAATCATTAACTCTTTTGTGCTGCATGGGACTTTTATGGGTTAGGGATAATGCAAAACGAGATGGGGTACAGATGGGGTCAGCTGGAGCGTTCTGTTGCTGGAGCCTTCCAGAATGGGGCGTTGAACATGCATGGATGAGTCTGCATAGAGAGCTGATTACAGAATGATTTAGTGACCACTGATATCCCTTTTCTTTCTCAAGCCCCCATCATCGGCCTCATTTCAGCTGTAAGAGTGCAACTGGCAGTGCTCACCACTTATATTTATAGCCAGTCGCTGTTTAGCACCTCATGCAATGTTCTGGCCAGGCTCAAGACCAAGCCATTACAGTGCATCACCGTTAGAGGCTTGCAGTGTTTACTGATGCAAGCTTGGCAGAAGACTGCTCTACCATTTAGGGCTGCTGCCATGATTTCAGTACACTGTAAACCCAGCTAAGCACAGACAACTTAAAAAGTCAACACTAATTCAACTCAACTAATAGCACTGGCTCGCTGGTTCACTGGTTGACTTAACTTTTGATTTCTTTTACCATGCATAGTACTGTATGTATTCTTATGTTTTGCTTAATCAGTATGAAATTTTGATTATGCAGACATTGTTAGTGAGTACCTGGGAAGACTACTTTGAAGGTGCGCAGATGTCAGATTGCAGTATGCCTCAGCAGGACGCTGTATCAACGACTAGAGCTACCATTGATCCATTTTGAGAAAGGATGATGATAGGATGTAATTGTAAGGAACACAAAAAATAAGCACAAAAGGTGTATTTCCCACAGCTTAATGAAAATTAGTACAATTTCCACTCCAACAGTAGAGTTTACTTAACCATATTAGGAAAGATATCATCCAAGATAATTTAAGAAACGTACTTAAAACTTAAACTTACGTACTTAAAACTGAACATTTTTAATGCATTATATTTAAACCTATTGAAAAAAATAATGGTATTCATCCACTCTAAATCCACATTTTGCACTGAAAGTACAAAGGAGTTTTAGCAGAAGAGGGAGGTACTTGTTTGGTTGAGAGCAGACGGCCGTGCAGTTGCTAAACTTCAAGGTGAAGACCTACTTCCTCAAAGGAGAGATGAAGATCAAGACAAATCCTCTTATTTCTCTCTGACAAGTCATCACAGTCAGAGACAAAATACAAATTGAGATTGTAGCGAAGGGCTACGACAGTCTGCTGTTGACTGCAAGGGTTACAGGGGTGATTGAGTATGTGTTTGACTGCCCGAGGCCGAGGGCTAACAGTACTGTTACACAGACAAGGTCGTCTCAGAGAGAGAGTAGCCTCAGCACATAATCCCAATGTTCCTGACTACTTTGAGCACAGGGCCTCCACAAAATTGATTATGGTGGAAGAACAATACTTGGGGAATAAGATCATCAAGACAGATGGAAGTGTATGGTTTTGGCCAAGAAATGATCTACACTGCAAGAGCATTTCAGTCACTTCTTAGGTTCAAATGGTATGGGTTCACACTTCACATAATCCTGCCTCCCACAAAGGGGAGATTGTCACAGAAATTCAGCTTAATACTTTGACCGGTGTTGAATCATATTGCCTACTGAGGGGTCAGCAGTCATGACAATAATTCGATTCGCTTAATGTCACATGAGCATCCAAGAAAAATGGCCATACTATACAGTAGCAATATTTTATCAATATTGACCAGAGGCTCAAGCCAACCTTGATATGTCCCCCTTACGCTCATCAATAACGCAAAAGAGGAAAGTTATTTCCCATATAAAACTAATCTTTCCGTTTTATTGTATTTTAATGAAACAGAGTTGGTTCTAAGGCAGTAATTCATTCCATTTGTTATGTTTGGACAACTCATTAACATTATCATCTATTATCATTAGACTGAAATTTTAAGCTTCTTCTCCCTCGAGATGCAATGCGTTTCTTCTCTTCAGTTTGCATTAAAACAAATGTGGACCTGCTGATGCATTAGATTAATGTGCTCACTCAATGCCTGCTACAAAGCGCCAGTCCTGCTTGAAAACTAGACCAAGTTTCTCTATTGTGAGCCCCATCCACAAACTAATGTTTTTTGCTCGGAAAGATCCTTAATATCATTTATTATGCCTTATGAAAAGATGATTGATCGTTTACTTTATCTGCTCAAATAGAAGGTAGCAAGTGACTGCCAATACATGTTCATCTTTGCATTTAATTTAATGTCACCATAAAAGACAGCGAACTGTAATGCCATGAATGCAACTAAAGCTCCATGTTGTGACATACAGTAAACTGACCCTGATCTGCAGTTGGCATATTAACAATGACAAAACATTATGTTACATTCCTGGAAAAAAAGAGACCACAGAAGCCTGTGTTCATAGACACCAGACTATAAAATTATTTGCCCAGAAATTAATCTGTGTGTTAATTCGCTCACTAATATAATCATCCAGACATCAAGCCTTGGCAACACTGTTCTTGCCTGAGTTCACATAACATTTACTAAATCTTAATGCTAATGAGTCATTTAGACTTCCAGATCAAATTGGAAGTTCCTAATTCTTGCTGAGTCTGCTGCAATAGATAAAGCAATTTGCTAATTACAAAGTTTGCTTTTTTTTCCTGAATAAATAATGTTGATTAATTAGCAAGTCAAAATAAGTGAAGATGATCTATGTAGTATATATCACTGTCATGGAAACTTGCTGAAACGTTTCATTTACATTGCCTGATTTCTTAATTACACACATCCAAACTTTCCAGATTTGATGGAAAATTAATAATGTGTAAGGTGAGAGGTTTCATGGAAAACCTGCCAACTAAAAATAATCAAGATGTTGTGGTAACAGAAGGGTTTACGAATAGATCTGTTGGCCTCATGCTACTTCATACTTTATTTATAAGAAATGATAGAAAGTGGGGACTACAGTTGAAAGAATTGTTCGAATTAATTATTTCTTCAGATTAATCTAAAGCCTGACATTCTGTAGATATATAAATCATTTTTGAACAAATCTCAGACCATTAAGAGTACCAGTACTGTTTAACATAGGAACCTGTATGTCTCATGTTGTTTATATGTTATGTTATGTTATGTCATGTCATGTTATGTTATGTTATGTTATGTTATGTTATGTTATGTTATGTTATGTTATGTTATCAGATGACTGTAGTCGTTACTCCCCAACCCTACATGTTGACTGACTGTTTTATTACACTTTCATTAGCACGTTGCTGGGAGTTCCCCAATAGAAAATATGCATTCAGCTGGATGGTAACAGTAGAAATGGGATGTATTCCTGATCAAATGAACATTTAAGGCAGCAGATTACAGAGGACAGCTGTGGCAAAAGGCCTACCAAACAGATTAGGAGCAAATGCTCCAGGTAATCACTATTACACCCATGTCAGACATCAATCACCTCAAACTGAGCCTCCAATTACAGCCATTCATATTACAATGCATTCATGGAAATGAATACAATGTAATGGTACATCTTTCATTTTGTTCATTATGAGCATTACGATGATATTAGAATACTCTAAAAAGCCAATTTGGTCAGTCAACCTTTGAGTGTTTTGGGTCTGTTAGCTCTTCAAATGGGGAAGAGGTGGAGCTTGCACTATAGGCAACAGCTATTCACAAAAGACCTGCAGATCTCTGCCTGAAAATTGCTTGTAATTGACATCGCCTCTATTAGAGGAATGTCACAATATATACACATTATATGGCATAAATGAGCCGAGATCACCCTTGATTGTAATGTTTCCATGCTTGCATTCTCTGATGCCACATTAGCTGGGGCTTTATGGACAGACACAAATGGATTCCCAAAAGTAAAAATAAGTTTCTGTTCAACCAGAATTGTCCATCAAAGATTTGGCTCTAACAGAGCCAAATTCATAACAGATCCTATTTTTTCATTTCATGTAGCTACTCCTTTAAAATTCCAAATACAGAAAAGGTGTGAACGATAATGAGAAATGTCGGGTTGCAGAAGAAAGATCCAGCTAATTATGATAATAAAAATGTCAGTCTCCCTAGTGACTAAATCATGGTCACTCCATGATACCTCCTCCAAGACACCTTCTTCCCATTCAACTTGATTACACTGCAATTGATATTTAGGTAATTGATAATGCCTTTGTGAGTAATGTTGTCAATTTGGCACCTAAATCCTATTTTGGTGGCCATCTGGGCTCACTAAATTGCTCCCTTGGGAGCAGAGGTTATAGATAGTAATTATTCAGAAGTCATTTACTTTTAGAGGTGTTTAGTGCTTATCTGCTTTGCAGTTAAAATGGTGACAAGCTGCCCACACACTTTTTCCAAAATAGTAGTTTGGCTTGAGACACATACCACATACTGTCAGCACGCATTTATGCGTTGATTTCTCAGGTACATTTGAATGGGATAAGTATAAGTCATGTTTACCACATTGACCCCTGGACAGTAAAATACATAAGGTAACGGCAGAAAATTTCTAAATTCTAAATAAGAAAGGGAAAAGGGTTAGCATAAAATAATACTAGTGTAGGGGATACGGTCTCCCACATTTCAGTTTCCAGAACCTCATCTATGCACTGTCAATGTTGTTTAAAAACTATACCTACCTAATATTTGGATGTGGATGTGCATGTGGATTTGAATCTGTGCGATTGGTGTGATCTGTGTGATAAATGTTAGACTTACAAAGGCTTATCTGACATGCACTGTCTATGCATTTCACCCATTTTTTGCTGAGGCACTCTGTCAAATTGATTATCCAGTCAACTAATTCCCAGTCTATGTTTAGCTAAAGTATGATAGAATCATTGCGTCCCATGGGTGCAATTCTCATTTGTGTGTCTGTCTGTGTGAGTGAGTATTTATGTGAGAGGGGGTAACTAATCAACAAACTGGGCCAGAAGCTGAGTATTGAGCAACCTGGGACAGTTTTGGGTATGCCTTAGGGCTCATCAGAGCCAAATCTAGGGATGTAGTGTTTGATAGGCAATAGCTATATAAAAGACAATAATCATAGGGAGGTAGTTAGGCTCCTTCATCTAAAGACAATCACAATATAAAGCAGCATATTTTCACCACATGAATGTATGCACTGCTGAATAAAGGAGAATATCCAAACAAAGGTTTGTGATGCAAAAACTGACCAAGTTGATGGTGATGCAAATTGAAACATTTGTTATCATACTTTTTTGTTTTTGCACTTTGTATTATTTTATGTATCAAATGTTGTCCTTTTTTTTGCATCTTAAGCCTCTGGAATTTCCTCTTCTGATATTTTGATTGTTAGACCTGACCTACCTGAGGATGATAATGGACTTGGCTTTGAGAAGCACTGAGGCACTTCCATTATTTCAATATGAGCACCTCATACCCGAACATCTTGCTCTACTGTACCCTGAACCACAGCCTTGGGCTTCCGCTCAGCAGGTTAGCACAGGTCCATAGGAGAGCACGGTTCAATACCAGTCGGTCACACAAGGACACTTACTTTATTTCCTATTGGAGCAGAAATATCTCTATTACATTATCTGGTGTGTCTGGCCAAGCACAGTCCATGGAGAGGAGAGCAGGGGGTGAAAGAGGTCATGTAGAACCAGAAAGAGACACTGGCATGACACTGTGACATGTTAAGATCCCCTCCACTGAGCTGTGCCTTGCACAACAACATGAAACAAGGAAATGAGCCACAAACGTTTTGCTGACCCCCTAGCTACTCAAACGTGTACATACACACACAAACACACACACACACACACATGCACACACACTGAAAGACAAGGATGGAAACAATAATTGCATTACAGTAAAAATGAATTTATGTTCTTACTCTTATCACATAATAAAATCCTATGATAGATTTTGATCGCACCCATGCTTACAAGATGATTTAAATATATTGACAAGAGCTCAGGTATGGCAATACAATCCCATCCCTTCTGCATGGGTAGGATTGCTCAACTAGACAGCAGCACTATGGCTATGTGTTCATCTTGTTTAGTGCAGTGAGCTGACAAGGCTCCACTGAAAGGGAATTATATGTCCTCCGCTGGGTCTTCCCTCTAAATGAGAGCCATTGCCCCTATTAGATAAAGGTTAATAGTCATTTGGTGAAAAAAACACCACATTTTATGTCTGATCTGGAACAAAAATACAGCCAACCAAGGGTTGGATTTGTTGTCCGCAGCATAAGACCCTTCCTGGTTTGGAAAACCCTAAACATTTTAATTTTGACCAAGTGAAAAGATTTTATGTTCATTTGTCTGTACCCTGCAGGCAGGAATCAATGACATTTGAAATAATTGTTGTTACAGGGGTAATCTCTGGAGGGAGAATGGGGCAAAACTGTAGAGAAGATTTGAGTAAATTACTGTGTCAGCTTCTATTTATTTGCGACAGGATTGCCAGAGGCAGCACTTCAAGATAGCCATTAGGAGTCGGGGCAATAAAGACAGAGCGTGTAGCCATTGTCGAAAAGTTAGCGTGTAATGCAGCAAGTTATCATCAAAGTGCTCCCTGTGGAGAGAGGAGGGCGCACACTGAGGAGCATACATGTGAGGAGAACCAATTATAGCTTCTCAAATCCCTCTTTCACAGAGGGAGAGGTCATAAATAGGTTGCTATAGATGTGTACACTTGCAGTAGCTCAGTCCATATGGAGATGCTGTCTGTCTATATCAACATAAGAGGTAACATCCACTCTAAAAGTGAATCCACATGCTGCTCTCCTGATCTTTGAGAGTTCAGTCAAAAGCTATGAACACATAAAAAGTCTCTACAAAAGTTAAAAACAAGAGAGCAAAGAGTCTAATTTACGGTGTCACCAAGCAAAACTTTCTCATGTATTAACAATGAGTAAGAGGCTGACTTGTGGCCACAGTGGCAGTACAGATGGTGATTTGCCTGGGATGTGGGGACATTCTGAGATTAGTCATGACAACTGTAAAATGAAGCTCATTTGGATGTAAAAGCTCAAACAAACATTATTACACAGCGCCAGGATTGCCAATGGAACAGTTCCAGACTGTGTCTCTTGATGACATCACAGATTAGTCTTGCTTCTCTAGATTCAATCAATTCAAATATCATATGGATGACATTTGTGAATTGTCTTTGAGTTGTGAGTCAACACGGATGTTTTCAGAATCTTGGTGTCTTCACTCTAAATGTATCATTATATAACAAATACCTGCTCTGTTTTAGGCGTAGGCGCAGAATATAGCCATGCCTCTTGGGATATCCTGATTAAAATGCTAATTTCATGAACAATGTGAAAGTACACAATTAGCTCCAAATTAAATCACATGAAACTGCTTCAAATAGCATGCAAACATAAGCTGGCTAATCCTTTTATACTGTTTAAAAGAATCCTGACCGCTTTAACTGAATTTCTGAGGATATTAAGAGAAGTAATGGTAAAACAATGAATATGTAAGGAAGTCATAATCCAGAGAAAAGCACCTTTTTAACCCCCAGCCACTCAAATATGGTATGATAACAAGTGGAGGCAGTGACTTTTAAATCCTGGACTTAAAGAGGGGGGGAGAGGATCAAACAATGAACAGGAAGTGGAGATGAAAAGGGAGGCTGCATTAATTAGATGACTGCGATAGGCTACAGCGGCGAAGACAAGGCAGGGAGAAAAGGGATTGAAACTGTTTGTAGGGTCTGCCAAACAAATGGCGCAGGGTCCCTGCGGGAAAGAGATTATTATGGGCTCTGTGTCTGTCAAACATGTGAACACAATACAGAGACGGAGGGAAGGGGGGCCCGAGGCGGTGCTGCTGCCTCTGAGGGCCACGAGGGCCCGCGCTCTCCGCAGCAACACCGGCCCTGCCAAAGAATGTCTGTAATCCGCGGGCCGACTGAGGTGATCCCGTGGCTCTCCCCGGCAATGCAGCAGGCTTCCCCATTGTCAGTAATGCTCAAAGAAGAGAGGGAGGAAGCCAGAGGAGGGAGAGGAGGGGGGGTTGAGGGGGGGCCGGGGAGGTGGTGTCCCTTTCTCAGCCCGGCCTTATGAGAGCTCCCTGCCATTGTCCGAAAATTACAATTGCACTTTTCTGATCTTTTGTGCGCTCCTGTTGACAGTGGTTATTGACTAAGCGGTTGGACATGGAAAGGATATGACCCCCACCCTCCACCCTCGCCACCCCCCCCCCCAGCACCCCCAAGCCCTCCCTCCCCCCCTTTTCTTCTTCTTTGGGGGGCCTCCACGAACAAGAGAGGAAGCAGGCCCAAGGTTTACATGTAGCATTAGACTTAAAAAGGGTTTGAGGAGGCTTATGCGAAAAAGGAAGACAGAGAGGGGCGGAGGCTGCGGCTCTGACAAAGACGGCGGGAGACACAATGACCAAGAGAGAAAGTTGGAAGGAGAAGAAGAAGAAGAAGAAGAAGGAGAAGAGAGGGAAAAAAAAGAAAAGAAAGCACAGACTTTTTCCTCAATGTGAAGATTTTTTCCCCGCTTCTCCCCTCAAACAGATGCTAAGGCAGATGGCGGCGAATTAGCAGAAAATGGGCAAAGAAGAAATGAGACAGTATATTAGAGGTCCGGGGAGGACGGACATAACGAAATAAAGATTAAAGTGCCACTGCAGAGGGGAGGAAATCTCACCCAGGGGTTGTGGGAGGTCTGAGGTGTCATCTTAGAAACATAATGTACAATGGCTTTGGTGATGAGCGATATGCTCTGGGCCTTGCGTAGCGAGGGACAGCGAGACCCACCATACATCAGCAATGCACAGTGTTTCTTATATAGGACTAACCGGGGGAAAAACATCTTATTAATATAATAAAGGGGTGAAAATTTGATCGGGTGAACAATGGAGACACAGACACAGTAAACGGATGCTAATGCAAATTATATGCTGAAGTGACAAAACAATGACTTACACATAGTGACCATGAATACTAAGCCTTGTTAAAAAGGAAAGCCCCAGTTTGGATTAGCCCATTCCATTATTGAAACTGGAAAAAGAACCAAGTGAGTGTTGTCAGCAAATGGATCAGTATACATTGGGAATTGTCTTCAAGTACAATGTATATACTCAAGCACCCTTAAAGTGCAAAAACCATCAATTTATCACTCAGTTAGTTGAGGGACTTTAATTAGATACAAATTACAAGGTAATATATGTATACCGCATGCTCATATAAAGACATACTGGAAGGATTTTCACACTTTAAAAAAAATCCTATTGCTCTATAACCTTTTTAGCCTTATACTAAATTCTATACATCTATAAATAGAAAACATTCCCCAGCTATTTATGCTGAGTGTCCATTAGTTTGAGAGATTGACAGAAATAAAAATAGTGAAAGAAGCGACTAGGTTAAGACTACACAACATTACAACCAGTAATTCTGGCTGCCTATTAGATTTATCTGGTGCAGGCTGGGGGAAAGCATGCACTTTGTCTTCAGACATGAAAACAGCATCTCAAGTGTTACAATTCCAGAGGGGGTAAAGTGGAATTGCTGTTTTTACATTTCTGTATCATTTTTGCCCATAAGGAATATGGATAACAAATGAAATATTCAGCCCCATTGTCTGATTTATTTCTTTTATTATCTGCAAATATCACCCCGGCAATTTAAAGGATAGCTCGCTTCATTCTGGGCCTTTTCGCTGGGGGCCTGACAGCCTATCAACTTTATACCGCATAAACAGGTCAGGATTGTCTGAGCGTTCCAATATGTTATACTTTAAGGTTTTGAGCACACAGAATTTCTAAATAGAAATTGAAAAAAGGAAAAAAAAAAAAAAAAAAGAAGCGTCCTTAAGGGGATGCCATAGAGCCCCTTGCCCAAGAAATGATAAATTTGCACTGTGTCCATTTTTGAAACGGGGGAACAAAATGTTATTAATTTCAAACCAACTGGAGACCTCCGTATCACAATTTCTCAGACTGTAAGTAATATTACTCTCCTGGAGAAGATGATTGACTGACAGGCGCTCTAGCTTGGCTTTTTGTGCGGGCTGAGTGTTTTGGAGCATCCCTACGCTCCAGTTTGTCTTGAAGCAGTCAAACGATATAATAAGCCCCAGTTCTTGTCCTCTGCTGGCGCTTTGACTTCACAGTAACTCCTATTTGTGTTTGGTAATTGACCATAGATATACCACAGAGAGCCCCCTTCCCCCCTCCAGGCTGGGAAATAAGTATGGATGCAGAAATAAAGAAATAGAGGATTTCATTAGAAGACTTGGGCAAACCAAAGCCGTTCCAACCTATCTGATGGAACTGTATTAAATAATGTTGGTTAAATACAAGCTAAAGTCTTCACCGCTGTGTATTCCAGTGTCATTCATGACATTTATGAGAGGTTTTTAATAGTCTGGTTCAATTGGCTGCACAGTGAAAAACAAAATGTGGAATTTGCAAACTAACAAATTCAAAATAATGTGTTTCTCTATGAACATAGTATAAAGATACTAATTGAATGTAATTTTACACAGTTGACTTCTATCCCTGGTGCTAAATATTGCCCAATGTGGTTTGTCAATAATGCATGTGATAATGTGTAATTACCCTTTAACATTGTTATTTTGGAGGTCATAAATTTCTCATTTCTATCCTATTCCATATAAAAGACAATAATACTGTACATACCACTCATTAATCCACAGTGTTTTTCACAGTGATGAAAGAATTATGGTGAATTTCACATAAAGCAAATCTGCAGCGACACAAAAATGTAATACTTTGCCTCTGAAAGCCAAATAAAACCTGTTCCATCGTTGATGACCAATAACTGAGACAAATTTATAAGAAGGTGGCCTGCCTCATAATAACTACAAAGCATTCAGTAAAAAATGTATCATAAACCTGGGTGAGAGGAATAGGCTTGCCCTATGACCTTGGGAGAAATACTGGCCGCCTGCTGCAAGTTGCTTTGCCTTTCTGTTCCTTCCAGGTTCTCTGTCCCTTTTCTTTTTTTTTTCACTCTGCATTTCCAAACACGCAGGCTAAAGATAGTTATTCCACCTTGAACCGATCTACAGCACCTCCCCGGAGAGCGCAGGTCCCCCTTGTGAAACCTCATACAGTATAGCATTTCTCACTTACTAAAAGGGGAATCGAATGGCAGGGGGGAGAATATTCAGCAAGCCTCACTTTAAATCAAGATAAAAGACTGAAATGGAAAATAATAGGTGGAACAAACCCCTGGACGGCCCAGGCCCCTAATGGAAACACATGGCTGAAGGCTGAGGTGTTGTCAGCAGCCAACACTGTGACATTCCTTTTTGATAATCTGGCCTGCCATAAAATTAGAATAGCAAATACCTCCTGACAAAGATGCATGTTCCTCCTCTATTGTGCCATCATAAAAAAAAAAACTCCACTGGTGACTCTGAACGCCACAAACTTCAATTTAAATTTACAGCGCTGCGAAAGGAGAAGTGATATGCACTCAAAAATTTTAATAACCTATTAAGTTACGACTTCAATTTCATTTTATGAATATTTTCCTTGGGGAGCACAGCCATCACCAGCGAAAGATAGAAATTTAAAAAAGATAAATAGTGCCATTAATCTACAACATTTCTCTTCCATTATCCCTGAAAATGAGGAGTTATTTTTGCTCAGATCCTCACGTAATTAGCTCCTTACACTTGATTCACTAGCCAGAAAATGACCATGTTCAGAAAATTAAAAATTTGTCATTAAGTGGAATTTAACATAATATCATTTATCTTTATATATTCCTCAGCTGACAAGCGGCAGCCTTGGATGTTGATCAGGCTTTTGTGTCAAAGGCAGTGTGTGAGGACTGAGCATTAGGAACGTAGCAGCAGTGTTAACGTGTGCTGCTGGGTAACCAGGTGAATATCGGTGGTTTTAGCTCCGAATATTTATCCTACTAATGGTGCTGTCATTTGAAATAGGGACTTGCCATTTGTGTTGAAATGGGAATAGGACTGAAACATCATGTTATTCTGTTGACTTCTTGCACTCTATTATGAAGATAGATGTAAACATACTGTTTACTTTATGTGTCCACTTTGGTTTGAAAAGGAAAACTCGGCAGTAAGTAGCCTACACTCAACAGAGTACACTCAATTTCCTCACTGCCATAATTTACACTCATACATAGTTTCATGTTGAAAAAAATTGAATAACCAAAGTTTAATATTTTTATCTCAAATAGTAAAATGCCAAAATACCAATTATACCAATATTTTTAGGTACAAATCCCAAATATGAGCATTGAATAAAATTGGTAAAGAAATAAGTCTAATCTGTTCTATTGACATGTGTAAGACAGTGACACTACAAACTATATAGGCTCTATTGGTGTTGTAGAAACTTTCATTAACACTCTATAAGTTTACTTTAAGTTTACTCGCTAATAGCAGAAATAGATGATTCCCAAATACCAAAACAAATTCAGTAATAACACATTTTGAATTTTGTAATCAATGATTAAAACGTGGTTTAGACATTGGGAAAGATTTGAATAGGACGTTCAGCTCTGTGCTGCTGGCTGCTGTGTACGGTTTTGTCATTTACTTAGTGCAAGACAAAAAAAAATGTTGGGTATGGTCATCATCACACAGCACAGCAGGCTATCCATTAAGATCTAATTGATCATCAGAAGGAATGGAAGAAAGAAATGGAGTTGATAATGGTGAGAGAAACCATTTTGTCTGACTCCCATTACAGGGTAACAACATTCTTGTTTAGTTATTATTCTCCTGTGACTAAGAAAACAGGAAGTGAAAGGCCACATGCTGCACTTTTCTAATACTGCCTGTGAAACACATTCTGCTATATGACTGCATTAAAAACTTTTCCCATTTATAATAGGCTTATGAAAACCGTGTAGGCCTTTGGGTGCCTGTAAACAGTCCCTGCAAAAATGATTCCCCCGAAAAAAAAAAGACAAAAATGTTTTACAACAAAAGGATTACATGAAAACACCTGACATTATGACAGGAAACAGATTCATAATCATTCACTATTGCAACTCATACAGTCATGTACAACAGCTGAATTGTTTTGCAATGTGCATGATGTCACGGTATTGAACCAAATTAGGGATACATGTAGTACAATAGAGCCTTCACGTCAAGTGGTTAATGCAGGCTCTCGTCACCCATGCCTGCTCCCCTAAAGCAAAAGCACATTACTGCTAGGTTTAAAACTAATAAACTCATTTCATAATAATATGTGCAGCTGGGCTGGTAATAAATCATTATGGGAGTTCTTGTTCCCTTGATACAGTATTGAGGCATTGACCCCAATCAAGCTCTTGCGACAAATATTTGGAATTACAGTGTGGAGTTGATTAATTTCGCCAGATCCTAAGATTCTTTGAGCAGATGCACATACTCCACATCCCTTTGCTTGTAGAAGAGAAAGTGTGCAAAAAGATAGCTAACAGAACACATTGTTGTACAGCTGGAAAGAGCACTATGGTCTTTTCACACTCATGATGACAAACTGCTGGCCTTTACGACGCAAGTTATCTTCTGTTAGATTGACATGATTATGTTTTGGTGGTAGGAATGTGGGGAAACTGTGAGTATCCTTTAAAAAGCAGGATATTAAAGATGACATCTTAAGTATGGGAGCAGGGAGAACGGGTGACACACATTCATAGAGATCAACTTGGGGAAGCGTGAACATGGTAGTCAATCACTTGTAATAGCAAAGGAACAAAAGTGCATCCTGAGGACGCGCCAAACTCCGCCACACACATTTTTCACCACCCCCTCCCTCTAAACAAAACCAAGCAACCTTACATGCAACTCACATCGATTCAGTTCCCTGGGGTTCAAACCAATCTCTCTTGTCTCCAGCCAGTCTTTCTGCCTCAACCTGCAACAGCCATCAAACCCATTAATCCATCCGCCGAAGATGACTATGACTGATTTGGCCGCCAAACAATCAATTTGTATCTCTCTCACTCTCTCTTCTTGTGCGGATGTACAAAATATCATGAAAAAGTGTCAGTGGTAATAGTTCCACCAGAGTGAAATAATAGAGTAATAAGGCAATCAGCGTTTGACCTTGGAGGACAACTAATTCATCTGCCCATCTATCTTAATTATTTCCTCTGAAATGGCTACAAAAGACAAACTGAACAATTCATTCATTCTCCTATGACAATTCCATTTTTTATCTCCTGGTAATGCCTCTATTTTTTTTACATGATGCAGCAATTCCATGCCCAGAATTTTGGATCTCTGTCAACACACACTATAGAAATAGATTGAGAGCAGTTTGGTGAAGCCAGTGGTCAAGTATTTTGAGACCAGGCCCAGTGAAAAATAGCTCCTGCTTAAACTTGTCTGCTTATAAGCAATGATCAGAAGGAACAAAGAGATCACAATGATGGAAGGTGGTTGTGCACTGCGTATAAAAATGTATGATATAATGTATAATGTAATCGAAATGTGTTAATCGCCTTGTCCCTATAGGAAGTACAAGGTGAAACCCTTTTCATTTAACTACACTTTTTGCTTAGTTCTCCCTAGTGTCCTTTAAACACAAGACAACTGTACAAAATATTAGCAACATCTTCCTGATATTGAGTTGCAGCCCTATTTGCACAATCCACACCTAAATCCTTCTCTAACTTGTCTGCTTCTCTTTCTCTAGATCTCCTCCTTTGTGATTGGTATAGATTCAGTAAGGGAAATCAATAAGGGAAAATGGCTTTTTCCTGGATTCACCTCATCATTGTACCTCATGAAAAGATCAAGTGTCCATAATATTTTGTATATTCAGTATAAAATAAAAAATAATACAATAAATAGAAATGATAACCTTAAAAAGTTGAGAGCTGTCAGTCTTGTAAAGGTATTAATTTTGGAGCAAGCCCTTGTTACGATTGATTTTCTATAATTTCTGTCTGTGTTTTGGATGTAAAGATTTCAGTGACCAAGATGCCAAGCTTTTAACTTTATGGGTACAAATAACTGTGGCTCTGTCTTATCCTGCGACACTGAAACACCCTCAAGGCTCAGATTCGTTTGCCTGCCAGTCAGCTACAAAGTGCTGGTGAGCAGCAGTTGGAAGCACTTTTAGCTTGTCAGTCTCAGTTGGTCTCCATCAGTGGGAGTTTTTGAGCCTGACAGACGATTCAACATGTAGATTCAGTGCTGGCTGTCGGTCAGCTAAGGACAGAGCCAGCCAGCCAATGTTCTGACATCTCTAAAAGATGTCATATATCTACCAAAGCCAAATCTTTTCTATGAAACAAATGTAGGGCATCCCCGTGACAGTTCCCCTTTATATGTACCCTCACATTCCCTTATTTACCCACTTTCCTTAAGGTCCATGATTTTCCTCATACAAGTGCATACCTCTGGATAATGAAATTGAATTTGTTTTTTTGTTTGTTTGTTTTTAATGTTGATGCTTTTTACTATCCTTTTTACTGTTGTCAAAAAATGTTATGCTATGCTTTGGACTTGTTGTTGGAGAGAAAATTGTGCCTATATACCTTAATTTATCACACATCAGAATAATTCTAAATTACTAAAATAAGTTATCATCTCTTAATCCATCTTTCTGAGGGTGAAACTTTAATGGAAAAGAGTTGCAAATAAGACTGGCAATCCCCAGTCCAGCTCAACTACAAGAGGTCCAGCGAAAAGTTTTGAGCAGGACTGCACCACCGAACTAGAGTAGGACTTAGAGGGCTACTTTAAATTCTAGTCTTACTAGAATTACTAAATTCCTAGAGACAACCTTATCAAATGACCCACATCAGAGGTGCATGCAAGTGGATGGTAAACCAACCTAAACTCAGTCTACCCACCTTATTATATGTAAAATAGAGTTTCCCCACCTTTTTAGGCTGACACATTTTTTATGTCATTTTAAGTCATAGTGTACATCATTGTAAAGAGTATCAAACCAATGGAAGTCATATCAAAATAGGGTATATTAGGGGGGAAAAAATAGCTTTTCTGACAGTATAACTGATTTTTGTTCATAGTTGTGGTTGTTTGCCATATGATGATTATTGACTGAAGGTCATACTCTACTCACCTTTTTATTTACAACTACATCACTGCATATAATGTAAAGAAAAACATGTACTTTCCAGTCAGAGAATAGTCATAGATTGAATAACAGTGGCCTAATGGCAAAATATCACTCAGGGTTTGCATAATAGACCCAGTTCAAAGCCACTGAGGGAAAATGCATTCAGCATTTGGGATACAGACCGTAATTGCGAGTGTGATATAACCCTATCAAATGCTGGGCTTAGTGCAGACTGGGGACCATGGAGATAAAGCAGATCATGCTGCCAAACATGCTAGAATGCAAAGCAGGCCATCTGATAGCAGAGAGCAGAAGGTAGGAAGGAGGCATGTGTCTGGGAGAGGCAGCGGAGGAGCATTTGTCAGGAGACAGTGACAAAAGGGGGTTGAAGGGGCCTTGCTCAACGCTATTCAGAGACAATTTGTAAGCCCGGCTGTTGAAGCCAGGCCAAAGACTTGTGAACAGCTGGAGCCCCGCCGTGATTGATAAATGCGGGCCTCCAAGAACTTCATTTTGATATGAATGAAGACAAAAGCGCGACAACATTCTGTGAGTGTTTAATATTACCGTCATTAAGTGGCAACAGTGGACAAACGCCCTGTCCTCAGCTGGGGATACACAACGCCAAAAGGGAGGTCAGCACCCCCTGGTAATTAACATTTTTATGACAAAATACCCTTTTTGTAACAGATTTGTAATTAATTCACATTTCAAGCTGAGTGATTAAAAGCACATTTAATCTGGATTTGAAGGCTTGGATTACACTGAGGGGAAATTAATGGAAAACCCCCGTTTAGCCATTTAATGACAGAACAGGCATTTTGCATCATTGTTGGAGATGCTATGTTTTCTTCCCTTTATATAAGCCCACCACTGTAAATCATAGTGTAACACATTGCCTCATTTGTCATTTCTTATGCCAAGCCAAAAATGCTATACATTCTTTGCCTATCTGACTACAGAGAGCATAACATTTCCATAATCTAGAGTGAATTTTGGGATTTTCTCTCTCTGTTGAACAAGGGCTGCATCCTTAAAAAGCGTAGTAATCCTCGGATGGTTCCAGGCCCAGAACCTGAGAGGAAGGACTCTCTTTTATCACAGTGATATGTATGGGCGCTAATCTAATTACACTGCGAGCAGTTTGTCATGCTAATCATGCAATAACCAAATTTCAGCAGATATTGACAGGAGCGCATGAAAGAGTTTCACTGCTTCTCTTTCACAGGCTTTTGCAGATGTTGTGACCCATGTGAGCATGGGTCACTGGGAGCGAGGCTGACCAGTTCAGCCAGGGGTGATATTATCTATTCACTTACTGGGTTCACTGACTTTTAAACCCGCCAGAAACATCTTGATTAACAGCTGCTTTTGTTTCATCGAATTGTTGATCCCGCATTTCACATTCATTCAGGTTTGATTCAAGTTTCTAATTAAAGGAAGCAAAATAAAAATACAAGCTGGTGAATTCAATGTGGTAATCATTTCATTTGTTACTGATTGCGATTTTGGGAAATCAAAATAAGCTGTTTTATCAATACAATGCAGAATTTCCCATCGCCTCCATAGAGTTGAGAGTAAACTAAGCACATTCATCCCTGACCTATTTAATGGCTGGGTAGTGCCAAAGACCTACACAGAAAATTGAAAAGTTTTCCATCATTAAGTGATATATATGGCTGTGACCGGAGTCCATAAAAATTGGGAATTGTTCTATTCTAATTTAAAATTCCATTTCAGACATTCCTCGCAGTGACAAAGGAGAACATCCATCCAGTAATACAGTCGAGAATCTGCTGCCAGGATTCACGATGAATGAGTGAATATTGATGAAGTTGAAAACTCCGCTGGGTCCCTTTTCTACATCACTCCAGTGGAGGATGGGATGGGGGGAAGGGTGGGCTTCCTGGGTTTCCATGGAGAGAGGCACCTTTCTCAATATTCAGAATCCCAGTGTTCTGTATGGAGTCTCAAAAGGAGATCAATCTCACTTTGAAGCACTGGGGGCTTCATTTGTTTGTGAAGGATGTGAGGTGCTGCCTAAATGACTATGCCAATTCTTCAAAACCCACTTGCAGTTGACACACCAGTGCCTCTGCATTCATTGTTTTTTGGGCTCAAGTTCGCAGACCCATGATTGAATTTGGCCCACTTTCCAAAGTCTTGCTCACAATGAAGATCTAGGCACCTGGCAGTCACATTTGTTACTCAGCTGAACCCCAATATTGCGATGATGACAAAACTGAACTATAAAAGACATTGAGCAAAGGGTAAAAGGCAAGCTGACCATATGAAATAAGGTATCTGCAGTGCAGTATCTGCAATACAGTTTGATATTCATCAAAGGTACGCATATTGACAAGTCTTCCTCATATACTGTATATTTTTTTCCATTGGCAGTTCCTCATACAACAATGGAAGTACATTTTCTTTATCCCAACCTTTTGGGAGTGTTGCAATGATGTGTCTGCCCATGGATCCCAACATAAATAAGTACTCTCTCACTTGCCAGTGCTAAAGTAGCAGCGCGTCAAGCCATTCTTCTCCCAGTTTTAGCAGTGCAATGGGCCATGCGGTTCCCTCACAGTGTGTTTAGAAGAGGGCCCTCCATGTCTGCTCAGTTGTGCCTGGTTTACCAACACTATTGATTGCAGGTGATGTTCTGGACAGAGTCCATCTGACCTCTGGAGGGGCTTAAATACATCATTGTCCGAGAGAGACCTCCTGAGACTCCGGTTATACTGTGTGTGCAACCCTGCGCCTCACTCCCAGACACACTGATAAAGTGGCAACAAAAAAAGTCAACAGGACACATGGATAAGCACTTCTTACTCTTTTTCAGCACACTGCAGAATCTAAAAATACTACTTGAGGAGAGATAATTATGTTGATATTCTAGCCTCATTGGTTAATGAATCTTAAGGTTTGTTGTCCTCTTTCAACCTTTCGAAATTGAAGACGCATTATAATTATGAGGAATGATATGGACAAGCGGCTTTATGTTAAGATCCTGGACCTACAGTATGTTACGATTCTTCAAACAGTACAGTTTACAGTTTCCTTGCTCTTGTCATAATCATACTGATCTGCTCTTCTTGTTGCCTTGCTGTGAATTCTAATTGGCGTTATTAATAAGCAATCATGTTAACACTCGCTCTAATCTGTGTGGCAAGCTTTTGTTCCATACACACCTCAGAGCCATTGATGGAAATCCAATGAGACATAGGCTTACCTGCCATGAAAGTACCTCAGTAGCAGTCATCAACACATTGTGGGGAGTGAGGGGGGAAGTACACTTTAAATTAATTAACATCAGACCTCTTGTAGCACTTCATTTCTGTAAACAAACATTCTAATATGCAGTAATTAATTAAATATGCCAAGCTTCCATTCTGTTCCTCCCATTGATCTTTCCCCTCAGTCCACTTTTTTTGTTGTCATTTTTAAGGGTTTATCACTGGCTAGGAAGAGATTCTGGATCTCCTTATTTTCATTTTAAGATCAACTAAAAGAGAATAACAATTATCTGACAAAATGCCAAGAGCTCCTCCTCAGATATTATACATCACTTTGGCAAGATTATGTAAAATACAATATATCTTATAGATATGTGGGAATAAAGGAGCTGTACCTTGGCACATAAGAGGAGGTATCAGCATTCTGCATAAAAGGAGTGGAATTTGGAAATGCATAACAAAATTATTAAAAGCTGGAATTTTCAAAATATTAACTTGGGAGCATCACTTAATTTTTATGGGATAACATTTATTTGTGAGTGTATTCCTCAGAGGCGCTGGGTCTAGAAATGGGGGCCCACTTTCTGTTTTCCTGATTTCCATTTTATATCTGCAACACTCACGCGCCCAGCTCTGCATGAGAGCTGCTCATGGGTGATGATTTTAGAATCGATTTGCCATTCTCACAAACGAAGGGCACAAAAGGCTGAGCAATCAGTCCAAGGCTGGCTGCATTTGGCCCAGAGAGAGGAGAGATACTCGGCAAGTGGAGGGCAAGCATGGCTGATCTGAATCATGAAGAATAATGTTTAGCCTGGCAGATGATTAGGGATGTTAATTTTGGGGGGGGGGGGGGGGGGGGGCAAAGGGGGCTGGCGCTCGGTGATGTCACTTTGGCTATCTGAACAATCTGGCAGGGCCGATCCTGGCGAAATGCTGCTCAATTTGCTGGGGCTCCTGCTCCATTTGCCTGTTAATGAGCACTGTTGTTGGAGGTACCCATGTGTACCATGTCATGAGGCTAGCAGGCAGCACCTTCACCTGACGCTCTGACCACAGAGGAAAATGGCAGCCACCGTGACAGATGTTTTCACGGTCCTGGGGAGAAAGCCATGGGAGACCTGTACAGTCAGAGGGCCCGGCTATATCGCAGGCAACAACTGCTACAACATGTGTCTGCCTCCGCGTACATCCAGCCAGCACAGAAAACAAGGAGTCAGCTCTTTTCTTTGAAACAATATCGAAGTGACAGGAGTGCGTCCCACGGTGTGACTAAATAAAGACAATTCAACAACTAACTACACTGGAAATCTTCATAGGGGTTCGGAAAACTCGTGTTTCAGGTTGTAACTGCAGGGTTTCTGAAAGTTGTTCCCAGAAAGGTTTAAAGATGTAATGAAAGTATTTGTCTGAATGCCGTTGCCTGGTGACAGCTTGGTGTGTTTCGGTGATTTACTGGGAGGAGCTCTCTCCAGAGTGATTCCAGTGTCACAGGATGGATGGCCGGGGTAAACTCATTACGTCACAGCATGACAACAGCACTTAATTACTAATGAAAGGGTGAGCTCTCCGTAGTCCGCTTCTTCTGGGGCCTGAGCATGCAGGACCCCGCCTGGCCACTGTCATGGCAAAAGGTTGTCCACATATTGAAGGCAAACACACTCTCAGCAGACATCGTCACATATTCCAAGAGTGGGGAAACGCCGAGGATTGTGGGAGAGGAGAGGGCTCTGAGTTCACGTGAGAGTTGAAGGTTGCTGTGGTTATTTATTGATGTCGCTGAGTGAAATGTGCCAATAGCTCAGCTATACATTGTAACACCATTACACAGTGCATCATTAAACAGATCCATAAAACAGACAGGCAACCAGACCAAATTTTAATGACAAAAGCACTGATCTGAGATAAGTATAAATATGGTGTAATTCAGCAAGGTTTCATGCCTGGTTAAGCATGTACATCTTTTGGCGGCCCACTAACTGATATTACTTCAGTGCAATATTTCAGAGCACATCAACACCCCAGTGAAATTAACTCTGATGCGTGAACAGACCCAGGTCCGGCGCTCCAAACTGTCTCGTGATTATATCGAGATAGATCGAGCAAGTCGTGCACAAAACTCCCCACAATCTACAGTACAAGCTGTCCTGGCAAATTTAAATAAGCCTTGGAAAAATGGGAGAATCATTCTCTAATGTTTGCGCTGGTGGAAAATAGGTAATGGATGCAATGCCCCGAGAGTGTTTTTGGAGGCAGTTGGTTTTTCCTCTCTCTGATTACCAAATCCGGGGTTGATATACAGATGTAAATATGCTGCTTAGAAGTCCCCCCCCACACACACCCCACCCCCGGCCTCTCCCTCCCCCTCCTCTCCCATCTGGCAGACAATAGTTTAAAATTCTTAATCCATGAGCAACCATTGAACATTAGTGAATTGCAAATTACAGATGTTTTACTGTCTCTCTCTTCTTTTTTTCTGTTTTGATCTGTGCATCCCACTGTCACTCAGTGTCGCGTATGCATCCCTCGCTCCTCTGCATTCATTAGACGCCCTGTGCCATCATGGCACCATATGACACTGTCATCATTTGGTAATTAAACCTTTGCTCGTTTAAATATGAAAAGCTGGCAAGGGTGTGATCATAAACAATGTTGCGCAAACCAGATTTTCCAGACTAAATGAGATTTCAAGCAATATCATGGCAGAGTTCTTTTTTTTTTTCTTTTTTTTTTTTTCTTACTTGGAGCAGAACAACAGTCTCAAAATGAAAAACAAACATTGGAAAAGTTTCCCTTGTGCCAAACACATCTAAGCCTGTCACACATTGCAATTCATGTACGCTGATTTATTTAAAACACGTATGCAGTGAAACAACAGTGCAAACTTTTATTTGGAGTTCACAGCAATTTACAGCATATTGTATTACTGTTGTGTGTAATATAACTGACAACATCAAAGTATGTAATATTTATATGGTCATAGCCGCAGATTACACTTCTCCTCTTTGCAATGATATTTCCAGCAACAGCAGTATAGCCGCAGAAAGAGAGAAGTAAACAATACTTATAACCAATAGATGACAACTTCCAGCTTCCAATACCAATATGGACACAACACCATCAGTATGGCAGAGGGATTTTTAAGTCCCGATCTTAAATGATAAGCACAGCACATAATAACAATGTTGCACTGTCCTATTCCCTAAACACAGTTATGTGCTCGATCATGTCGGGCGACCAGACAATAAAATCTACCCAGTGCCTAAGGACAATTGTCAACATCTCCCAGATTCTCATCTACATCCACACAGGCTTCTCTCACTGAAGATTTAGCCAAATGGGTTTGAGAGGAGGAATGCCCGGACCATTACAGGCCGAACTACTGGCTTTTTATTACCACTAAACAATCTTCCTCTGAGCCGTCCTTTAGCGCACCTCCATGCTCGGAGCCAGTGAAAAGTATGTGGGAGGAGGCCATTCAGTCACATTATGGCTTTCCATAGATCAAGGTCACAATTTTCATGATCATTACACCACTGAAGGTGACAGGAAGCATTTACAGAAGTGATCAGGAGCTTATGTGGAAACTGCTCATCCGTAGATTTCTGGGGAGAGCAATATATGTGTATACACAGTCCCACACACACACACACACAGACTAATCAGCAAATCATACTGTGCAACTGACACTCCACGATGACATTATATAGCATCATCATGACAATGAAGATAACTAGCAAGAAAAAAAAAACAACTTCTCGATTAATACAAAAAACAAAAAATCAACATTTGTGAGTTCAGCTCCTGCCACCAGGAGGTGAACGCTACATTATGCATTCACATGCCATAGGCTAACACATGTCACCGGCCCACCGGACAGAAGCTCTGTTTCCCATATTGCTGACATGTGATTGGAAGCTGTTGGCTGTCTGGTTGGGACAGAGGCAGCTGGCAGGCCACCTCCGAGCCGCCTCGGGCTGATCTCTGCTAGACACACACACACACACACACACACTGATCCACGGAAGGATCCAGACGTGGGATCAGCTTCTCCCACTGCGCTGAAGCGGGGCCTTATGGGAGGACTGACTGGTGTGCACCGCCTTTATCCACTGGAAGAGGGATGTGACTGCTGCTCTGCTTGTTGTTGTTGTAGTAGGAGGTGGTGGCTTTGGAGGTGGAGGTGTGGCTGCTTTAGTTATTCGCTCATATGAAATGATAAAAGACAGAAAAGAGGGAAATAGTGATGCTGCCGCTGTTGTTGTGATATTGACGATAGTGATTATGATGAAGTTTTGTTGTCAAAACAGTTAAATAACAAATGATACTGGACCAAATCTCTCTCTCTTTATTTACATATGCAAAAAAAGACATTTAACATCGCTGACATTCGTTTCAGAAGCCCTTCTGATTTTACTGTAAAGCCTCTCCAGTCTTTGTTAAGTTCCAACCAGAGGGGCACACATTTAACTATTCATGTGGAAAGTTTGATGGGGAAGAGGGGGGATTTAGCCCTTGTTCCCAGTACAATGCAACATAGAGAATAGTTTTGAAATGACAGGATACAGTCCTATTTTTAATCCAGGACTGCAGGGCATATTTAACAATTACTCGCAAATCTGCATATTGTATGAGGTGCAAGAGTGTATTTTAAGTCTGTAGTGACATTGTTTCCTTCCTTAGTGTGTTAATTCATGGGAGATGAAAAGACAACGTGTCTGAAATATTCAAATGCTTTATGGCAGTTGAGAGGGTTTTTTTTTAAGCAAAGTACTTGGAAATTTTTGAAGTAAAATATGAAAAAATATGAAATTTAATCAGTTTTTTTAATCAGAGTTTTCACTCAGAGTTGGATACAGCAGATTTAAAAGTAAATAATAATATTATTATTATTAATAATAATAATAATAATAATAATATAAAAAGTAGTGTAATATTGTTTATAATGTCACTGGATTCTGCTACATATAATGTATTCTTTTATGTTTAAAATGCAAATGAGATGTTAATTTTGCTTAATGATTTGCTGTACCTGAGGCATGGAAAGCTCAGAAACTCAACTGTCTGACTGCTTTTGTGCTCAGGGTATGAAAAGTAATTTAACAAAGTGTTTTCTAATCAAAGTACTGTAACCTGATTTCACTTGCATTTGGATCTCTAATACAGCACACACACCCAGTGTCACCGAATCACTGAAATCACTGTGCGTGTGTGTGTGTGTGTGTGTGTGTGTGTGTGTGTGTGTGTGTGTGTGTGTGTGTGTGTGTGTGTTGGGGGAGGGGGGTGAGGAGTGATGACAGGACAGATCAGGGGCATCAGCAAAACAGCCAACCTGAAAATATTGCAGATATAATAACACCTTGAGTATTGAATTAATACCAAATGTGATGTACAGTTTTAAGGGTGCTGGCTCTACAGTCCAGTCTGATAATATAATACTTGGTTGGGACAGTCAAAGACTCATAGCCATATAGCAAGTCCATCCTGTGTGGGTTTTATCATCTGAAATACGGCCCTAACAGTTGTAAACTTTCGCATTGACTTTTACGCCTATTCTTAATTTTTCATGATTTCCCATCAAAGACAGTAAGGTTAAACTGGCTGTGGTCATGCATATGCAGCACTGAATTGACATATTTAGTTTTAAGTAGTTTCTGTAGTAGTTCCAAAGTAGTGCTATAGCAGTGATGTAGTTTTAAATACAGAGGTGGGTAAAGGATGAAGGATGACATCACAACCACCAATATAAACAAAATTCAATTGTATTGTCAGAGAATAGTGAATTTGTGTTTGTATCCTTAAAAGACCCTATCCTTATAACTTACAGCAGTTTGACACTACTTACTGTGATGTATACTATGAATTTATCATGTAAAGAATTATGTCAGCCTGAAAAGGTGCAAATAAAAAGGTGATTTCAACTGAATTTAGGTGGGTTTACCCATCATTCAAGGTAAAAAGGGACTACAAATAATTTATTAGTAGCCTATATTATTGAGCACCATGCAGGTAGCCGACCACCTCAATGGAGGATTGTACACCACCCAACATGTCACCTGTATCATTTCAAACTTGGATACAGTAGGTTAGTATCCTGTGTAGCTTTTGCAGTAGGAGTAATAGACAATATATTTACTAAATGTGAAATACAATTAACTTCTTTGCTTTTTTTTATGACATACAGCCATGGGTGCTATAACAGGAGATGCAGCCTGTACATGACATTTAGAAAGATAACTTACTATGTCGAATGTAGTCTACTCTTGACGAAAAACAGCTATCCTAGTACATTTCAGAAAGATACTATACAAATATCACTGGAAAACCCTCTCTATATGAATATTACAGGAATATTATAGGGATACCATAGGAGATATAAAATACCTTTAAGTACAATAAGGTCACTATAAAATAACGATTAAATACCGCAGACATTAAGTCCCTATAGGAATATTAAGGAATATTATAGTGATTTTTCGTTAAGGGATGCTCAAGAGGGCCAGCGCGCGCGCGCGCGTGTGTGTGTGTGTGCGTGTGTGTGTGTGTGTGTGTGTTTGTGTGTGTGTGTACGGGGAGGGAGGGTGTGCGCGTGCGAAGGTGCGTGATGTTCACTTTCAGTACAAATCAATAGGCCACATTCTAAGGTTAGAATGAGTTCATCATAGCATTCCTACCTCTATTATTCAGCTGCAATAACATTACTAATTATTATACCGGTGGATTAGTTAAGGAAATAAACCTTTAAATAACAATGGCGGTAAACGATTTAAATTTTAGAAAGAGTAATAGGGCAAAGGATTTTTGGTTGTTCTACCACAGGGGGAAGAAAAAAACATAGATCACATTCTAATTCACCTTTAATTTTGCATTTAAATGGGAAGATCAATGGAAAACAGTTGTAATGATCCAATTAATTATGGGCAAAATTAAAAGCAAGTGCAAAATCAATCTCTCATGGTGTCGAGGATGGAATCAAATTGATGCTCCATCTGTTCACGCCAGCAAGATTTGTAGCCTGGAGTAGCCTCGCTGCTGGAGCACAGGACACAGTGTGAAAATCCAATAATGTCAAATAATATTTTGGTTAGGATATTACAGTGGGCATGTGTTGCTGGAGAGCTGTGGGGAGGCTTGTGCTGTCGAGGAGGACTGGACTTGAACTTGTCAAGACTCACATGAATTCAGATGGGGCTTGATTCTGAAATCTCATATTGCTCTTAATTCATGTTCAAGAATTTCTAAAATGATAATAATAGTCAATGGGTGCGATATGGATATATGTTAACATTGTGAATATTTTAAGAATAAAAAGTGGACGTTTGGAATAGATTTTTGACTTTTTTTTTTGTCTGAGAAATCAAATCCATCTCTAATTTAATCCAATAAATATCTTGAACAGACAATATGGCCTATTAAATACATTTCATGGATAGACCACATATTTTGTGTATTGATAAGGTACTACTTCTATTTTACAAACTGTGATAGAGAAAAAATCGTTTGACTTTATTCAAAACTTCTCAATTTAAATACGAAAATGCCAATAATCCTAAATCACCCGTGATATCGACAAATATTTAAGAAACACTGCTAAATCACTAGAAAAACCTAAAGAAACCCCTCCCTGAAATCCAAAAGGATTAATATTCAACTTACAACCAGTGGTGTCAGCTCCCCTCTGCAGGGAAAGTCAGATCGATTGGTGACGTTGGAATAACGGAGGCAAACGAGAGAAGCAGCAGGGACCAGCAGCGTCTGACAGAGGAGGACAAAAAAAACAAAAAAAAACAAGACATTTCCCTCCTAGAAATAAAAGTTCTTTACCAGCCAGACGGCCCGATCCTCCCCACGCACCGCTGCCTGGAAGCGTGTGAGGTGTTCGGCGTGTGGAGCTGCTGGACCCTCGGTGCTCCTGCCTCTCCTCCTCCTGCCTCCCCATGCCACTTCCACTCTGCACAGGCCATTAGGAAGCGGGGCAAAAGATAAATTGCTCTCTGTCAATATATCACACCTCTCTTAATGGGTGCACGCGGGCTCCAAAAACATTTTCCAAACTCTTGACATCAACGTATTGTCTTAAATACTTCAGTTGTATGTCAAGAGTGATAATGACACAGTAATTACGTATTGCAAAAATCTGTTTTTCTAAAGCATCTTCACATAAATCTGCCTAATTCAACTTTTGACTGCTTTCTGCCTTCAATGATCAGCTGATAAGAAGTATCATTTTTATTGGTATAGGTAAAAGCTGAAAAAAAAAAAAAAAAAAATGGAGCGGTAATTCATTCAGCCGTCGTATTGTTTAATTTTTCTGAATGGCTTTTTAAGGAGGCTCTGACCCTGCATGTGTCGCTGCTGAATAGAGCGGCCCCCTTCCTAAAGGAGAGGGGTTATAAGGCCCAGCGTCTGAACACAGTCAAACACGCTACACACGTGCTATTCGCACACAAGGCAAACAAAATAAACAAGTGAGAGTCGTGTATTCATTTGGATATATGTGTTCCAAAACAATTTCAGCATTTTAGTCCCCCCACCCACCCCACCCCACCCCACCCCCTGCCTTGCAAAAAGCCTTAATGCTTAATTTTTGCAGTGGGAGACCAAATTGTGGAGAGCACAAGGGCATGGGGGAAAGAATTGAGGGGGGGTCTAACAGAAAAAAAAAAAAAAAAAAAAGAATGTAGCTTTAAGGGAAATGTGCAGCCGGGTGTGAAATTACAGCCTATAGTGCTACATATTGTACCAGAAGCTCACTCCAAAAACAGTAACAAAAAGAGAAATCATCCCCTAACCTGACCAGGAGGCAGAGCACTAGATGTGGCCGTCTGCCCCTAAGAGATGCCCCCCCCCTCCCCCAAAACACCCCCCACACCTCCCAAAATGGCCAAATATCAGGCGAGCTTTCTCCGGCTATAATGCAGCCTCCACCGTGCATAAAAAATAATAAAAACAAACAAGAGCCATCCTAAAATAAACCTTTTTATTGTAGTATAATATTAATAATATTATGAATAATAATAATAATACTAATGATAATAATAATAGCCTAATAATAAGGATTTGATTACATATTTTTTTTAGGCCTAATACAGAAATGTCAAAGGACTGCCTGTCTCAGCTTATAAGGCTTGATTTATCGAATTACCTACAGTAGAATCGTGTAGTAAAATAAAAAAAAAAAAACAGGAAATTTTCAGTCATTATTTCAAACATCAGAATTGCAACCAGCTAGGTTACACTTTTTTTAGTTGGGCTACTAAAAGTAATACTTTATTTTTTATTTGTATTTTTGTATTTTTTTTCGGAAAATGTATCCTAAATCATAGATGCACCAACTGACTTGCATGATGCTCCACAATATATTTCACAATGCTGTTAGTTTAGTTTCCCATTCAGACGAATTAGAGCTCTTAGTTTATACTGTTTCTTTGCAATAGCCTACATGGTTCTATCAAGAATTTAACATGAAGAACATCAACACTTATCAGTTTCATCATTAGGCGCTGAAGTGCACCTTAACTTTTACTTTTTTTCAGGCTTCACCCTGTTCCACAGCCCCTTTACATTTATGAAACTATGCAGCGCCATCTACAGAAGCTCTGGGGCATCGCTCCGTGTTGACGCACCTGCTGACCGCAGACCAGTTTCACCTCCAACCTCAACCACCGCTCCCAGTCTGGACCACGAGGAAGCCTGTCATGATCACACTATCAGTATAATATAGAAAAAATAATGTCAGTGCGTCTGCGACCAGTTGCCAAGTCTAACATGTTCTCTATCGAAGCCTACTGTGAGGAAAGTTATAAATAAATGATTTAGAGGCCTACTTGCATTCCACTGCGGGCATAAAGATAAATTACAAAAAAATATAAAAAATGCAAAGTGTCGCTCATGCTAAATCCAGGCTGTGAAGAGACCTAAACACATTTCCTGCATATCCCGAAATAAAGGCTATTAGTCCGTATAACAACAAAAATGAGATCAGAAGAGAACAAATATTTTTTAAATCCCTATTTCTATTATTCAAAACTCCCGGTATAAACCACCATGTAATTAGCCCTTGTTATAATGTCTAGTAAACTCTGATCTTTATAACTCCGAATCCATTCCTTATTTATTTATTTCCCTCCCCCCCTTTTTCGGTGTGTCAGACCCAAGGACCTCCTCATTTGGACCCCCAGTTTTTTTTTCTTTCTTTTTTTTTTTTTTGGCGTTGGCGAATCACAAAGTGTTGGCATCTATTGCCTTTGTCTGACAAGTCATCCATATAAGCAAAAGGGGGGTCTGCGGAGGGGAGGGGAGGGGAGGAGGGGAGGGAGGGTTGCAGCTTTTAGAAACACAGACAGAGAGAGAGGCTTCATTCCCAACCCAAAGATCCAGCCTCACGCATCCTATTGTAGAGCAAAAGGGAAACCCGATGTGTGTCCATGTTCCTCCGCCGTGTTGATGCGTAAATCAAGGCCACCGGGATTGAGGAGATACCCAGCCGTGCAAACTGGACGTGAACGTTTCATTTCTTAAGCGTGGTCTGTTTCGCTGACATGCTCTGAGAATTACCTCTCATCACCCCGGGCTTTGAAAAATACCGATAAACACAGGTCGTATTACTGAAACAATCCCTCGGTCATGTTGCGCACCTGCCAAACCTCCGTTCCCGGACCGGACTGTTAAAGAAAAGAAAAGGCAACTTTTGGGAAGAAGTTGCCATCCGATCGGCTGTTCAAGTGGGGGGGCAAACTGAGTCCCTCCATCGAGTAGAATTACCCTTTTTTCTTCACATTTTTATCCTTGATAGGAAGGCGAAACGGCGACTTCAGTTGATTATCTGTCTTTCCTTTGCTATCCAATGGATATTCACTGCAAAGCAGACCCCTTTTCAGCGATGCACCGTAAGTAGCATAACCTGAGTTTGTGAGATGGTGCAGCTTGCATGTAAGCGGATAATAATGTGAGCTTTTTTGCACAGTTATTACAAAGGCCTATAGCCTATAGCGGATAGCACAGCAATGCTTTCACTCCCAACGTGCATCTTTGCGCATTAAAACAGACAAAGTTACAGGCTACTAAACAGACATATAGGCTAGCAGGGAAAAACATGAAAGAGCAGGGCCGATAATGAAATATTTCCCTCATATTTCACACTTCACGCCTTATGTCTGCATGTTTCAGCTAACCTGCTAGTAATAATGTTCTCAATAATATCATAAATGACTACACTACTCTAATGCACACAGCTGAGATTAGCAGAATTTAAACTTGTGAAAGTAAACAAAGAACATGCGTTGGCAGGTACTCAGTAATTTACAGTAGTCCATCTAGCTCACCACTATTTACCGTGGAGCCTCCGCACAACGGGTAATAAGCAGTCAGGACTCATTAATAACACATTTATAATTCAAATAATTCAAATAACAGCCAGCTTGGTAGTCTGTTTATATCGCAGATCCAACTCGAGGCCAAATTTTGTTTACTTGTAATTTAGTGAATGTATCTGAATAATTGATGGCCTCTTCATTTACTACATAATATGTAATATGAGTAATCAAAGCTCGTTCAATTATTTACAATTACCGTGCAAGGAAAATGAAAGAGCTTGCAACTTAATAGCCAACCTGAGCCGTGGACTTGCTAAGAAAATGTAACCCTTGTGTTTTGACTGAGGGTGTGAGGCTGTAAGAAACTTTTCACTATTAGAGTCTCAGTAAAACTAACAAATGATTAAAAATACATTTCTCCCATGATGTAGGCCGATCTACTCTTAGTTTTGTGTATAAGCTGAATTTATAGGCTATTGTAGCACAAAATGCAGATATAGTCTGAAATTAAAATATAGGCATGCTGCATAATTCACAGTGTTCTACCCCAGAATATTTCCTTTCTTTTTATTTTAATTTTGACATTATTTTAATAATGTTTTTATCAATAAAAACGTTGAGGTTGGAGATAAATCACCTAGTCTTAAACATAAGGGCAGAAAAAAAACAGACCAACAACCTACACAGGCACTCAGACAAATAGGCCCATTCATAGTCCAACAGCTGTCAAAATGCCCTTTTATGCTTTATCATAAAAAAACTAGGAAACATGCATTTGTCAGGCCAAGTCTCCAGTGTTGTGATAAGCCTGGTGTCTGGAATTCACTAATATAATTTGCCACCAAAACTCCCATATCCACTAATTTTCTGGGGGCAAAGTGGAGCAATGAAAGATGATTGGCAAGAAATTATTATTTGGTCAATGGGGTAAATTATGAGACGGAGGTCAACAAACTCAAACAGAAGAAGTAGTCTCTTTGGTTAGTGTAGTGGTAAACAACCCAATTATTTGTTAAAATTAAATTTTAAAAAAATACAAATAAAAAAACTGGAAAATCAGAATTAAGAAACCAGTGTCCTTGTAAAGAAAAACAAGGAAAAAAATGATAATAGGCTACTGTTGATTTGCAACATTTTCTGCATTCTAAAGGGTTCTTCATAGCACCATAATTGCATGTATAAAGCCATTGGTGCCATAGAGAACCTTTCTATAAGGGTTCTTTGCAGCACCAAAAATGGTTCTGCTCTGCCACAGTACGGATTTTATCGCGTGATATTTTCTCTCCATTAGAATGAAAAACCACCAGACTCGCCTAAACTAAAATACACCCACACCTCTCCGTACACATGACGCCCGCATGTTAACAGACTGTATGTAATGTTATGGGTCTGTGTGTGTGGTGGTGCTGTTGTATCCCACGTAGGGCACGGAGGTGTGAACCAGCTCGGCGGGGTGTTTGTGAACGGCAGACCCCTCCCGGACGTGGTGAGACAGCGGATCGTGGAGCTGGCCCACCAGGGCGTCCGGCCCTGCGACATCTCCAGGCAGCTGCGGGTCAGCCACGGCTGCGTCAGCAAGATCCTGGGCAGGTAGGCACCCTCCGAGGAAAAATATAGTGCCTCTGGAAGTGGTCATATATGGGGTAAACAGTGGTGGGAAGAGGTGGGGTGAACTGTGACCTCCAGGCGGTGATCTGGTCATCAACAAAAATCAGTTCTACTTTCAGAGAAGCATTGATTTATGCTTCTTTTTTTTTATCCTTTAAGGACTCTGTCTTCATATAAATTAAATTAGCTTGATAGGAGTTGCTATGATGTTTACTATGAATTTATCTCATATTATACTCGTGTCAGCCTGAAAATGTGTCTAAACGCTATTTAAAAGTAGGCTATAGGCTATGTATTAAAAATGGGCTATGAGTAAAATGGGTTTTGGTGGGTTTATCTTCCATCACATGAATGGAAATCAAAGTTTGCCTCTAAAAGGATTCAGGAGCTATTTATTGAATTACGACTGAGTTGTATATGTCAGACTCCCGCATTCATGCCAGCACAATATTTATGAAATATTTTTTCCTCCAGTATGAATATGTGTGTTGGGATTTTAGCTGCTGTCAGTCAAAAGTGGACATATCACAAGTTATGCCCAATGTGATTTGGACATAAGCATTAAAGTTTGATGTTTTTGGAGAAGAAAATAAAGTTTGACACCGTCTTAATGGATATTTTCCCGTGGAAATAGCTCACTGTTTAAATATGGGAAGACTACTGGACACATGATTTGCTTAGAAATAATAATAATAGGCTAATAATAATAATCCAGTGTATGAGAGTGCCATTTGGACATCAAATAATACAATAAATGTATTTCTGAACGGTGCCCACCGGCAGCATCAGTCTCAAATAGGCTATTGCACTTTATCCATCACTTCACTGAGGATATTATTTTCGATAAACAGGCATGTATTTTATTCATATTTTTTCCAGATACTACGAGACTGGCAGTATAAAACCAGGGGTGATTGGTGGGTCTAAACCAAAAGTGGCCACTCCGAAGGTTGTGGATAAAATAGCAGACTACAAGAGACAAAACCCAACCATGTTCGCCTGGGAGATCAGAGACAGACTGCTGGCAGAGGGCATCTGCGACAACGACACTGTTCCCAGCGTCTCGTCAATTAACAGGTAAGACACAGTTCACTCAAATTCACCCGTGAAACATCTGGAATGCACTAACTCATACAGCAAAATTAAATTGAAAAAGCGCACTAATTGAAATCCATTGCCGTGCAGTCTAAAAGCCGACGTTTGAATATTCAGATTTTTTTTTTTCGGGTGAAATTTGGTTGATTCAACAAACGGCCGCAGCCTCCATGCAGACCCTTTAATGAAGGGGTCGGAGGGAGCAGATTGGAAATCATTTATCACAGCGGGCTTATCTCTGCTAAGTGCAGCACCCACAGCAGAATATTGTTTGACCAACTTTTTGTTGCCCAGGCCGAGGGTGGTCTCAGAGGTGCAATTCAATCTTTCACAGCCAACTCCCTCAACAATCAGCAGTACATCCAGGACTGAGTGAATCTGTCGAGATGAAAACCGATCAATATTCGGTGACCAGATCCCGTGGCGCTATAAAGCAGGCCAATTTTCTTTAGCACATCTAATGTGTGGGGCTGAGCAGCCTATATAGAAGAACATGCTGCTTCTCTGGGAGATTTTTAAAAGACGTGCCTTGTGTGTGTTGGAGAATAGCTTGACTATAGTTGGTAAAGGATTGACCTAAAAACTGTAAAAATAAATAAATAAAATAAAGATAATAATAATGATATGAAAGGGCTGTGGTGCGACCAAAAACGCTTCTTTTCAATCGGCGATGGCGGCTTTAATTCACTGTTTTTTGCGTGTGTGTATGTGTGTGTGAAGTTAGATCGGGAAAAAAATCACCTTCTATTTATCCATGATATTATTCCTGATTTGAATACTTAAATTCGAGGTGATATATTGTTTTAAATAAATGTTAATAATTTAAAATAATGACGATGGTAAATAACAGTGTAATAATCAGTGGCTAGATTATTGTTTTTTAAAAACGCACTAAAATAGCCACGCACAGGCCAATATACTCTACAGTGGAGCTCATGTTTAATGCTCACACACTGATAATTTATCTACATTTAAAATTCCAAGCACTCAGGTTGGGTGCAACACATCCTTCATTTCCTACAGAAATAAGTAAACAGCAGCACTTTGAGAATGGCAGCCATGCAGGAGCAAGGCTAAAGGAGGGAGCAGGACCCCCTCATCACCCCCCCACCCCCCCCCACCCCCCCTCCCCCACCCCAACCCCCCCCTGCCAGAGATCCCCGGTGATGAACTTTGGTTAAGAGGCACTGTTCCATAGAGCCAGCATCAGCATTACATTTTAATGAGCTGATGGGAGAGCATGGACAGCTTCACACAAGACATCTTTTAAATAGAGAAAGGCTGAAGAAAATTCATTTCATGGTTCGTGGTTGCTTAAAAAGCCCCATTTAAGGAGGCTCAGACACATGTATGTGATAAATTCAAAATGTACATTAATATCATTAAAAGACCCCTATAAAGTTTTTCAATTCTAATTAAAGCGCCCTATTTTGGACTGGGGCAGCCTTATGTGTCTTTGTTTATGTAGGAAATTAAATTACAAAATACAAAGAAGTGTAATTCTATTAGCCAAATATGAGAGCTACTTTGAATTCCTATTATTGCATAATGCTGAATATTTTCCTCCGTGAAGCAACCTTTTTAGCAAAAGAAATGTAAGATTTCAATGTGGTACTTTGTCATTCTCACCCCATTGCCACACACACACACACACACACAAACACACAGGCATTCACATGAGCACACAAAATAGAGCATACACAAAACGATGCAGACGACACAAACGTATTCATTTTGATTTAGCTCAAGCTGAATATTTCAATACATGCTTGAATTTCTAAGGCAGTAGTCCACAAAAATCAATGGAAACGTCCTTAGTGCTTAATTCACTAGCGGGGCCTGGCTCTAGATCAGTTGATAGCACCTCAAGTTGTATTTGTTTAAAGAAACATTAGAGTCAGCGAGGTTGTTTCAGTTCACAGCAGCAAAATAATCGGCTGGGTAATGAGCACGGAGAAGTTTTCACTCCAGATGCTTAAATGGGGCTCGTCTCTCACAGGAGGGGTGTTTCCCAGTAAAAGACGAGTCAGAAAAAGGTAAGGACCGGAGCCAAAGCCTTTTCCAGATGGATGGCTCTGACCGGGGCCAGCAGTGGGTTTCTGTGGCAGACAGTCTGACCTCAGGACTGTTGACAAAAGAGGATGCTCTATTTAAACACCTTTCCCCTGCATGCATTATTAAATGCTACAGAGATAGTGTTGTACCGTGTGTCTGGGCCACCACAAGGTATTACCATCAAGTAACGCTACCCCCCGCTACTAGACATACAAAAAAAAGGTCCTCAATGGCGCTCAATACTATTGATTCAGAAGTAAAGCAATTTTAATATTTCTTCAGGGGATTTTCAGCAACAGCCAAGTCATTAATTCATTCTCCCAAATTGCTTATTCAATATCAAGAACATGGATACCAAATAAAGTCTTTGAATTTATGTAGCACACACAAGTCAAGGGGTCGAATAACTGTTGTGGAGAGAGAGTGAAAAAAAAAATTAAAACATCAATATGTGCTCTCTGGAAACCTTGTTGTTAGGTAGCTTTGCCCCCCAGGAGAGCTTTGACAGTGTTAGATATATTCCTCCAAACCCCTCCGGCACCCACAATAATATCAATATCCAGATCATCTGATGTATCTCTGGGTGATATGGTAATTCCGAGGACAAAAACAACAAGAGGAAAGTATTATTGGTTTAAAATCCTAATCCGGGTGGCAGGATCTTTGAAACCAGAGCGGAGCAAGTGCGCATTTTCCATCTAAGGAAATAAAAGAAGCGAGGAAATAATAGCAAAAGAATCAAAGCTGCGATGTGCTCCGAAATAAACCAAACCACAACCGAGGTCTAAGCTCCAGTCCTTACCCGACCTCTCCTGCCCGTGCTCTAAAATAGCCCCTGTGTCATACATGATGAATAGTTTTAAAGTTTACAAATTATTGTGACAGCTCCCTTTCTCCCCAAGTGCCATTCAGATTAAAGGAATCTAATGCTGGCGTAAGCTTGTGCAAGGCAATAAGGAACTATTGCTTTCCTGTCACATATAATTTATAGCTTTCTATTTGCATCTGTTTGCCCGTGTGACTAATCCCCAACTTTTTCTCCCCAAGCCCCGATCAATACAACCTCATCCGCATTGGCACTTGGGGCTGCTGGTTCTACAGAGATGTTTGATCTGGGAAGCAAAGGGCCAGCAGTCGCAGATCGCCCTACGAAACCGCTCCATAGTGGGAGAGAGGGAGGGAGGGAGGGAGGGAGAGAGGGAGGGAGAGAGAGAGAGAGCTGATTAGTGTGGGCCAGGTAGAGTCAGTGAAGCTGATCATTGAGGTGAATTGATGTGATTTCATGCTTTGTTTGCAAGATCACTCAGACCAAAAGTGCAATGAAGACTTTTCTCTATATCTCACCTTAAAAGGTAGAGCCCACCGAACCGCCGGCTAGATCCCTTCTTATGAATGAGTTGTGTTTGATATCTTAATCATACATACTGTTCTGAATGCGCAGCACGACACTGGTAATCTCTCCATCATGGGGAACAAATTGCTGTGACCCAACAACAGTACATTCAAATTGGAGCCGTCTGGAAATCTTCCAGTGGAGGAAGTCGGTCAAACAAAAGCACCGGTAACATCTGCTTTTCCTTGTTCTGCAGGATCATCCGAACAAAAGTCCAGCAGCCTTTCCATCCATCTCCTGACGGGACGTCCCTGTCGACGCCAGGACACACCATAGGTAATACTGCAGCTCTCTGCATCATCATAACTACTACACAGCCTTCTGACATAATTGTATTAGCTTTGGAACATTATATTGGACATGTTAATTTTAAAATAAAAGCTGGATGATTATAATTTTTTTTCTTTTTCCTAGTACCAAGCACAGCCTCTCCGCCTGTAACTAGCGCCTCCAATGACCCCGTTGGGTCCTACTCCATCAATGGGATTCTGGGTATTCCACGATCAAATGGCGAAAAGAGGAAAAGAGATGACGGTAAGAGAAAGAGATTTTTGCAAGGAAAAGCCATATTGTGCATGATTAGACTCTGGCAATGTAGATACCTAAAATCATGAGAAAAAAAAAATACAAACACATGGAATATTTTCACTCAAAATGACTACGCTGTAAAAACACCTCGCTGAACTGGCAACCAGAGCTTTAAAACTCGCTTTTGTTCCCGAAGATGAGCGTTATAAAACACCTAAATCTGAACTCTGCTATACTGGTGTGTCAATCTGGCAAGGAGTCTTTTGATTTGAAGACACGACCTCCGCTGTTGTCTCCTGCAATTAATCTTTATGGAAGTGATTAAGGGGCTTTAGATAATTACATGTCAAGATGATGTAGCCAACCACCCAGGTCAGTCAAGAAAGCACTATACCTCCGCGGAAGGCTTTTCAACAAAAGTGCCTCCACTTCTTCTGCTGAAGTGGTAGGTTAGTGGATATAAGGAGCCTGAGGCGATATAGATTATTGGTTCTGTAAGCAATAGGCTTCCTTAATGTCACTACATAAGGAGCTGACGAGAATAGCTAAACAGATGCGCTCGCAGCCCTGCCATGTTACGAGGCGTGTGCGGTGTGGAGGGACGGCGAGGCTGCTGGAAAGGGGGCAGTTATCTCAAACAGGGTAGGCAATGAGTGCCTTATTTCTGCAGTGCTTTGGAATGAGAGCTAATCAGGGCACGCCAGCAGTTTACATAGCGTTTTCTTTGTTCTGGCATTTGTGAGAAGCGCGGGGTTTGCGGGATATTGAGTGGAATTGATGTTTTATGTGTGTGCAGGGAGGGAGGGATGACTAATGACCTGTCAGAGGTAGATTTCCTGGCAAAGATATAAAAACCAGCATGACGTGGACATGGCAAATGACATAATCAAGTCTCTCCCTGTAAGAGATGCAATCGCGAGGCATAATGCAAACGTCTGGCATTTTCAAGAGTTCATTTTCAGTCATTCTAGGACCTCTCATATTAGCCAGGGTGTAATGTCTAGTCACTGAATGATAGAATGCACACATTTCTATGCAGATTGCTACTGAAGGGCAAAGAGGTATTAAAGGGCATGGAGAGGAGTAAGGTATGTGTGCGTGCGAGAGAGAGAGAGAGGGGGGGAGAGAGAGAGAGAGGGAGAGAGAGAGAGAGAGAGCCTGTTTTGTGGAGGTCTTCTAGGTGACAGCCCCATGTTTCTATGGCTATTCAGTCTCAAATGATTCCCCTGATGTGCTGCCATTTCTGTGATTTAGGTGCTCGGCCAGCATTACGATGAAAGAGAAGAAAGCTGTGTGTGTGCGCACGAGTGTGTGTGTGTGCCTGTGCCTGTGTGTGTGTGTGTGTGTGTGTGTGTGTTTGGGTAGGACTTGTGGCGAGGGTGGGGGTCGCTGTGGTTCTTATATACTCTCTCAACCTCCCCGGCCAGTTGGTACCCACCTGGAACCACAGGGTCAGGGATACTTTATCTTTCCAAAACATAAACCCCAGGCCTTGGCCGCACACACACAGCATCAAAACAGTGCTTCAAAAACAATGTCTCGCCTCGAGCCACAGTTTGTAAGAATAGTATATTACATACAGTGTTACCCTCTAGATAGCGTTGTCCTATTGCTATCTACTCTTAAAGCGCACCTCACCCAACGACGACCTGTATTCGTGTTTGTCAAGATTCTGCGAATGATCCGTCGAATCGCTCTCTAAAACCGACTAGTTTGAATGCAAGCGACGTTCTGCAATTGTGCTAGTTTGGGCAACCATCATGGTTTTTTATAGTCATTTTCGGTTCATGGCAGATCATTATTTTCTTCCCCAACTGAAGTCTGCGTTTCAGGATTGCCTTGTTTGTTATTCAGACTTATTTTGCATCGCTCAGTAGGCAGTAGTCTATAGTCAGTTAATGCCTGGATTAAATTTCCCCACAGCACAGTAGCTTGAGAATGCCTGAGCCCTATTTAACTTGGTAAGCCTCATGATGATTATGGCACAAGCAGTCATTATCAAGGGTTGAAAACATGAGCAAAAATGAGCGAAGGGAAAGGAGGGGAGGGGAGGCGGCGTGCAGCACGGCCCCAGCGAAATGGATTGGCTGTGCAGCCCGGAGTATTTGTTTTAGGCAGCGCCGTGGCTCTCTGCCAGCCGGGCAGACAGCTCCTAAGTTCCAAGTCAGCAGTGCCCTTAAAAAAAGGTCCCCATTACAGGAGGGATGTAGAGATAATGTAGTGTGACACACGTTATGTACACTGGGTCTCGGCAAGAGGAGCTTCAGGGACACAGGTGTCATAAGACCCATTAATCTGCTATTGTCACGTGTTATTGCAAATTAAAAGTAGCATGTTACACTTGGCAGCTATTGTTGCCGATGGAGTGGGGGGGGGGGGGGAGTGAGAGAGAGAGAGGGAGAGAGAGAGAGACCCCTCGAGATGGTGTCTTCGGTGACCATGGCTGTCCGCGCGCTTTACAAAGTGACATATATGAGAATTTGCAATTCTGCAGAGAAAAGCTATTACCTCACAGATTAACATCCAAGTACCCCCCCCCACCACCCCACCCCCCCACCTTCACCCCCCCACCCTCATCCCAACCCCGCCACCCCCACTGTTTCTGACACTATAGGGTTCAGAACAGACAAAGGAAATAGCTTAAGGCGCTTCTCTCCTATCCTACCAGTGAAGGAATTGGGTGACATAACAAATATTTTCAAAGCTAGGGGAAATTATACACAGCAGCAGGTATACATTGCAGTATTGATTTACTATTGCTTTTGTGAATGGTCTTGTTCAAATTCTTGCTATTAGTGAATATTCTACCAAGCTGGAGACTTGACTTCAGCAGATAGCTTGGAGGTTTCTTGAGAACATGCAACGGCCAAAGGAGAGAATGATGATCCACGAAGTGTGTCCGCTCTTTCAAAGTCATATCACACGTCCTTTCAGAGTCACCTACAAATTGCACAATCAGAATTGTAGACGATTCTTAATTTCAGCCATTCGAAAAGCTCTCTGCCTTGTGTCAGGCTTTCTTCTTGATTTATGAGAGAAATACCAAGAGAGAAATTTCATGATAAGATGATCATCATATATTTCAAAAGCCAACAACAATAGCCAGTGGCAGTCAGGATGAATGTGATTCTGTGCTTCAGTAGCTGTTGAATTAATTATTTCTCATCTCTGAGCGTCATGAGGACTGAACAGTGAGTAGAGATGAGTGATGGAGCAGGCCAGCGTCGCACCCCGCTCCGTGTCTCAGCATCTGTTTGGGGGAGAGGGAGAACCAATACAGGAACTCAGTTCACAACATAATGTCAGACAGGCAGCACCTAACTGCACCTCCAAATTAGATTAATAAAGCCTTTAAAAGCCCGGGAACATCACAGCAAATTAATGGCCTTCAGTAAGTGATGTTACCGCCTCTCCATACTGTCCCTCTCTGAATCTCACTAGCAATCACTGTTCTTATCCTTGTTTTGCTGCCTGAGACTGAGCGTGCAGAACACATTACATTCCAATGACAGTATTTCATTTTGTTTACATAATCAAAACATTCAATTAGAAGAATGCATCTGAGTTCTTCCAATTTGATGCAAATGAGTGTTAATTTGATTTCATTTAGGCAAGAATTGAATCAGGCGGGGAATTATAGAGGTGTATTACAGCAAAATACATAACAACGTGTTAAGGGAACAAGAGCATATGTATGCTGACATGTTATTTAAACACGGAGCAGACGAGAGGAATAAGCTCATTCATTTGAGAGGGGCTTTCATGACCTCGAGGTGCCAGCTCACCTCCCTGCGCCTCTAACAAGAACGTGGAAGTTCACTTAACTTTTTTATTCTCGAATGATTCTTTCCCCCTCCATTCAGGTCATACTTTTGGAAACTACTATTCAAGCCTATAGTCATACTCAACCAGCTCTTCATTCATATGCCCGATGTTAATTATTCTGTTTTGTTTGGCAGGCAGTCAGTCAGTCAGTCTCACTCCTAGACCCAGAATTGTGTTGGCTAAGCCTCCTGCTAGGGGTCGTGACCTCCGGGTGCCAGACCCGCAGAGAGGAGTCTGCTTTATAGAGCTGGTTATCTGATCTGATAGAGGCTGCTCCCTCGTTACCGGAGTGTTAATACAGACCGATGTCAAGATGAATACACTCAACTCCGGCGATGATCAATAAACGACCACAGAGCGGGACAACCGCGTAACACACCAACAAAGCCACTGTGGTCAAAGATTATTATCACTGTTGCATAATGGGCAGATTTGGAAATGTCAAAATAATGGAGATCAGATCTCAATAGCAAATGTCAGTCGGCGTGTGTGGATGTGATTTCTTTTACTGGCTATATGATATAAAGTGCTTAGACATTTTAAGGATGCGTAAAATTGATTTATGTACCTTGAGGAAGCATAATTACATGGCTACATAAATGTTCTAAATGTCACCAGGCCCTTCATCAGCAAAATATGGTCCTTGCAGAATTGTCATAGGTGCAATATATGGGAATTACACATGTAATGGGACTGCTAGCAAGGAGGGCAGTTGGGACCGTGTCCTTAATTTGAGCAGGAGGAAGAGTGTGTAGGTTGACCCGGGATGGGTTGTCTTGTGTGTGGGAAGTGTATTCCATAGTGGTGAATGACAAATGTGGGGGTATTGATCATGCTTGCTGCTCAGGCCGGCTGATGGAAAGTAATTAATGAGTCTATTTGCTTTGGTACCAAGGAGAACAATTGAGTTTGATAAAGTGACAACCAGCTGCTATAGGCGAGGGCCCCCATTGTGGCTGTCCAGAAAACTTGCCTGTTCACAGATATGTGGTCATATTATAATGTTCAACTGACAGGAATGTAGCTACGTGTATAGATGAGCCACAGTTCAGAAAAACAAACAAAAAACAAACATTGCAGTAATCTTTTTTGGGCCTGTAGCAATTGTACTAAACCATGCAACTAATCATACTCTGACAAAGTGTAAATAATCATATTAATTTGTACAGTCAAAACATGTCCAAAGTAAATCAGGGTTATCAATAGTTAATAAGCTATTGTTTGCAAACTTTTAGCTAATGTATTGCGGGGCAACATGCACACTCACACGCGCTAGAACACACACACACTCACACTCACGTGCGTGCGCATGGGTACACACTCCCGAGTCTCTTTTATAGCTCCTTTACGTTTAGTTCTTCATGGGAGTCAGGTTCATCCTCTGGCCTCAGCCTGTGAAAAAAGGTCAAGCAGTAGAATAGAATGGCAATAACCCTCCCAAATGGTACTATCACAGAGACATGATTGATCAATTGAATTCCATGGCAGAGAAAAATGTGGGATTAAGTAGAGTATTATACGCACAATGAGTTGAGGCATGATGTTCATTTCAAGTTCATTTCAGCTCCCTCTTGCCACCAGATCAGGCAATCAATAGGGGCCTTGCATATCATATATCACCACTCTCCCAGTGAGGAGAGAACATAATCTGCTGCAAATTTAGAATGACAGATTTGTAAGGGAGCTGAGGCTTTCTGGGATCCGGGGAGGAGACCTACAGACACAGCCACTGCAGCCGGGGAAAAAGGTGGGGGTGTTTGGTAAAGGGGCTGGGGGTAAGGCCGGGGCGGAAGGCAGAGAGGGAGGGGAAAGAGGTAGGAAGGGAGGGGTGGTTCGGGGGGTTTCGGCGGGGTGGTCTGTAAAGGCTTTAAAGCATCGCGCACAAGTGACAAAGGGAAAAGCTAAGGCATCCTTCTCCCAACAGTGGGGTAATCAGGTCAGGAGTCAGGAGAAAATGCCTGTGTTTGGAGAGCCTGTCCCTGGGAGAGATGATTGAACTAGACTGTACAATTTTATTCAGCCTCTTGTCCTCCACCGCTGTTGCCAAATGGAACCGTACTCACAGAGAATGAAAGCAGTATTAAATTGTGAAAGGGAAATTGTGCTTTTAAAACACCGCTCTTGATTTCTGTGAGAGGAGGAGGAGGGAGGGAGGGAGGGAGGGTGGCGATGGTGGTGGTGGTGGGGGGGGGAGAAAAAGGAAAAAAAAAAAAAAGCAAATCCTCCGCCTGGAATAAAAAAGGCACTATAATAGGCTAGCTGCCGCTTTCATTAGTATACATGGTTGCCACAACATGTATATATTTGCAAGTGATGGTAATCCATCAATTACCACGGGGCTTTCACATCATGATGGTGTTAATACTGTGGGGGGGCGCAGGTTCCCGGGCAAAGGAAAAGCTTGTGAGATGCACTGTAGCCAGTGGCTCACCACAGCCATTAAGATGTGTTGAAAAAAAAACTGTTCCTTACTGAATCTGCACTCCATTCCTACATCTATCCTCCTCAGACCCCCACAGTGGTGGTACAGAAAAAAAAGCCATGAGGAGAATATAAAGTACATAGCTTGAAGTAAAGGCCAGCTTCCAGGGTCAGCATCTCGATTGTTGCTCTCTCTTCTTGTAGATGGTTCAGATGGTTCTGGCCCAAACAGTGATTCTCAGGGTAGTGTGGAGAGTTTACGGAAACACCTGAGGGCAGATGCCTTCACTCAGCAGCAGCTGGAAGCTTTGGACCGGGTCTTTGAGCGCCCGTCGTACCCTGACGTCTTCCCCACATCGGAGCACATCAAACCGGAACAGGTTAGTAGCGCCCGCACCCCGCCGCCTCCGCCTTTGTTCACATTCACACCCCCATAATTGTGCATGCGATACTGTGCCAATTTCTGCTGAAAAACTCAAGCATCCCCAAAAACATATCAAGACGAGAAAAGCTAAATAAACAAACGTGTGAGTCAAGCAGTAATTTCGCTGGATTACAAACCAGCATGTATAATGCTGGAGGGATCACCAGGAAAACTCCCACACAGTATTGATTTTGTGATGAAAAACACATTCCTTGTATCCCCTATAATTGAGAATAACAGTAAGGCAACATGAAATTAATCAATACCTAGATTTTTCTTCATTTCTGCTGTGTTATTCAACTGTTTTCTCGCTCTTGTTTCTTTCCTTATTCTGACTGAAGCAGTGTGCAAATCTGCTTTTACTGTAAGATGTTTATGAAATGGATATATGAAATGCAAACATTGCAAAAAGCCTTCACATTTGCCCGCAAAATGAGGATTTTTCTACTCACTACTACTATTCTTTCTGATATTAAACCACACTCGCCACCACCTATCCATCATCATTCCAAAAATTAAGAGGCATTTGGAGAACAGCCACCCCCACGACAAAACGACAGCCAGAAACCTTATATGTACCACCTCTTATTAAAAGCTCTGGGCTTATTACAATGGATAACCTTTATTTACTTTCATTATACTATTAAACAACAAGAGACTATTAATTTCTCCCATGAAACTACAAGTCGGACCCATAAAGCAAAAGCAATCGCCTAATTGAGTTCATTTTAATTTCTCTCCAATCGGGGCGAATTACGCAGGTGATAAATCAGTGGGACAGGCCTCACCTCCAGAAGAGGGCCTAATTTGCAGCTAATTACAAAACTGATTTCTACTGGAAGATCAATACCAAAACGAATTGGAAATGACTTGCAATCACGAAGAGCGTCAGAGGGAGTATTAAAAGGCAGAGGGAAAAGGGTAGGACTAAAAAAAAAAAGGGCCAGTAGGAAGAAAAAAAGGAGGCCAGGAACAGTCCAGAAAAATCAGCTTTAATTTAATGCAATATTAATCAGAGCACTTTCCCTTTCATGGGTCCCTCACTTTTTTTTCCTCTGGAAAATGTGGCCCTATTAGCCAGTGTCTGGGTTCTGTAGCGGGGCATTAAAAACCCATTCTGGAGATGCAAAACTCAATGGCTTCACCCCTCCCACACTTCTGCTAGCCATTTGGTCATCCTTTTCAAATCTATCTTTTCAGTTTCCAGCCTCCTGCCCTTTATCTGCATGATAAAACGTCTGTTCGGCGTCTGAAGCCTTCAAGAATAGAGGAAAACATCCGACATTGTGCCAGCGAACAGTTGTAGCAGACAATTAGAGTTTATCGGTGATAGTGGCAGACAAGAGTGGGGTCACAGGCGTCCCCTGTGGGAGCGCAGCCCACTGAGCCACTCAGACACACACTGCGCTCTGGACAAACATTGTCAACACTGAGACTCCGGAAGTCTCATCTCATTAAAAAAACCTGCTAACATCTGCCACGACTGTCCTTAGCTGTTTACAAAAGAAGTGTAGCGATGGAGGAAAAAAATATCTATTTATAGCTGCGTACTGAACAGTGTTAGCAGAGATTATTTTTTATGTTGAATAAAAAAGTGTTTGTATGGATATAGAGCATGAATAACCATAAGAAGAGGAAGTGTTATCCTCTGTTATTTATAAATGGTAACAAGAAGTGCAAGTTGTACAAGTGATTCTATTCAGCGATGAGAGGCAATGAAATTTAAAGGTGGTTTAGACTCCAAATTAAAAGCAAAAAAAAGGTGAATGGTGCCTCTCAAACAGGGCCACATGGTGTGCCTGTAACAAAGCAGAACTGCTTTCTCCCTTGGCTGATCAGGGGTAGGACTGCAGTCAAGCACAAAGGGCCAGCTGACGCCTTGGCTTTTCACTCATCTCAAAATCCCACTTCCTCTCAGACAATACCAAAATACATTCATGATATGCTTGAACTGCCACCCTGCGGCTTCCACACACACACACACAAACACACACAAAGACGCGCACACATACACACACAATGCTCTCATACAAATGTATACGCACATAGGCCTATGTGGAGCGCTTAATGGAGGAAGAGAAGGGAGGATTTCCATCTAGGTTTTGTTTGGTTGTGTAATGATTCAACTGTCCTTTTCCCAGGCTAATGAGTACTCGCTCCCTGCCCTGAATTCCGGCCTGGACGAAGTCAAGCCCAGTTTATCCTCTAGCGCCAACCCAGACCTGGGCCCCAGCGTGTCGCAAAGCTACCCTGTAGGTAAGATCAAGTGCCATACAGTACGCCATTACGCTCCCGAGCCACAGCTTCAGCTGAGGGGATTACTGTTTGGAACAATGTAAAAAAAAAAGTAAAAAGTAAAGAAAAAAAAAACAAAGAATAAGCATGCTGTGCAATTCACAAGAAATATCTGAAAATAAAAGCAAAAAACAAGAAAGTAAGTGTGAAGACTTTTTTAATACTGTTTGACTCTGAGCTGAAAAGGTGGTACAATGATGTGGTAAAAAGCTGTAATGTTAGCAGCTGTCTTCCATCTCGCTTTTGCTGAGCCAGCAGGGCGATAAGAGAGGGGGGGACCAAGCTGTTCAGTCACTGCTGGACAAGGACCTTTGGTGTCAGCACATCAGAACTATGACTGTGTATCAGAGCAAGGTCTTGCAGAAGCCACCAGGAGTGACTGCTCGTTCTGCTCGTTTCCTCCCCGCTGCTCGTGTTGCTCTTGTGATTTGTTCGCTGGGCGTCTTGTGAGACTAAGCAGTTTGTGTGCGCTTTCCAAAACCACCACGAGTAATATGCCTTGGTAAATACGCTTTGGCGTTTCTGCCACCTAACTCTAATACTATGATCATTTATTTCTCCCTGCTATCTCTCTCCCTCTCCCCTTCCCTCTCTCTCTCTCTCTCTCTCTCGTCTTCTACTCTCCTTGTCACAGTTAATGACTGCCTGGCTAATTGAAATATTGTTTCATTGTTGCCATGTTATTACCAAGAAGAAGGTTAAGTTTACTGAAAGTTTACGATTACTGTCGGGGGCCCGAGATTAATATACAGAGCTTTTATTAAAATTCATATAATTATGCAGCAGCCATCAAAGGCAACGAGTTCTGCGTGGGGGAGGACAGGGTGATTGAAAATTGCAGCAGCCCCCTTCTCAAATGATAGCCAAGCAGTCTTATGAGAAAAGAAAGGGCCCTTTTCTCATTAATATGTGGGAGGTAGATTTCCCCTGTAAGGCAGGCCTCGTGAGAAGAAAGGTGTGTGTTTGTCCTTTGTGCACTGATGGTCCTATGAAAGCAGGCCTGGTTCTACTAGTTGACTGCAGGCAGGTGGCTTTGTTTGCACCTGGGATGTTTTAGATGGTGTACGCCTCTGCAGAGAGAGCCACTGAAGGCTTGCCTTACTGCTTTAATATACTGTATACAGGCACAAAGTGAAACATAAAAGAAAGAAAAAACGTGTATTCATATATATATTAATGTGGCGCGGTGTGTATTTACATTTGAACGACATTACTTGTACTGCTTGCTTTTGTATTAACAATTAAGAGTTTTAATTATATTTCCCCCCCATCCTACCCCATGCCCTTTCTATTGCTACATCTCACTGGAGACAGAGAAATAAAATACAGCAGAGGTCAAACTAATGGAACAAACAGCGCTTTGACTTGCAGTTGGTAATTAGTATTTGGTTAGTGGCTCCTCTGCTTGGTTTTCCCTCAGTGGCTGTGTGGATAATAGGTGATATTCAGGTGTGTGGTCTCTCTAATGGCTGAGTATTACAGTTTACTTGCCAGCGATAAGCCTACCAGAGGAATTTTAAGCCATGCAAAAAGTAGTAAATTATCTAGAGCATTTAGGCTGAGATCCAATTTCAAATTAATTGTGCCTTTACGGGGGAAAGAACTGGAGATTATGTTCATCCTTAAAATGTTTTCTAACACCAATTAAAATGCCTGCAGTTATTGATCTTGTTGATTTTATGTCCTGGAATTTGCATAATCTATTAAAAATGAATGATTCATGAAGTGCTCATTGCCAGAGATCGGGATTCTCAGTGAACTGAAAGGCTTGAGAGATAGAAATCTTTTGTGTCCTCTGCTTATCCTATTAGGGCTCAAAAGTACCTGCAAAGCAGGCTCAAATAAGAAAGGGATTTAAGGGCATTGTGCACATCATCGAAATTCAGAGGCAAGAAGCCACTTCCATTAAAACAGTTTTTTTCTCTCCCTCTCTCCTCCACATTAATGCTGTATTACCTACTAAATAGTCCCTCTTACCCCATAAAAACACCAAAGGGTTCCATGAATATGTGGATAGGACAATTGCATATTGTGAGGTAATTTCTATTGTTGATATGGGAAGTAATTTCTTTGATGAATTCCCTTCGAGAGATGGATTTCATCTCAAGTGCTTCTTATTCTTGTTCATTGAAACTGCTTAAAATTCAAATAGTGTGAGCCTTGGGTGAATTTATGAATAGTAGAAGGAGGAGCTCAGAACTTTTTGTGTATTTTGAAAAATAAATGGAGAGATGGCTTCGATACGGCCAATTGTCCACTATTTCTATAGTGAGTTTCTGTATTTCCTGAAATTACTCAGCCCACCTCTGTTTTCTTGATGGTGCTTCAGACTTCGAGCCATCTTCGAACACTGAGCCAATTCCCTTGAGCATTCAACGGGAGTTTTACACATCTCTGCGGAGTGACTGCATACTGAAGGCTCTTTAAACATATTCCCTGCTGGGCCTGTTAATGGGAGTCTCCAAGGGCTTAAAGTCCCTGTGTCAATGACACTTCTCCTCTTCAAGGGCCTTAAGCAGCTGCTTCTGTAGACTCACTTGGTCTTTATCCCTCCCCAACAGTCATTAGAAACAAAAGTTTGGCCAGCAAAGACCGTCATCCAAACTCTTCAACTTAAGATTCAATTAAGGGAGCGGAGTGAGTGCTCTCAGTGTGAACTACACAGAAAGCACCAAGACCTGCCGTTGTCCAGTGAGCAGCGAGCAACGATCAGACAGTGAACCTGCCGTCAGTGATGTGTGGCCTAATGACAAACCACTTGCCTCTCTTCCCACAGGGGAAACTCAGGCCTAGGCTCTGAAATTAATGCTTATTTCGTCTTCACAAAAGCAAACTAACCTTTGAGCACACATTTGATAATGAATGACTTTCAGCCGGTGTTTGGGGAATTAAAGCAATTTGGCTCTCCAAACATTCTTTACTTAGTTGTAATTAATTAGGGTGCAGAGATTTTTGGCTTGTGATAAATTGCTCCATTCTGCATATAGCCTAGAAAATGGAGGTCAAAGATTTTTGGTTGTTGTTGTAGCAAACATGAAGGTGTCCCTGTCATGCTAAATTTAATACTCTTGCAAGCAAAAGAGTCATTCACAAATGACTTTGTTCCTGTGCCAACTAAAAAGAAGGTCACCCGGATTTTTTGTTCGTGTTTTAAGAAACTGAGTTGATGTAAATGCAAGGACCGTACATCAGGTTTGTTGTCACGCTGTTATGGGTTGAGATAAATCTCATGAAGCTTTGTCTTTCAGCAATGTAATCAAGGGTTGACAGGATGTATTTTTGAGGAGGTAAAATGGTTTCAACTGTATGATGCTCCTGCCACTCCATGCAGTGCAAATCTAGTGTGTCCCTCTGGTACTTTATGCTTGTTTGTTCTCTTTCGGAAGTTGTTTTTACTTTCTTTGTCAAATGCCTGCAAAAGCAGAAGTTTCAAACAATCCAGCTAAATCTTTTCTGAAAAAATCAAATATTTCAAGGCACACTAAAGCTGGCAATACTGTATTCCTAGCTCAATAGCCCCTATTACAAGCCACTTCTCAAATTAAGACAGAAATCAACAGGCTTTTGTAACAGCAAACCAAAAAATCTTTGAATTGATTTGTGCAGAGAGGGAAAGGAGGGCAGAGGAAAATAAATAGCTTGATTTGCTGGCGTTCAATCTAAGGGGACTGTCAGTGGAAGCAGACAATATAAAGAAGCCCATCTTTTAATGAGAATCTGGACACACATCTCTGTTGTAAAACAACAATGGCTAGGAAGCAGCTAATGAGGCTATCATTGCTGTACAGAGAGTTCTCCCAACCGGCGCCTCTCTGAAAGAGGCTTTAAAGGGGACATAAAGCAACAGTCACAGAGCAGTTGGCAATCATTGCCAACTGTATCTTGGAATATACAAAAACATGATTTAACAGGGGCTGTGATTATCACAGTCAGCCAGCAAATACTGTAAAAAAGATTCAAGTTAATGGCAAGTTGATGGTTATTTATATTTATTAGCAATGATTTCTGAATGAGTAATACAATACAACCCTTGAAAAAAATGTACATCAATCAAAAAAATAATCAGTGTATCTGTAGCTTTGATAAATCTATGCCCAGTCCTTCACATAATGTATATTTGCATTTTAACATGATGACTCGTGCTTTTAAGAACTGACTGAAATATATGATGATTTTCACTTTGTGGCCAAACCCCAAAGCCAAAAATTGCAAAAATGAATGACCACAAAAATGTATTTTATTATCTTTCTAGCAACTTTCTAGGTGAGAATTTCTACTTCTGGCATTGCAGCTTAGCCATATTTTGAGGAAAGTAACAACCGGATGTAGCTGTTTAGACTTCAGTAAATGCAGCGATCCATTGTGCTCTTTCATCTGTCAGAAGAAACAAGGAATGATGTAACCCAGTTAATGAAGAGGAAAAGTATTTAGCTCTACTTTTAAGAAACATTTGTCTGCTGCTGCCGCTGTTGCACTCATGGAGAAAAGTCTGGATCAGTGCATGATGGGACACTTCTACGATGCTACCACTGTATGCACGCACACACACACACACACACACACACACACACACACACACACATGCACACGTTCACACACACAATCGCCTCCACCCCTGCTGGACCCCCCACCTACAGTACTCCCACGGCTCCCTTTGACTTATGTGCACTGGCTTGTGGCTAACTAATTCTTATTATAAATGAAAGGTCCGGCATGACCTCACTCTTCCTCTGTAAAGCTCTGAACACCGCAGCCCTTCAGTCTCAGCACTTTAACCAAAAGACACATCCTACCAGTCCTGACACAATGCGCCGTTCAATGCTGACATTTGCAAATAATAGAGAAGCGTTTGTTCGGTACGACGCGAGTCCTAATCGTTTCATTTGTCATACTATTGATGGTGACGAATAGAGATGTTCATCATGTTCTCCATATGTTTTAATAACCTATTTATGTGTGGGCTTGCATGTGTGTGTGTGTGTTTATGTGCTCCTATCTCTCATATTGTGTGTATAAGTATCTTTCCATTGCGACAAAAGCCTTCATCCATCCATCCTCACTCTGCATTAAGCAAGAGCCATATGAGGCTTCCATGGCTCCTTTCACCCCCTCCTCCTCCTCCTCCTCCTCCTCCTCCTCCTCCTCCTCCCTGGCAGGTCTGGGCCTTGCGGACCTCCAGGCCCTGCCACCCTGCCTTTTCATTAGAGGCACCAGTCCTTTCATACCCCCCTGGCCCCCCCGGCCCCCATGGCCCCCCCATCCATAGCCAGTATGCTTGCCAGCCTATGCTAGCAGGTACTTCAATACCCAAAGGGCTCATTCCATCCCCCTTAAGTTTTCTGGGGATATTGTACATGAAGAAATTGGATTTTTTTATGTCGATAGCTAAATTTGCCTGTAGTTTCTGCACTCATTCAGATTCATTTCTCAATATTTGGCAAGATAAATTTATTTTGCACTTATAAACTACAGTGTAACAATAGTGTTAAATCCCCAGTATAATATGGATTGTGTGACGATCATCATAGCTATGTGCAAAAGTATATTACAGTGTAGAATGCCATATATTTATTCCTTCATTTTTGAGTATATAGCATATCTCACTGAGACTATGACATTTCAGTCATGGTCATCCAGGCCATCCTGCTGCTTCCAATCGCTTGCAGTTTGCCAGAAAGCCACCAAAAAGGCTACTTAATAATTTTTGAATGAGCATTCATCTTTAGAGATGGTTAGTTGAAAACTGTATATAACTTCTCTGTATCCCTGGACGTTCTTCGTTTATAATGCCAGTAACAGTGGATAACTGCTCATGCCTCAATAGCACAACAGTGTGTCTTGTGGTGTTATGCTGCATTATAGCCACTAGTTCCTCATTAAAGCTCCAATGGCAGATGATTTTCCCTTTGAGCACAAGTGGCCCTCACCGCTGACAATGTGGCGGGGGCCTCTTCCACCCCGGCCCCGGCCAGATTGGGGCTACGTGCGGCGGTCCAAACGTCCCGTAGGCTAGGGAGGACACCCAACCGTCACTCCCAATTACAGAGCTGAATATGGAGCATCTGCACCCGGGCCGAGTGACGCTCTTCAGAGGGGCCAGTGTGCTCGGTCCTTACAGCCTCACTCTGGCCCAGCTAATGGAAAAGAGAGGAGGCTTATGGAGTTCAGCAAAGGGTGCTATATTTAGACAGGTTTGAATGGTGTAATGAGGAGACATACTTATGGGACTGGAGTTCAGTCGCTTCCCCACAGTAGCCTGTCTTCTTCTTTTCAGTTTAGAGAGGCAGACTGGTACTTTCTGCTGCTGACTAACAGGATTAGATCATTCTGTTGCACTAAAGACAGATAATAGGACCACATTGTTTGAATAGTACCTATTACTGGAAAGATTATGAACTATGGTGGTGATTAGTCATGATGTCCACAGTATATGGCATGGGTCGGTCTGTCAAAAGTGGAGTGATGGCAGTATTGTGCATCTCTAGGAGGTGGTTTTGCATTTTATTTAGACTTTTAACACTAAAAGCACTGAAGATGTGTTTTTGTTTTGTCTCTCCAGGTCGAGATATGGCCAACACAACCTTACCCGGGTACCCCCCTCACGTTCCCCCTACAGGCCAGGGCAGCTACCCAACTTCCACGCTCGCTGGAATGGTTCCTGGTAAGTGAGAGAAGACTCCACCGCTTCATATTATCATTAGGGTCTATTTAACAGATGGCGTCGCCCTCAAAAGGAACAGGTGTAGTAGCCGAGAAGCAGAGCGAAGAGACTATAGCGCCGAATTACACAGGGGAGGCAATGAATATTGACCTGTAGAGTAAGAGGCGCACACATCCTTATATTAGCTCTCTGTGTATGATTGGATTAGACAGGCTGAATAAGTGATCAGAGGCAGGGGAGAGGACAGTGTTGCTCTCACCGGCGTCCCTTCCTTCCCACCTTCCTCCCCGCCTTATTGGCTCATTATCTCCCCGCGTGGCCGTTCTCGCCGGCCGTCGATAAACAGCCCTCCCCGGCCCTCTGCGCTCCGGAGCATATCCCTTTCCCCCTCTACTTAACCTGCAGTTCAGGTTCACAGCAAACAGTTAAGGGTCAAAAGGCAGAGGCATGGGAGCCCGGTAAATATTCAAATCACTATCTCTCCGAGGAGGTCAGGCTAGTGTTTCGCTGCCAGACGCGCAGGCAGGATGCAGGTTTGGTGCCGGGTTCATGCTTCTGGAGCCCCACCACCACCACCACCACCACCATCACTTTCACCACACACACACACCGGCAGCACTTTTACTTTGATGTGATTAACCCACGTGGAAAGGGAAACCGATCAAGTGCACAGCTGTGTTGGCATATCATTAACCAATCACACGACCCGTCATAAGCCTTGGGTATTCCCCTTTTCTCCTACATGTAGTGCTGCCATAGTATTTTTTGTTATTTTTCATTTCGGTTCAGTTATGAAACACCAATGTGTCATATTTCTACAAATAGTTAATACAATACAACCGCTGTCAGTAAAAAAAGGAGCTGTGGTAGCAATCTAGTTTCAATGCAATTTTTGTTTACCGCAATTTTTTTTGTAACTTTTGTGTTTGACTAATAAAATTGTTGGAGGGATCATGTGGGTGGCAAGACGTTAAGTCAAACATGCTTTTATTTTCCATTTGTTCTTATGTGGCACAAAGCAAAAGATGAGGGCCTTAATCCCATGGCTAGTGGTTTTGTGTTATAACCCATTCATCCAACACACAACCACTAAGATTTAGTGACAGGCGCAAAACACTGTTAAAGCAAAACCATTTCTCACCAGCTTCATATAAAATCTAGCCTTTATTGTCTCGTAAAAGAAAGAAACGTGTTGAACCAACAGCAATGCTCACTGACATGGTCCAAAGTTACTTCCCGCGCAATGAAATTCTGGTGCACAAAACACCAGACCTGAGAGTGGAGGGGTTCAGATTGAAGACGGTAAAATTCCTCCAAGAAAGGCTGCAAGATTTATTGCGCCGTATCAAAAATGTATGCATGAAACTGTTTAATACCACTCGGTATTTATTAGACTGGTTTGGAATATACTGGAGGATGAAGAATGGGTAGATATCCGTAAATGGGACAGGGAAAGCCGCCTTCAGTGTCGCTTCCTGTATTGTTCAGTGTTGCATAACTTAAGTGAAATGAAAAAGAAATAAATTACTTGCTTGGCTGGCCTCACATAGATGACTATCATTTTCCCCTCAAATTGCATCCTGTTTGAATGACGAGAAATGACTGCATGTGAAAAGGTAATGGTTTGACGCATTGAAATGCTAATTGATTTGTTGTTTTGTTTTTCAGGGAGCGAGTTTTCGGGGAACCCCTACAGTCATCCACAGTACACAACCTACAACGAAGCTTGGCGATTCAGCAACCCAGCATTACTAAGTGAGTATGAGTGACAGCAGGAGATTTTAAAATTTTAAAATTAGTGTGATTTCAAGAAGAATAGCTGTTAATTGTGAAATAATGTGATAGCATACTAACAATACTAATAATAGTAATACTACTGCTACCACTACCACTACTACTACTACTACTATAATATTAATAGTAAATCTTTGGATTAGCTTTGGCTTTAACCTAATAATTTCATGTTTAATTTGGGAAATGGCAGTAAAATATTGTGTTTGTTGTTGTTTCAAATGGCTCGTTCTTCTGTTAACTTTCAGGTTCCCCTTATTATTATAGTGCCGCATCGAGAGGCTCCGCCCCTCCCACTGCTGCCACTGCCTATGACCGTCACTAGTTACCATGGAAACCAAATCAACCTGCAGGACCATGGCCTCAGCCTCCATATTGCCCCGGTGTGAACGGCATGGTCCACTGGACACTGAGCAACTGCGCATAAAATGTTCCCAACTCACACAATGAAAAACTAATGGTTTCGGGATTCCAGAGGACTTCTCTCCTCGCCGGTTTGGACGTTCAAAGTCAAACTCAGACTCTTCAAATCTACAAGACTCAGTATATTATCAGAGACTCTGAAAGATTCTATACACATTAATACTGTGGTAACTGCAGTGGTGAAAAAAAAAAAGAAAAAAGAAAAAGAAAACAAAGTATCAAAATATCCAGAAATTTATTTTCCCCTTGTAGCAGCGTCACAATTTCGTCCCATCATGGATCAATACTGTACATTCCTTTTCTGGACGGATCTCAGCAAGGAAGCTGTCCCAAGCTTAAAGTGTAGCAGCCTTTTCTTCTTCATTGGTCTCCCACTCCACTCAGACGGCACCGCAGTGAGATCCATGCAGAGGAGATTAGCAGCAACACGGGCTGCGCTCAACTTGTTTTATCCATTTGAACATACAGTCACTAGTAACCAACCAAACATCCAGCATGAATAAATCAATTGCTTTGATGCCATGAGAAGATTAGGACATGTTCTCTGTGATACACAATCAAGATGTAAAAATGAAAATGAAATAAATGAAATGAAATAAAGAAACATCAATTTGAAAATAGAGGGAGCCATGACACTATATTATCACGGCCCTCTATTTGCAAGATTTCAAGAAACTAGTAAATATATTCTTAAAATAATTTTTTTATTTCATTTTTATAATTCGTAATGACGTCTTACTAAACTGCAGACTGCTTGACTAGTGTTTTACTATTTCTTATTTGTCAGGATACAAGAGATCATCAGGCAAAAATCTGTTCTTTTTTTTCTTTTTTTTGTTAATTTTGCACTATTTTGGAGGTTTGCAACACTGGAGCGTTATTATGCAGATTATGATGATGCATATTTGCTTTACAGCATATCATGAACCTAACCATGAATCAGTAATAATTCCTGCTCCGAAAAAGGCACTTACAGCTTCAGATGCTGTCGTTCATTTCTCTCACACATCTGTAATTCAAGGCTTTACAACCTGCTGTTTCACATATAACCTGGGAGTTTCATCATGTCACTGCCTTGACGTGCACTATTCTCATTCTCTCGCATTTTTAAGTTGACTTAAGTCTTTGGCATTCAACCACAGAAAAGGATACAACAGCTGTCCCAATTCAAACCAGTATCACCGTTTGTCTAGTTTGATGACAATAGTGTCCAGTCTCAAGTTCACTCTGATTCTGATGACTCCAAAAACGCAAAGAGTTCAGCAAAAAGCAGGGCAAAGATTTCAGCTAAATGCCTTAAACATGTTTCCCTCCCAGCATCGGCTCCCTCGCATGTTTTAGGCCGAGACTTTGTGTAATTTGTTTGAAACGACATCAAGCTGGAACGATGGTTTCTTCTTCACCTGTCACACCATAACTGTCAAGTGAATGTATTTGCATTTTGCCAAAGACTTAGTTCTTGTTACTGTTTATTTACAGCCCGCCTTTATGCATCATGAGAGCAGTATTATTAGGAAAACACACATTGTTCATGATGAAAGTATATGTATAAATTCTATGCAGTGCAGAGATGGTCATCATATGCATATTCAGCTGTAAACCTAAAGGTAGGTGGACTTTATTTAATGTTATGTTATTTACAAATTGTTCATTTGTAGAAGGAATTTTTGTGTGTGATGTGAAGACACTTCTCTGTAAATACAGTAAAAAAAAAAAAAATGTCATTCTTGTCCATCGGTATTATCACTTTCATTATACTGGTCTCACTTGTACAATAATAAAAGTGTCTGAAATCTTTTACGCAAAGGGGCTGCATTGTGTTTCTGATTGTGGATTATCAGAGTCAATGGGTTTTAAGTTTTAACTCCAAGACTTAAACAACTTCAACAGAGAGACATACCAGAATTAAATGGGTGAGTATTACCATGGCACAGCTAAAGACACAGAGGGAATGAGTCAGTTTGCTCCTATTTGGTCCCAATTATCTGATGAAAAATGTGTATCATAAGCTTGATTTCATTTATCTAACACTATATAATGACAGTAAAGTATACATATAAGGAGTACAAATTGTGTTTGAGATGGCAAATTACTTGGTCTTCGCAGACTGCTGACATCTGAACAAAGACAAAGTTGAAATAAACAACACGCTGTAATGAATTCAGGCATTTAATGACAATGTTTGGAGATAAATGTATTTACTTTCCAGGTATAAAGATCACATGGTACATGGGAGGGCTACAGTGAGAATGCCTCTGAATGTTTTCTCCATGATTTGGATCACTGAGCAGCACATAAAGTGTTTAACCTCTCTACGCTTTGTAAAGCTGAATTAATTTTTCTAGCAGTGTGCCTGAATTCAATTTGTGCTAAGTTGCAGAGAGAGAGATTTATGCATGAAATCCCTCTTAGAGCTTATTTTCACTCTTTTGCCTCTATAATCCCTCCGCTACTGTCGCTCTGTATGACTTCGTTATATCATTATTGATTTACAACAAGTGGACACTGTTCTGTTTAGTGTGGTACAATTTGCAAAGGATTTTGGTGGCGTACATGATAATGTAGGAGGTATGAACATCTTGAATGATGTCAGACATTTTGACTTTATTGGATGAGGAAGAATGGGAATTTATATGATCTTCAATTAGTAATTCAGCCTTTCATTTCAAGGCCGTGTCATAGCCCAAACACCATTCTCAATAGTGTGTTTTAATGCTCATAACATTGACTTTGACTTGACTCCTAACTCTTGCCCAATATGCAACCGCAGCAGTGATATCGCAGCTAATGAAAACGATTATGGGTAATGAATGAAAATAGTTAGGAAGCATACTCAACTTCTATCACCCACTAAAATTTCCACACAATCACCCAAATGACAATCTCTTCCAGAGGAGAAAAGAGCGAGTTCCTCCGAAAGGTTCTGAGCTGAACTGTTGAGTTGTTTGGTGCACTCTGATCCCCCTCAGTCCACGAGGAGACCCTTTCGCTTTGTAATTCAATTTCTCTGCCTGTTGTTTATTTCATAGCTCCCCTGTGAAGCATCAAAAGCTGATGTTCTGTCAGCCCCTAACTGTCGTATATGTTTGTCATTCACAGCCCTTGTTAAAGGAGGGGGAAAAAAAAACTTGACTCCTTCCTTTCCCCAGCTGAGAATTCCCAGTAGTAGAATTATTCTATTTAGATGGAAACTTTTTTGTCACTCTCCTGTCTAAATTGGCATATCTGGCTCTCTCGCAGAAACCAATAAACTGTGAACCTGGATGCATCTGTCAATCAAGCTCATCTTTGCTGCAGCATGCCAGATGACAACATCCACAGGAATATATATATATATATTTATATATATATATATATATATATATATAACAGTGGCAGGATAATCTGATTGGCTCTCATCAGAACGGCATTACAAAAAGCACCTGTCACTGTCTTTGCTCCTCAAACAGTCCGTGGGACTATAAGGAATCAAAATCAATAGGATCTCCTCAATAGCAGAAGGAGAATGTTTCCCTCAGACTGACAAAATCTAAGTGCAACCTTTAGTATCAGAGTTGCACTTCAAAGTTCAACGATGTAGAAGTTCAAACAAAAATCATTTTAATTCAGATGAAAAACTTGCTCAGTAATCAAGTTAATGTTGAGTGCTGAAATGTTGATTTACTGTACAGTCTATACATGAAACGCGCTGTTTGGCAGCTCAGGGCTTTAATTCACTTGTAAAAAAATAAATAAAAAAACAACAATCTAGTTATACTCTACCTTTTTGTTCACTGTCTAACTCTGACATTAATATGATTATTTCTCATTGCATCAGCAGTAATTATCCTAATGTATAGAAAAAGTATACTCAGTCCTCCTTGTTATTGATCCATTTAAATTATGCTACTTCATCCAATAGATTGCTCCTAAGGATGTTGAATTATTATGCCTAAAAAGTTGCACAAGACATTAGGAAAGTATGTATATATAGACCGTCCAATCTGTTGTGTAGAGCTGTTTCATTAGTCTCTAAGAGATGAAACTTGAAAATTAAAGATCCATTGAATTATGTTGGATTACATGCCATTGCATTTGCAAGAAATAATTATAAAGGAAAATATGCACTGGAATAGATTGCCCCCTCTAGACCATAGAACTGTGTTATAGAGAGTATACTATCTCCCATTCCCCTCATGGACAGGGATCCTAATTGTGAAAAGCACTTGAGACAACTAAGTTGTTGTCATATCTATATTATGTAATTTATTGACCTATTTGTTTCCCTTTTTATTATTATTTTTTCCAGAATACTAATATTATTTGGTTTAATGGTATCTCTATTTGTATGTTGTATCCTTTGGATAGCCATTGCACTGCTTTGTCTTACTATAAAATCAATACAAAAGTTTCTATAAAAAGATCAATTGAATAATGTTCATCACGTATAAGAAGAAGATAGTTGCCACTCTTAGTATGGGAGGATGTGTGTTACAGTATATTTCTGTCAGATGCTGCACAGGCCGGTCTGGGCTGCAGCACATGCACTGATCAGGTTCACATGTAATAGATCGAGGTAAGACCACACAAAGATTTTGACAAGAATAGGAAGGCCTACTGTTTCAGGACTTCATGTATTATACAGCGTATCTCATCATGCATAACTTCAAACTGCAGTGGCAGATCTGACTGTTGACCTTTAGAGCCGCTCCGTACTCCTACATGCCGGCTGAACACTGTCTGTGTGGTTGTACAGCGGTTCTATGAATATGCTATAGCAACTGAATTATAATTTGGTTACTGGTGTGTCAAATGTACAATAAATCCTCAGGATGTTATCATTTGCAATGACACGCCAAGACGGGGGCTGAGAAAATATGAAAACGTATTTCACATCTTTATATCTGAATACTGGTTTGACGTTATGAAACAGGAAATAGATCTGCTGCTTTATGTGCTGTATCTAATTGGATATGGCAATATATAATACGATTCTCCAGTATCCATCAATTCCTGTGTTAGACCTGTTTGTATGGCGGTGTCAGTGGGGCAGCCTAGCTTGTTATGATGCCTGAGCAGCAATTATGAGGTAATTTTTGACTCTTGCTGTGTGAGGCCATCCAGAAGATACTTGAGGGGAGGTTCCTAATGAGTGAGCAGTGATTGATTGAACATAATAAGTGCCCTGCTTGACTGAAAGTGTGTGAGAAAAAGAGGGAATGGTGGTGGTGGAGGGGGGGGGGGGGTCTCAACGTGTCAGAATGACAGCATATTTCCAAACGAAGCAAATGACCAGCTATTAGACCTATTATGGTAGGTGAGCACCACACCTCAGCCCTCAGCCAAAACCAGGCCGCTGGCTGGGCCGGCGTATCTGCCAGCATGTAGCCACGGCCAGCCCCAGCCAAACCTCATTTACCCTTCACCAGTAAATAATTACCCTAATGGCTATTGTGTGATACATGATGCAATTAAAGCCTAATGCAATGCGCCTCACTTAGTGAATGTGTCAGGTCCCACATAACAGGAGTGGTGGTCCAGCAGTCTGGGGAGGCAAGCGGGGCCGGCTACCTGACTGGCCAGTAATAGGGATATCCTCCAAAGCAGACAGAAGAGCTCCCTAATCAGCTGGATCTGTCAGCTAGGCTTGTTTGTTTGCAACCCAGGGAACCCTGAAATATTCAGAGAGAGGGGAAAGAGAAGGAAAAAAACAGAATTTGATGCGAGCTACGCCGGCTATTCCTGTTAGGGACCTCGACAGAGAAGGAATAATAGAAGTGGGTAGAGAGGAGAGAGGGCAGAATCATCAACCCCCATCCTTTCCCCCTAACCCCAGCTTCTCCTCCAGCTCCCCTCACCCCCACACTCCCAACACCCCAGTCACTGTCAGGCCAAACACATGATGAATTGCCCTGTCAACAGAATTCATTCAGGGACCAATTAATTCAGCAGAAATGAACTAGAGCCATCAGTCGCTGAAAAACTCGGAGCAAAGAGAGCAAAGTAGCTCTCTTTGGAAGAAAGGGAGAGGGTGTGAGAGAGAGAGCAAGAGGGGAGAGCAAGAGGGGAGAGAGAGAGAGATAGAGAGAGAGAGAGAGATAGTGAGAGAGAGAGAGAGAGAGAGAGAGAAAGGAAGAGAGAGAGAGAAAGGAAGAGAGAGAGAGAAAGGGAGAGGGTGCCAAGGGAGTGCAGTGGAAGTTAGCCTGACAGGAATTGGTCATTTAATGCTTTAGCGCACTGGAGACAGCCCCTGTCATACAGGAAGCCATGACAGGACTCCCCTGGTACTTTATTTATTAATTATCCAGAGCAGCAAGGGGCATTTAACTGTCTCACTCCAGGCCTGTCAACTCGACTTCTTGTCATTTCCCCTCCATAAACAGGTCCTTTAAAGTCGAGTCGAAATCAAAGCAGAAAAAAAATGTAATTCTTCAGAGAACAGACAAATATTTTTGTTCTAATGGTTGTTCACCAAATTTCAATTTTCATACTTCAGTTCCCTGTAAGTTACTGCTGTTCCGAATCGATGGGGAAGCAAAGTGTGCCCCCTGTTTCTTATGTGGTACTGCAGGTGCGCAAAAATATAAACACCTACATGTCATCAATGATACATTATGAGGCATCATATTATGTCAGCCGATCAGCTGTCAACAGCGAAAGTGCCTAACAAGTCAGGTCACTCATGACACAAACGCTCCTTGAAGAATAAACACTCCTATGAGAAAATGTTATATATAAAATATTTTTGCCCATCTTCTGATGAAGAATAATCATCAAAAAGGTCTATTTCAGCAGCACCACCACCTATACAATTCAATCCAGCTTATTCCACCAAATATCCCGCTGACAGATGTCCTTATCAGTTCAAATTTCCAGGTAAGTAGATTTTGAATCAGTGTGCTCAGCAATATAGTTTGCATTGGAATTTACTGCGATAACCTTTCCTTCACAGTTGTGGTTTATCAACTGAAAGCCACTCAAGTCGCCGGCGCTCTATGGGTTTTCACAAGGTTATGTGGCTGAGTAATGACCTTTCATTAAAGGGACATTAGCCCCAAATCATAACAACACAGCAATGCAGTGGGGACTGGCCGATGGGTATAGTGTCAAGTAGAGGTCTGCTGAAGAAAATGAGCCCAAAAGTGAAAAACACTGGTATTTTTCTTTAACATGATGATAAGGTTAAAAGCATGAAATCTACCCACCTATTGAAAAATATATATTTTCCGAGGGGATACAATTTGCTGAGTGTGGCTTTCATTTGTGGGAGAGGTGCCAGAGAGACTGAATGCAGTTGCTGTACAAATAGTCTACTGTGTGAGGACATTTTGGCACAGAGAAGCAAAGAAGGTGGCAGAATATTCAAAATAGGGTATTATATCATTGTATTGCATGACACTTGCATTCTTTCTGATATTACTATATGCTTTAACCTCTGCTAAGAATCATCATTTAAACCTCTAAAATTCCCTTCCACCTCACTGCTATTATTTTTTTCTGTTTTCCTAGTGCTTTTATTTTATGTGATCTTGTTTATGTTTACAGGAATATTGTCACTGCACTGTGGCTCTATTGACCGCCATAATATTGGTTGATTGCAATGATCTAAGAATTATAGCTTATTCTACTGTTGCACTCAATGTAAGTCACTCTAGTTAAGACTGTTAGCTAACTGCCTAAAATGTAAATCATGAATTGAGAGGAATCAACTAATGAAACTACAGAGTGAGAAACATATTGTTACAGAACAGCCCTTCTTTTCTAAATGTAGTGTCCGGGTCAGCCCAAAAGAAAACTAAAGTTACATTAAAAGATGATCAGTGGGTAGCTAGCAAGGTTTTGGCCTAAAGTAACTTTCCTCAAAACTTCCAAGCTAATATGCGGGTTGCTACAGATTGAGAGCAATTGAGTGCAACATGCTGTCTCCATACGGTTGCTGCAGTGCTGTTTTGTCTGCTGGAAACTCAATGAGTCTGTGGTTGACCTATCCAGTCAAAGGTTTGATCTTTCTCTATTGTGTCGTGTTGATCAGGCAGTAAATATTTGATGGACTCTTTTCTTCAGCCCGCTATGCATCCCGGTGTAACAGGAGGATGAAGTGGCAGCTGGGAAGCTGCTAATGCCATCAGGTATTCCTTACAAAGATCAGCAAATGCAACCGAAGGACAATCACCATCCACGCCACCTGACAAATTCACCGTGCCTAACAGCATCACACAGCACTTTCATGGGATAGAAAGTACAAAGAAACTACATGAAGGAATGCTGAATGATTTATCATCCAAAACTCATCTAGTGTTAAATCCTCACAGCAACATGGGAGACATGACCCTAAATAAACACCTTGCAGAGAGCTGATCATCCAAAACACGGCTAGTGTTAAATCCACACACTGGCATGGTAGTCACAAACCAAAACAAGCAGCGCCCAGTCGAGAGCTGATCTTCACTGCAAGTTTGAAACAAAGGCGATGAATCTAGAGGAAGCCAGAAATAAGGAGATGTGCTGCAGTATATAATTAATTAAATGAGACTAATTAGGAACATGAGAGCAGGTGCCAGGCTATGGGCTGACAGCACAGACAGCCAGACAACAGGAAGGAAAAAAAAAAAAAAACTCTGGGTAAGGGGTGTAACGTGACAAGAGGAGGGACAAAGCAACTTTCTGCGTTTTGTCACATGAAACCTCCAAGGAATATATGTGACAGAAACTGTAGACCCAGACGCCATGGGGGTCTTTCCTTTGTTTATGACAGATTTTCATTTTGCCAATTTGAGGTTTATGCAAGCACGAGATTTTCCTCCTAATTTCTGCTTATGAATTCAAAAAAGAATTGTATAACTGAGATACTAGGATATGAATATGTGTAATAGCTCACTGGAGATAGCATAGAGATGTCATGTATTTAGAAATACTATGCATATAAATGGTCATTTCATGGTCGTATCAGTGGCTGCACAGTCTGGTGTAATATGGATTTACAATTGTAATATAGATTCCTGCTCAGGAAAAGTATTGTAGATCCTATACTCAACTCATGGTTATATTTTGTCATTTTTTGGGTGATAATACTAATTCAGGACTACTAGTTGCTGGGCCAGACTGTTAGGAAGTAGCTGCTAATATTACAGAATTGATACTATGGGCATAAACCATTCTGCAATGTATCATTTGGATACATAGGGTCTTTTCTGTGAAAGGCAGGAACTAGAGGAGAGAAGCATAGTGGGGTAAAACCTGTATTTTAGCCACAAAGACAGAAAAAAGCAGCCCTCCTCCTCTCATTCTCTCACACCAGTGTGGTTCCCAACATTACGGAAAGTCCAGCTTGTGCGGCAAGAGAAGCTCAGAAGGGGCATCAGCCTATTTTATCACAATTTGCTCGCTAACCAGTTACAAATGTGGCATGTGATGACAATAATGAGGCTTGATGTCACTTAGCCTTTGGGCCGTGTGTGTGGAATAGTAAAGCAGGACGTCAGGGTGCTGCAGGTCCTCCACTCTGGCACCCGGAGGCCTCCTGCACGCAAGGTGACAGACACCTCAGTTAGAGAGCGAGCCGCCTCTCTAACAGCATTATAAATTACTGTAGATCCTATTTGTGTCAGTGGAGGCAAGTGAGGGGAAAATTCAACATCAGCCTATTTATTCATTTACTTATTCCCTGGCTCGGCGAGGCTGGCTGCTGCCTGAGAGCGGCTCCGCTCTGCAGTGCCACTCTGCCTCAGAACAAATGTCGTGTGTTTAGAGAGACGCATGGGCATTTTAGAGCCGCTGGTGATATCAGAGTAAATCAGGCCAACGCAGGGAAAGCATTACGGTGCATTTCTTGTCAACAGATTTTTTTTGGATGGAGTATATTGATCGACCGGGCTGTGAAACAACCATAAAGTGTGGCTGAACCTGCTAAAATATGTGCAATATAGACAGCATGTTTTGAAGAGGGGCATGAACTTATCCAAACATCCTGACTGTAATGTAACAGAATTCACTCACAGAGTTAGTTAGAGCTTTTTTGAACGGATGCTGTGTACCCAATAAATATGCTCACCTCACTGAATGTTCAAAACAAGAATGTTAACAGTTCTTACTTTGTGTAATCAATAATGAGTGACAGAGAATGGATTGTGAAAAAAGTCATTTCCCAGCTAACAATGCCACAAGTGATTTAAAGGACCAAAGTGACCACAGTTCGATATGTTTTTGTGCGCACCTGTTAATTCACCAAAAAGCTAATGCCGAAAAAGAGATGGAGCTTTCGTTTAATTATCAAGGGATGGCTTGGACTGTGCATCATCATTAGTTTGACTAAATAGCGTCGGTCAGTGACTCAAGTAGTGGTAAATGGCACAATTAACAGGCTGAGCAGGGAGAGGTATATTCAATTTGAAAGCCTTCTTTCTTAATCCATCTCCTGTGATCATGTGAAACGCTGAGCTATGGGCTTTTACATTCAATGACATTAATCAGGTTAATTCCAAGTAAAATGTCAACATTGTAATAAAGAACTAGCACACTCTAGCAAAACTTAAATGTCTATGAACTCAATCGAACTAAATTCAAATGACGCTGCCACACGGGTTTTATCCTCCCCATCTCCGTCTTCATTTGCTCGCGCCTTCTTCTTCTTCTGCACATTCAACACAAGTGATTACACAGATTCCCCTTCAGCTGAGCATATTTGATTAACAGCTAAAAAAAAAAAAAAAGAAAAAAGCGCAGATTAGTTTGGAACCTACGTAGCAACGGCAACAATGAATAGCTTAAGTAGAGACACCAGGGAGGTGTTGACATGCTTCCTTAACATGAATCTGTTGTTCCTTGTTCTCCTTCTCCCAGTGCCCCAGTGCCCCGGTGCTTAATCCCTGAGTGCACTTGCTCCGTAACCCCAGCAGGTGCACTGGGAATTTATAAACACAGCTGGTGCGTCTCAGCGTTCAAACTGGCAGATCTACCCTCACCTCGCACCTCACCCCACCAGAAGCCCCAGTTTACCCAGAATACCATGCATAGCTGAGGTTTATGGTATTGCTTTAATCAAGGCTGCAGTTGAGATAGGGTTCGAGCAATATGGGTGTTTGAAGGCCGCTACCGACACTGATATTTTTTTAGACTGAGGTCACCGATAGGCAATATTTTTGTGTTGATATTCAATATCTTTTTTTTTTTGGGGGGGGGGGGGGCATATAGATGTCAACAATCCCCCAGATCTGCGTTCTTGTCAGGGTGGAAAAGCCTCTGAAGCAGCATTTAGACCATCATGTGACACTAAAACTCTCTATTGAAACTAATGACTGCCAATTCTTTTGGGGTTAGCAGCTCTTTAAGGCAGGGTGACCCACCGCACCTATTCAGTGGTAGGGGAAAATCCGGGATGCATTACTGCCTTTAAATGAAGAGTAAATTTACAACTGAACAATTAGATGAATAAATAAAATATGCATAGAAAATATGTATTATGTAGCTTATGTAGCTGTGGTCAGGGAGGAACCTCCATTATATTGGAAGTGGACAACACTGACTGACCAATATCTAATATTTAAACAAAGCATGATATATCAGCAAGACCACCTTAGTCGAGTCCAAGTCAATTCCAAGACCCAGTCGAGACCATAACAGATGGAGTCTTATTCAAGACCAAGAAAAAAAACAGGCACTAAGCAGCGTACATGTCTTTCTAAATGTAAAAATACTGCTGAAGAAGTTTCTTACAGACCAACAGAAATGTAGATCTATCTGCAGCAGCTCTGTACTGTGCCTGTCAACATCCAACTAATTAATACAGTGGATTTTGAGTGATCACTGCATAGAAATTTGAGGATCATCACATACTACAGACAGGTGCAGTGCCTTAAATTGTTTGTAGTGCTGGGGAGAAAATAAACAGAGGTAAATCAGGTGGAGAAAAACATATCTTTGAAAATGTATACATAAGCGGGAAAAAGTCAAGTCAAAATCCAATAGTGGCTGAGACCAAGACAAGTCCGAGATGTCAGAAAAGTGATTTTGAGACACTTATAATGTTACAAATCTGCAGATTGAGAAGTACAGTTTGTGTCCATGTAATGCGTAATACTGCACACTGCATCTGCTCCCTTGTGTTATGTGTGAACAGGTATGTGATCATAAATATCCAAGTGGCTCTTGTCTGTTCTACAAACTTGATGACAGTGCATAGCGGTTGTCTCATTCACTCTGATTTAATGTTCTACTTGGCTCTGCATTTTAACTCGTTAGAGTGTCGTAGTCTATAACTGCCCATGAACGTTAGTCCTGATTGCCTAGGAAATTCACCGCTCCCGGCCTTTAATGAGAGTGGACAGAGGTTAGAACAGCTCAATAGAAGAGATAACCAGTCTTTGATCCAAACAGCCATGCAGAACATACTGGCAATACCATCAGAAAATGTACTGTCAGGAATTTTGGATTTAAATTACACCTGATTAACCTGAGGGAGGCCGGAAGGAGGAAGACTTTGGTGGACTTGGACAGGCCGTAAAGAAACCTGCCATCTTTCCTTCGGACATTAACCCTTTGCACAAGAAAGGAAGAATTCATGTATAGATCAATTGCCCCATCTAAAAAGAAAATCAGTCAAGAACTTCACGTCACATGGCGATGAGGGATTTTATTTTCACGCACCTGTCATTCACTTCCATCTAGAGCGGTGGAGAAGTGAGAGAACAGGCCTTGCTGATCAAGATCAGTGAACAATCTCACGTCTGCAGATGTCTACCGGTTTATTATCATAAAACATCGACACACCAGCCTGTTGCCATGAAACATGCATCACAGAGAGGTTCCATTTTAAATTCAAATGGACCACTTTGCAATAGACCTGTATAAAAACTGCCTGCATAAAGCTGCATTAGTCAGTATAATAATTAAAAAGAGGAACGTGATTGTACTATCTTCAGTATAGGATGAAAAATTCCCCAAAGTATTTCCCAATAGACCGATATGCAAAACATATCTATAGAAAAGAAATGCCATTACCCAATTAATTACCTAATTAATATTTTTTCTCTAATCTTGATTGTGTTTCAACAACACTCCTGGCCATTGTCTGACTTTTATTAAAATTGTAAATCTATCCCAAAAAAATCAGCGTTGTCTCAAATCCCCTGGCTCTTGAATATTCAAGGGGGTCAGCTGAGAGGATTTGAGCATCCGGAGATGCCTCCACATCCACAGTCTGACCGTGTGCTGCGCCTTCCAAAACACCTGAGGGGGGAAATGATTTCCCTATCACCAGGCTAATGGTGTTCATTTCTGTTAATCTGTGGCCCAGTGTTTTCCAATTTGGAGGGTGTATCCTCACTCTCCACTGTCTATTATGCTCCAGGGCCAGGGAGAGGCTAGTTTCTCCCCATCTTGTGGCACTTGAATTAAATGGAAGCAACTTGATTGCTGGAAAGCATGCGGCCGGGCCATAAAGCAATTAAGACATTCCAATTCTTAGCCAAGGGACGGGACAGCAAAGGCTCAGGAGAAAATTAATTTGTATATAATGATATCCCCTAGTCTTTTTATTCACATTTTTGTTTCATTGCTCTTTTGGGCTCTTTTGTGTGGATATTACGCTCCTCTCTCGCCTTGTCAGAGAGATGAAAACAAATCTGTGTTTAATAGGTCCACCGTGGACAGACGAGGTCTATTAGAGAGCCATTTAAGAGCGAATGGGAGGACGGCTTAGAGACTGGTCACAGACTGGACACGCTGCCGCTCTTCTCCGTGTCCACTCCTGTTTGAAGCTGGATTAGATTCACTTAAGCTGGATTCCTACTTAGATTTATTCATTCAGATCAGCGGTGAGGCGGCAGCACGTGTAAAGCAGCTGCGACGGTTGTGGCTTGTTGTCAGTTTACTAACGCGGGCCCGATCTGCTCTCTTTTCAGTAGTGGTACATCCAACCTGCTTAACTTGGGTTAATTTAATTGCCGTGTCATTTCGTTATACCCAATTCGCTGTGCACAAGGATGTAACTAGAAACTTGCTCGAGGAAAAAAAAAGATTTCAAAGAGTGATAATCATTTTCTAATCACGAGAGTGCGATGGCTCATAGACACTAAATGTTTGAGTGCAAACAATTTTCTCTCCAGCTGGCCTCTTTATAGATCATGAAAATATACTACTTAAATCAATGGGAGACATCCCACACACAATGGCAGCCCTGCTGTTCAATGATGACTTTTGTATTGGGGATAATCTACTGAGGTCATCAATCATGTCATGCCACCTCCATTCTGGAAAAAGCACTGGCTGATGTAATGGCTTGAAACGTACCTATTACAAAGAAACTCCCTTCTTCCTTTCCTAATGAAAAGAAGATGAGTGTTTATGTGATATATCTTATCTTTGATAATAATTTTATTAACTATGAAGTGTAAAAAAATCACATTGTCGTCATTACAGCAGAATACCTTAGACTACAGCGCCAAGGGAGTCAATAAGGCAAATTGCTCCAAATTCACTGTCAGGCATGTGGCGAGACAGGCATTTTCACAGCCAAAGACTCCCCGGCTGAGCTGGAAATGTACAATTGACCCTGTCTGCCTTTTCAAAATGGCGCAACATTATAACCTGGGGGAATGTGTTGTCATCCAAATGAGATAAGTTTATTTTCTGAGATCTAGCATTTGTTCCATCAGGCGGGGAGGCTATAAAGCTAGAAGGATCAGTGGGGAGTCGAGCTCGGCACATGTGGCGCGAACGAGGAGCCCGACGAAAAGGCTTGGCCACCGCCCAAATCTCTGCCTCTGCCTTCTGTGCGGGCCCAGCCTCGGAAAGCAGGAGGCCACAATATTGTGGAACAAATTCCCTCTAATCGGAGCACGGCGGTCCGGGGCTCCGGTGGGAAGGCTGCTCTCCTGTGCCCTCCCCGCCTGTCCCAGAGATCAGCCCGGTTTACCCTTCACAGTGCCAACACAGCGCAAGACGGATGAGATGTCGGCGGGGGGGTTAGAGCTGTCGGGATCCCTGTCTGCGGCGGCCCGTCCGCGGACCGCTCATGTGTGCTCTCAGCAGGCCGGCGCTTGCCCTGGAGAAAGGACTGGACTGGAGAAGAGCTGGCACGGGAGCGGCCTGCTCCCACCTGCATCCTCCCAGCCAACACTCATGCAACTTTCACAACTTTCAAGCCTGTAACTGTATATACCTCCATGCAAAACAGCTTCATTGTTATGGTTCAAATTTGCCTGAAGAAATCTTGCATGACCTGAAGTTTCAGTTTCTGAGACAAACAAAAAAAAAGATCTATATTTAACCTGTAAAATTTTCAAAATAAAACACTAGACTGCAGGGAGAAACTTTTAAATCATACGTATAACACTTAACATTTTCAACTGCAAACATCCCACACAGGCGAGCAAGGATCCTCCTGTTGTCAAGGACTACATTTAGATTAAATGCGGTGCCATAGGCACTGATGGAGACAGGTCACGTGTTCTGGCGGGGACTGTATCCATCAGCTTACAGTCATTTTACAGCAGCATGCAAGGCTCCTCGGCTCAGGATTGATCGAGACAGGAAAGGAGTGGGAGTGATGAAATGTATAGCAGATAATTATTTAGCGTGATGTATAACTTTACCATGAAGCTCCTCCAGCACTTCTTGCAGGCAGCGTCTGAGGGCGTCGCTGTTGTTCGCACCACACTCTCAAGTTTGAGTTCTTCAACTTTAAAATGACAGCTTTAAGATGCATTCGTACATAGTTTTGTTTTGTAATTTCTTTGTGACTTATGGTTCTGGGCTTATTCTTGAATTGAAGGAGACGAATGAATGGGTCATCATGAGGCTATGAGGATTAGAGCAAACCAAATTATGAGTTGGTTAAGATTCAAGGCCTTCACATAACATTGTTCAAGTCGCTGAATATCCATACATACTTGGAATGGCATTCTCTGACTTGTTTGTCCTCCGTCTCTTCTCATCCCTCTGCCAAAACCTGAAACATGTGTCCTCATTCCAATATGAGCGGAACATTTCTATTTTATGCATTAGAGCACTGATTAGACAGAGTATTTTACATGATCACGTTTTAGCCTCAGTGACTCAAACTTCAGACTCAAACTGAGTCTTTAACTATCTGGGATTGAACAATTATCACAACATTTCAGTTTTAATAGCCCATTTGATTTTGGTATTGCTCACACACTTCCTTCTTTACTCTGCTAGCTGCTGGTCTTCTGCTACGTTCAAGTCATATTGGAAGAAGCAGACAAACAGGATGACATTTCGTTGCTACAACTTCACGTGTTTAATTTTTTTGAACACCCACATTTAAAATCATTTATATTTATTAATTTATAATCTATTTAAAATCTAATCTAATGACATTAATGTGGCATCAGAGTACTTGAACTTCCTTCCTACTTGCTAACTAGCTTGTGCTGGTTAAAATAACATATCTAATACTGCAATATACTCAAGTTCAGGCCATAGATAATCAGACAAGCGGATGTAGGCAAGTTTCATTGCAGTTATTATGTTGAAAAGGACATGTTTTGGGTGCTTTTTGAGTTTCCCTTGGCTTCGTTGGATTGTATTTGACAGCAGCGCTCCCTGCAAACTGAGAGGTAAGTAAACCCTAAAAGGTAAAAATTTTGATCAGAATTGATTGGCATGATAGCAAAAACTATGAAAATTAGGCCCAGGTTGAAAATAACTAGAATTGTCTTTAGAGAATAGATATTCAGCACCTGTGTGCAATGCTCCATGGGATCCATCTTGTTTACTAATGTGCTTACATTACATTTTATATTATGATTACTTGAAATTTTGGTGCATTGTAAAGCAAACAATTTCTGTCTGTCTTTATCTCTAGCAAAACGCTTATAGAAAACCATTCTAGGAATTCTTCCAGCTGCAAAGCCGAGCTGAGCGCTGTTAAGCGCCTGAGTGTTCCCCAAGCCATTTTCCATTTGCAATAAACCCTGTTTGAAACAGGCCAGAACAACAGAAAAGTCGACTTGTTAACACAGAGAGGAGGAGGAGGACTTGCATGGTCTCAAATGAGCAGTCTGGGGCATTTTCATGCACTGGGGGGTGGATGGGCTGGGAGGAGGGGTGTGATCTCCATAGCAACAGTCAAGTCCCCAGCTGTCATGTTTGGGCTGAGATAGGTGCTGTGAGCATAGGGACCACTTAACCCCAGCCACACTTCAACTTAGGAAGTTAAGATGCTGCTGAGTGTCTGTGCTGTGCCTCACTTAAAATGCAAACTATATACCCATGGGAAGATAAGGGAATGCTTTTGAATTAACCCAGGGATACAGGAGCTATGCAAAAAGCCTCTTCAGAAATAATTAACCATCAATGTTTTGGATGTCATTGAATGAAGTGTAAAGAAAAACAGTGTGTGGGTTCAGGCTGGCACACAAACACAATGAATTCCCAGTTTATCGTCATGTGTCACTTGAATCATATCCGCTGGTCGCCAATTACAGTAGCTGGGGTCTATTGTTCAGTAACCCAAGCAGGCGTACTCTCAGAAGTTACTTAATGAGAGATACTACCAAATTTTCAACAGCTAAGAGACATCAAAAGTATGTTTTTTTTTATCTCCAAAAAATAAATTACCTGTCAATGTTGGTGAAACCCAGTTTACAACACATTCATGAATACTAATGTAAACCTTATGACAGGTTTCATATGATGTTCATGTAATATCTGTTATTCATGACACAGCAGTGGGACAGTTCCACTTTATTGGGTTGGAATGTCAAAATAAAAGTCCTCTTGACAAATTGGTTACCTTGCTATTTATTATACGCACTGCTCTCTGTAAAAGTGTTACTCACCTTTCCGAGTGCTGTCCTGGTCATAGAGTTCATCCAGCCAATTACAAGCCACTGAGAACCCTTAATGTCCAAATGTGCCAAAATGGAATAATATTATGTCTGTGGCTGCGGACATACCTTACCTAGGCAGGGAACATGGGATTATTTCATTCTCAGGTGCTTGTAAAGTGAGGGAAACACAGACCAGTGTAAGGGCAGAGCATGAGAAGCATGAGAAACTTTCTTTGAGATGTCTGCATATAAAAATAGCATGTAATAGCATGAATAACGTAATGAGCAACTCAAGTCTTTTCTGCTTTAGAAAGAGCAATTACAATTTATTTTGATTTTCTCAACCAATAAATTAACATTAATGTTCCATCACAACATTTCAAATGTTATACATATTAAATGAATAGCTTATGAGGCTGACATTAGGCTTGACTCATTATTCATGCATGTGAAATGTAGCTGACATTCAGACATTATGACTGTGTTATGGGTTTCAAGTAAAGTACTACCATTTTGGTCCAAAACAGTCCAAAATTTAATGGAAAAGATCATTCAAAAGCCTTTTTAAAACCGATATTAATTTAAGAGGAGAGGGCAGTCCATTCTCCTCAAGTATTTTATTTGTTTTTGCAAAAAATACAGTAAAGAAGAGACAGGAAAGTGACTAGACCCATAACCAGTGGCAAGAGCATGTTACGTATAATAGAACAGACTGAGCCACCAGGATGCTCCCATGTTTTGTTTTGTTTTATTTTTGGTTTTGTTTTGTTTTCATATGTCATATCGACCTGCTGATATCCATCAATATTGAAGATAAGATGAAACTTCATTGATCCCTGTGGGGAAATTAGATAAATCTGGCCTCTACCAAATCCACCAGAACACGTGGCTTGCCGTCTGCACATGTGATTGGAACGGACGGGAATGCAGCTTGAACAGCAGCCAGTCATCTCTACATGCTAGATGCTCGGTCTCCTCCTGAGACGGAGCGTTTCAAACGGCCTTCCCCAACATAACAAATATTGCCTACGACAGGCCAGACAAAATGCCCCTGTTGTTTTGCAAGGGAAAATGTGGCATTGTCCCTCCGTGGCGGTCCCCTTCTGGGTGTGAATGGCCATCTAATCAAGCTCTCCCTTTCACTGCAGCTGGTTTACAGCGAACAGCGGGGCTGACCTCTGAGGGGCCTGCCTCCCCCTCCCCGTCCTCTGGGACCCTTCAACAAGCTTTAGAGGCCAAATGAGGTGTAAGTCTATTAAAAGGGAGTTTGTGTGTAGATCACAGTCCCTCTGGGGGTGGGGGCCTTTGCCTTGTCATTCAGGTGCGGCTAATTTCCTTCTGCTCCACACGCAGACACTGGGCAGACATGAGGCCTGCCCACGGTCCTCCTCACACTCAGACAAGACCCGCTGCTAGAATTTCAAATGACAGCTTCTCGCAGAGGCAGCAGGTGATTTATTAACACAGAATGGTGAAACAAAGAGACATTGCCTTAATGTGGCGGATTATATTCCCAATGTGGAATACAACGCGGCTGCGCAGCTCTCACAAACCTTCAATTATAGTGAGAGAATGCAGAGCCAATCTTTATAAACGCGGCAATCCAATTCATTTAATAAGACTACAATGCAAATATCACTGTATGCAAATGAGACGGAAGAACAAACAGTGACATTTTTTGCTCGCGTGTTGAAAAAAACTCTCTTCGGGCAGCCAGTTGTTGATTTGGGCAGAATTTGCAGGGATGTGAACACAGCTGTGCTGATAAATATTTGGTCCTGTTGACTGCTGTTTATTGAACTGACAGAGAGAGAGAGGGAGAGGCTGGAGACGCCGACAAGGGAAGAGGAAATGGAGGAACAAGGCTATAGGCAATGCTTGAGTGAATGCGAGTTAGAATTTGTGGCATAAATTGATTGGAAGTGAGGGTTGTCAGAATAACATGATGTTCTACCAATCAGGGCCCTATAAAGAGATCTGTTTATCACGGCTCTAGTGAGGCACCTTCAACCTCACGGCTCCTTCATGCATTCACCAAACACAGTGACAATCACACCAGCAGCAGGAGCGCATTACCTCACTACCTGACAGCCATGTAGGTTATGGAGATTACCGGATCATCTCTGTACATCAAATGCAAATGTACCTGACAATTATGTAGCTATTGTAGATAACTGGACTCTTTCTAGATAACGTATATATGCTGCACTACCAGTCAAAAGTTTCGACACACCTGATTGAATGCACTACGTTTTTCATTATCTTAAAGCCATTTTGAGGCTTATGCTTATGTAGTTGATGCCTATGTATGAATTTCCTTCCAAAGCCTTTGCCTTCAAGGCAAAGGGCGGCTACTTTAAAGAATCTAAAATATAAGATAGTTTTGATTTGTTTAACACTTTTTTGGACACTGCATAATTCCATTTGTGTTATTTCATAGTTTTGATGTCTTTACTATTATTCTAAAAAGTGAAAAATAGCAAAAATAAAGAAAAATGTGTGTGTCCAAACTTTTGACTGGTAGTGTATATACTGGCAGCTGAGTGGATTTTTGAATTCTGATGTGAATCCCTATCAGCATATCAGCCAAATGCATCACGCCTCAAACCACCTTAGGAATGGGCCTATCCTATATTTGGCTGAGAATGAGCTTTTCCGTATCAAGCATTGACAGTATTTGTCAGAGGGGAGCAGGGTCAGCTGGGCAGCATTAACCTCTGGGAGGCCATCTCTGTGCAGTGCATTAGTCACAGAGGGGAGGGGGGGGGGGTCCTGTAATAGATTATTGACCAGCGGGCAGCGGCCTGCACCGCACCATGTGGTCCTAGAGCCGCTGACCTCTTCATCACAGATGGAGGAGCCCACCTGCAGTCCAGAGCGAGGCTAGAGGACACACACACACACACAGAGACAGTCACAGTCACTCACACAGAACACACACGCACTCCTACAGCAGCATAACCCCGGCGACTAATGACAAACACAGAAGTAATATTCCCCGTTTGGGTACAAGACAGTTAGCAGGACAAGGAACCTGAGGGGTATGAAACCATATTCATTCATAGCTATAAAATGGGAGTCCTTGGCTCATCAAATTGAAAGTGCCGGGGAAACAACGATTGCTTCCATGAACTTAGACTACCTAATTAAAGGCAGGCAATTTCTCTCCGAGAGTCACACTCAGGATCTTTAATTGAAATCAAAATGAATATCGCTGGAATACAACGCCACACAGAGCAGGGAGGGGTGGATTGGTGGTGGTGGGGGGAGCATCCTTTGCCATTTCAGCAGAGGGAAGCCACTGGTCTGAGGTCATTTGTATGGTGTCAGCTCATGTGACTTTTCATATTGGACATGTTGACATGCTGAGATTTTGAGATACATTCCACATGAGACCAGAAATCCTTTCACGTTTCTACCAATCAGGCTCAAAAAAACTCAAACATGGCTGCAGTAAAACAGCCAAAAGACAACAAAAGGAACGGAATAAAAACAAATCAGAAGACAAACTGACTTAACCCAAAAAGACAGCAGCTTCTAGAAACCGTTGCCAATATCATCTGTGCTCTGTTTCCCTTTGGCTCAGCCTGGGTTTTTTAATTGTTTGATAATTCATCTCCGAGCTCTAATTTACCCCCCATCGTCAGCCCTGTATGTTCGACCATTGTGTGAGACATTCCGCTGAATTTCAAATGAGCTCGTAGCATATAAACTCCTTCTTCCAGGGAAAGCACCTATTTATGGACATGTTTGTTTGTTTTCCATCAACATTAACCCTTTGGGCGAGGAACGTCCGTATGCCGTCTTTTTTTTTTTTTGCGAGAACGGTCCCGTGAACGTCCTTGGGCAGGGAGTCACACTGTTTCAGCTCCTCTCCGTTTTCTTAATGACTCTTATGATTAAAATATCATAAGATAATTAATGTGGTCAGTTAAATTCTCGACCACAAAGTCATTGATATCAGTTTTGCTTCAGCAGCTGAACCTGTGACCTAAGCACTTATGGCTTATGGTTCTGTGTGAAAATGACCTTAAACCATGATCCTACTTACTACAGTCTACTAATTAACTTTGTGGTTTAATCTCCAAACATCATTTTGTAATGTCTACCATTTTTAAGTCTTAGTTATAACATTCCAAGAGGCAGTATGGGAGAAACACCCATCTTCAGCATTGCAAAAAAAAACATCATCCCTCAAAACACCATGAAACATGCTTTCAGTGTGCACTTAGAAGCAAACACACTCACACACACACACACACACAAAGGATTGAGAATATGGGGCTATCAGAGCTGTGCACATTACATTGACTGGTGGAGGTCTTCACTGTTTAAGTGGAGCTGCCTGCTGAGGTTTTCCTCCCCGGCAGCAGGCCTATAAGAGTGGTAAGTGGCGGTGATGAGACACTGTCCCCTGTGCCTCCTTCAGCTGCCATTCCCTTTAAATTGAAACAGAGTCCTGCAAATAAATGCCACATTCGGAGCAGGGAAAATGCTGGAAAGTTGCATTTCATATAAGCACCCGTTGGGGAATTGGCCCCGGCACAGTCTGCTTTATTCGCTCTGCTTTTTGTTATTTATATGATGAAGGAACAGGGCTACGTCAGGGTCATTCAGTGTTCATTTATCTTTTTATGTTGTGCCGCTGAAGCAGGCTGCTATAGTCAAGACTTAAGCTGCCTCTTAAGCTACACAGCAGTGAATTCTGCAGTCATACTGACACGTAACCCACCTATGGTTTAGAATATCACACGCAATACTATTCTGATGCTATTACCTCATGGTATCAATGTGCATTGGTTTTACCCCCTGTTCATTAGGTTTAAATGGTATCTCTCTTTAAGATTAATTGAAGCTGGGATAAAAGAAGATGGCTCCCAAGGGTGGCCCACTGTTTGTTATTCATGTTGGTCTGAAAACGGCAACAGTAAATCCTCTAAGTTGTTGTTAAGCTGGCTGTATTACCATATGTGTGCCATTTCCATGGAGTGACAGACCCCCTGGATCAAATGGGGACTATTGATCCTGCAGCACTCCATTTCAAGTTAATTGTGCTTGAAATGAGGTGCACACACTCAAGCATACCTGCATTGGGAAGGCTTTATTTATTTATATTTGTCAGGGAACCAGTGTCAGATAAACAGAAAATATTCAATTCACGTCTTATTCAATTTTGCTCAAAAGCGAGTTGTGCTGAAGTATGCTCTGAAAGTGCTTGAACCAGATTGAATCAGACTTTGATCCTCAATAAGGCCGGTCCTTTGTGACAGACAGAGACTACAACAGAACATTTGCCCATGTTTAGGCAATACAATGCAGGAGATTGACTGAAATTACACTTGCAGGGCAATGATTTAACCTCATCAGTGGAAAAACCCTCATCAATTTCTCAGCAGCCTCTTCCTCCCTCCTTTCGGGGCTTCCCAGCTTTTTCTGCTCCGGCGTTAAAGGTGCTTTTCCTGGCTGGAGAGGTAAGTAAACCTGGCTGTAATATTTCAGGCGGGGTCGGGTGAAACCTGGCCTCTCCCTGACCCCTATTCCCTCCGACACTAACAAAGCAGGCTCCAAGGTAACCAGGCATGAAGAGCCTGGCAGAACCAAAGAGGCTGGAAGCGGCAGAGTTCCTCAGCAGACATCCCACTCAGCCTTCAGCGTGATCATGTGCCAGATTATGACTCTGAATACACTACTCAGCCTACAAATCATTTATCTCCCCGCAGCACGGCGGGCTAAAGTGGGGAATCTGGAGTGAAAAGAGGCACAGAAGATTAAATATTTCAGCCTTGATATTACAACATAATCAACTCGCAGTCAGATCAAATCCCACGGGTATTTCCCCTAAACATATCCTCATGACACCCACGCAGTATAAAACCTCACTAAAAAGCTCCGTGTCCTGCAAGGTACAACAGAGCAGAGGGAAATTATGTATAATAGAATATGCCGGCAATGAAAATTTACTGTATCATGAAATTAAATAAAGTGATGACAAAAAGGAAGAATGCACATTCAGGGTCTCTGTCTGTTTAATTCCATATTTTCTACAACAGCCCCAGTGTCAGCCTGGTGGTGAACCACAGTGAATATCACTGCTCCCTCCACTGGCCCTGGGGCCACTGCACAGGGAAAGAGGCCAGCACAGTACCATTTACAGAATAATCTCCTCCCTCCGTTTGTTTATAAGCCTATTCTTTTATAATAGTATATATAAATAAGTGAAAGTGTGTAATGGATCGCATTAAACAGGCAGGCATATTGAGGCAGGATTTAATTTGCATGCCAGATTAGCTTGCTATTGGTCGGGGCAGTGCCGTAGGGCAGCCTATTCATTAATAGGATCTAGTCTCTTCAAATCCATTAAGTCAATTGAACCCATACATAATCTGATTTTAGAGGCACCATGTAAATGGTGAACTGGTGTGCCTGTTGTGGGGCAGCCCTTTGCACTCCCTTCACTGATCTCTCCAGGATGCATTTCACGAGGCTAAAAGAACCTAATTATGGATCACACTGCAGAATATCTTGCATTCAAAATTACAACTGTTACACTATGTTAGTATGGGCCTGTATGTCAGGCTGTGGTAGAGAGCTCAGTATGAAACCACCACAAGGCAAAAAAAATCTGTTTTGTGCAAACAACTCTCGTAAACAACTTAAACTGCGTCCACAGACCGTCAGGACCAGTGAATCCCATTCACGTTAACAAACTCACGGGTGATGTTGGGGGGGTCAAGATGACCTAAATCCTTGTTTGTGAGGCTGGCTGGTCAGAGCTGAGGAGGGGAACACTGCTGGAGGCGCTCTGAACACAAGGCCTGACATAGTCGGGGTCATGCCTGAGCGACCCCACTAGCCCCAGATTTACACACTGTACACACCCCTGCATCTGGGCCAACGGGGAGCCACACACACACACACACAGCTCACAAATGTGCAAACAATAACACACGCATAAACGCATGCACACACACACTCTCAGACACACACACCACCTAACTGTAGATTTGAGGAGAGGACAGGGACTTGCCATGGGGAAATCCATACAGTTTATAATTGGTGGAGTCTACAGGAAGAAGAGAACCATAACAAATCTACACAAGGGTGCAGGAGGCTAAAATAGACCTGAATCTGTAAAAAGACATTCAAAAAGTGGCAAGATTTTGGGAAGAGAGGTAAGAGAAATAGGTACTTTTTTGTTTTTTGCAGTGCTATCCATGCATCATAGGTCTAAATAGATTACTTGCCAACATATTACAGTCAAGATGAAAATATTATCATTCATCAGTTGCTCCAGTTTAGGCATTTTTGTTGCAGTATTTCCCAACCAAGTTCTCCAGCATGGCGTTTTGTAATTACAGTTCCATGTTAGTGTGGATAAAGTTGCACTTGCCACTGCTGCTTTCATCTAAAATATCCGTATTCCTGTTTATCATCACAGCACACAGAGACCAAAACCTGCAGCACCTCCGCTGTATGGAACAGTAACATAATTTGCTGGTTAAACATAAATATATAAATAAATAATCACAGTGGGAGGCAATTAGCCGCACCTTTCCTTCCAGACTTGAAGACTTCACTTAGTCCTTAAACTGTACCACAATGATTTCTATGTCAGAGGATTTGTCACCTCTGCTGTGAGGTCTTCCCTGCTTTTCAAAATACACAATAGGGGGGAAAAATTAAATCCTTAGAGGAGGATTTAGACACTTATATAACTCCCCAATTATAAAGTTTTTTTTTTTCCTTCAAGAAGCCTCAGTGCCCTCCCTTCTGTTTATATGACTCACAAATATCTAATACTGAACTGTGTATAATGCCAGTATGCCCACATGACTGCAGAAAAGGCTCTTTTGCTTTCTGCCCGACTGAGTCAGGCATAATGGGAGGCTTGAAAAGCTGCGAGCTTAAACCAGCACAGTCTTAACAAAGCCTTGGTGGCTTGCTGGGAGACTGTGCATCCTAGGAAGTTGCCAAAAAACTAATTTTCAAGAGCACTCAGCATGGTCTTAAACCTATCTGATGGAACCACTACCAGACCGGACGTTAAATACCTTACTCCTGGGCAATTTGCTGACAATGAAGGAGGGAATGACTACACAGGGCCAGTGTAATCACCATAAAAAAAAAAAAATCATTTTCCACTCCATGTATATTTTAATGAATCAAACTAACAAACCAAAAAGGAAGCATACGTTTAAAAAGACAGAACATCCACAACATCTGCTATCAAGCATCTCATACTAGGTCAGAATCTGATACAGCTGAGAGCAGCTTGTGAAGAATGCCTGGTATTTGCTTTAACCCTATAGCCTTGTTCTCTTACAAGAGCAGTCGGACATATTTTATGATAAACCACGACGACGCCAAGTCATCCAGAGGGCCCGAGCTCTCCCCCCGCGACCCCCTACCCGGCCTCGGACCTCCCCTTCCCCTTCTTATATTTCAACCCACCTTGATGTACCTGTTTACTTGGCAGTGGGTGGTCCGACCCGTACTAAAACAAATTCCCTCCCCCCCCCTCTCCCCTCTCTGGCAGATCCAGGCGCGGAGTATACCTGTTTATCCGATTTCAGGAAACGGCTAAAGCTGCCTGCTAGTTTTTCGCAGTTGACGTAAGGTATGAAAGAGGTGGAAAAGGATCGAGGGTGGGCGCGCGGGAGGAGGGGGATCATTCAGCAAAAGTCCCTTGGCCAGGCCTCAGGACCACCTAACCTGTGGCTTCTATTCCTGACCCCATAATGTGCGTAGGGGGCGGGGGGGGAGGGGGTGGATATTACCTTTTCACCGACTGTGCTTCCCCGTATACCCTGACCCCACAGAGACATTACAGTGGGCAAATATAAAGCAGGGTTTCATGAAGCCCGAGCTTATCTGGGCTCTGAAAGTATGTGAGACATGCCTGGGAACAAAAGGCCGTCTCTCAGCCTGGGAGCGGGCCAAGGGGATCTCTTTCAGCAGCCACAGATTGCCCTGTGTTTTCTTAATTGACAGACCCTGGCCAGATTTGATAGAAATGACATGCAGCTGGCGTGGGGCCTCGGCCTTCCAGGTAGACCACCTTTCAGCAGGAAAATTGTCCTCAATCCACTTCATAAAGCAGTCTGATGGAGGTCCCAGGTCTGCGTCTTCTGCACGTTGTCCTGTGGAAAGTTCATCTTACACCTGCGTGGGAAAAGTAAGGGGTCAACTTTCCAAAATCCCCGTTATTGGGTTTAGAGGGAATTATTTCACAATAATTACACCAAGAAATATTAGTTAGCAACATTTATCAGTCTGCACAATCATATGTTGGACAGTAGATGTTCATACATATCATATAAGGCACCCTCATTAACAGTAGGTACTTATTGCTGTGATACAGTGGGTGAGATATTAGGTGGGTCTACACACAAACCTATACATTGCCTTTCCCAGTCTGAGGAAAGCATGTCCTCAGCTGGCCATATACAGTAGTGCACCCTTTCCTTTTTAAAGGGACCCTGTCAATCAAACCTGACTGATGTAAACCTTGCTTTATCTTTGTTTACAAATCTAAGCCCAAAAATTAATCTTCACTAAATTTAACAGTAATTTAGTCCAGAAAACTGTTGGCATGAAAAGATTATTGCATCATGGAGTCAACATGCATTTAGTGTAGTTGCTTTAAAAAACAAGGGCATGTATGTGCAAAATGATACCAAGAATCACCCAAGAGATACGCTGATAATGATCAATTATTATTCCGGCAAAATCTTAATAAATCCAATTTAAAGCATCTGCATTCTACAGATACAGTGAGGAAAAAAGATCACTCCAATTTTGAGAAAATGCAAATTAATCTCAGTGATGTGCCAGTAACAGAAAACACAAACAACAAAAACTGCCAAAATGCCTTTGTCACAGCCCATATTGTCAAAATCTCTTGTGTACATTTAGATGCGAGGCATCCCAAAGGCTCCAACTCCTCTGAGAATAGAAAGGGCCATATGGCATCCATGTCTAGAGCTCCCATGATCCACAGAGGCTGACTTCTCATCCGGCCTATAGGAAAAAGGATTTCAGGGTGCCAAGCGGTGTTGGTCCCCAGTGGATATTAGTGGGCCATGGCAGATAAGAAACTAGCCATCCCAGACGGCCAGTTCCATGAGCAGATAAGAGCAGAAAATGCCCCTGTTCCTCCTCCTGAACCTCCACACATCCACCTCATGCCTCCTCACTACTGCTGTGCTGCCTCTTCACCCTCTTCATCTTTCGCTCTTCATCCAAGATCACATTTTTAGATGTTGGATGAAGTAGCTACATCATTATTGTTTAATAATCAATCTTATAATGTATATATCTTTACTTATTTTTGTCTAAGTTTTGCTTATTAGGGTTTCACATTCACAGGTTTCAACGTCAGTCGATGACAAGGCAAGCTTTATGTCAGGCTTTGTTATCTGAGCTTGAGTTCAAAGGTCGAGTTACTGTCTCTGGTTACCCTGTGAATAAAAACACTGTTTCCTATAACAGCATAATGTGACTGCTGTTTTGTGGCAAATTTGACATTTTTACAAAGGACTCTGGGGACATTGTAAGAATTAGAGCACACAATTATCCGCTCTCTGTTGTAGGCGACTTATTGCCTTGCCTGCTATTGCATCAGGCGTCGTTTGCAGCTGAAAGTCTAAGTGTCAAGTATAGGCATCAATAGGTCGCTTAAATACTTCCCTTTACTGTGTGCTCACAGATTAAGACCAGGAAAGTGTCTCTTGTCCCAACAGTAAAAAATTTTTTATTGTGTGTACAGACAGAGACAGGCTCAGCAATAACACTTCCAGTTTACAGTAAGAGTTTATTTTCTCCACACGGCTCTAATGCAAGAGTAAGCACAAGTCAATAAAACAAATGTAATACTTTTCAAACACTTTTTCGGAGGCAGTAATGCACTAGTCCTTGCTGGTGTGCTGTGTAACCAAACTGCATCTGAAACTGTATACTTTAATAAAGTTACCAACAGAGTGCAAAGGGGGTGAACTGATGAGCGGGGTTGCGAACAACAAGGACCGTATTATATCTGCAACCTTCTAAGTTACTCTAAAAAGGACAGTGCTATGAAAACTTACAGTCATCTGATAACCTCTGAATAAGTCGCCAAACAATGGAAGACTCACAGAAAATATCAGCATTAAGATTATGCAACAAAACAACTGAAGTTTATTCTCTCAATTTTCCATAAAAACCCAGTCCATAGCTGAGTAAACAGCCTCAACACTCGATGCCACCTCACTGACATGCTCCAGATCCTTTGAATTCACAACCACATGACCATCACTGAACTTTTGCTTGTGAACAATATCGCCTGATGGAGCTCTTGTCACCTTGGTTTTGTGCCGGATCGATCCTCTTCCCCCGGCCACCTGTCTGCAGCCTGCACAGGGAACTTTTTCAGACGGCCAGTAAAGGCGGCCTGGGGAATTTAGGCAAAGGATGGGTCACAACCTCCCCCCCCCCTTCGGCCCCCCCTACTCTACAGATGCTGGTCGGTTAATGAAGTAACAACAAATTGGGCCGCGGGCTAATTTGGAGTGGCGTTTCCTGGCCCCTCTTGGCCCATAGAGATGTGTTTCATTTTCTCTTATCAGTGATTCAGTCATGTGGCTTTACGCATGGACGCCTCTGTCTCCCCCCATCGCTGTGCTAATGGAAACTTCGTTAATGTCATTAATCTACAGAGCAAGACATGTACTAAACACATATTTGGCTGTTTGTGCTCCTTTTGAGAAACAATGCCAAGAGCTTCTTTCACATCAGAGTTTGCACAAACTGAAGCAACGGTGTGCTCAACAAAGCATAAACGAGGCACAACAGATACCTAACATGTGAGATAGGTTACATTTTTTAACCTGCAGAATTGAAATGTAAGTGTATTTTATATTGCATTGGAAAGTGTATCACAAAGATTGTCTGAACTGATATAGCCTATACAATGGAAAATTTGGAGATTTGTAAAAGTTATTGTGAGATATATGGACAACTTTGCTGAGGGCTTGCAGAAGAGTTTTTGAATAGTTCAGATGTTAATAAGCAAATTATAGCTTCAAACATGTATATTCCACTTCAAATGCTAAAAACTGTGACTTTCTTTCAACAAAGGCAGAAACAAAGGAAAGGCAGCAGAAACATTATCATCTTCTGTATTTAATCACATTTTAATTACAAAAGTCTTATACAAAGGTATTATATGAAGCATAGTCTGGATATTGATGGCCTATCTTTCAAATTATGTAGTCAAGTGAAGAGCACATTGCATGCCTCTATTCACTATGTAGATCATTTAGCTTTGTCTGCAATCAAATGCAAGCCCACCTAAAAAGTAAATGATGAGACAACCACACCAGGATCTTCCAGTATCCACTCAGCATAACAAGATGTGATCTGTGATTAAGGCAGAATGCCGAACTCTGATCTCTGCTTGCTGGAGGACACAAGTTCAACACAGTTACTTACAATTTAGCAGGCCAGATTAGTCAGAGGGCAAAATGCCGCTGCCAGTATGAATCCTCATCATTCTCGTTGTATACTTATTCTCTATTAAGTAAATCATGGTGTTTATATTGCAGGCAAATTGAGCGTAGCTACAAAACTTGGCCTCTGGGTGCTCAAAACAGGGGAGGAGCTCAAAGCCTGGGGTGGCGGTAGTCTTGAGGTCAGAGCTCGCAGTGGGAAGGTCGCCGCTTTGAATCCCAGGACTGCAGGCTTACAGAGTGGAGGAATGCACTGGCTTTTAAAGGACTAACAGAACCAGCAAGTGTAAAGTCCATGAAGTGGACCGGAACCAGCTGTGAACTGACTCCTGGAGAGACCAACCGGTAAGGAAGTGCCAGAATGTGAACCTGACTTCTTATGTTACCCAAAAGATGCTACAACACTGACATGTGCTATTCAACAAGGTACTTAACACCTACTAGCTCCAGAGATGCTTGATTTACAGCTAATACTGAGCTGCTATCAACCCAGCATGTGTACTATGTGTTTGTGTACTGTATGCACCAAAAGTGGTCAACTGTCAGAAAATACAGTAAATACACAAATTCTTAATGGCTTGACAAAGTGGGAAACAAAGACCATATTATATCAAACACTATTTACACAGTGGATTGTGTCCCACTGCACTAGCAGCACTGAGAGGCAGTTACAGTAAGACTCAACCCAACAATACTGCTGTGGAATGAAAGAGCCATAAATGGGACAGGAAAGTACTGCAGTAAAGTATATTTTTGTAATATATTTTGGTTTGAAATTTGTAAATTCTCTATATCAAATGTCATGATGCTGGGCGAACAACAGCATAAATGATAACAAAAATTGACACTTAAAAATCAAACTTAACAATTGCAAATACAAAGAATACAGCCATTAATCTATAAATCAAAACAATACAACCTATGAGAGTTTTGCTGACCCTCATGGCAACATATGGGGCTCTTCCTCAATACAAACTGGGCCAACGCATTCTCCATCCAAGCAGCGAATAGTTATTGTCAGTCACACTTGTCATGAAAGCTCCATTCATTAAAAGCAAATGGGAGAAAGCTCTTTAATGAAGAGAGATGGGTGTGCTTTTATGTGGGCGCTTGCTATTGGGGCCAAATGCCAGTGGGCCAAACCCAGGGCTCGCTGTCCATGTGTTTGCTGTCCAGTCTGGGGTTAGGGGCGCAGTAATTAGGGAGATGCTAATGGGTCTGACGGTTATGAGTGTCCTGAAATGTCACTTAAATGAGATGGCATCCCAAAGACGACTTGTGTGGCACAGTCATTCACTCCACTAGAGGCTGGAAAAAGAAAGCAATGCCTGGCCTGAATCTACAGAAAAAAAATAGTTAGTACACCAGTATGTTATGCAAGCACATCGACACTTCACCTCCAAAATCTTTCTAAATTGAACGCCTCCCAGTTTAGTTCAGCTGATTCTAAACATAAATGTTTATTCATGCAGATTTCAAAAATCCAACATTATTTCTTGCTTGGTTGATCGACATTTGATGGCCACGCTCGCAAAGCCACTCTAATGTTGTCATTAGTTATGCTTCTCTGGTGGCCAAAAGATTGATCCTTAAGTCCCAGAATCCACTGAGGTTGTATATGAATGGTTGGAGGAGATAAAGTACATCAAATAAATGAAAAAAGACTCATTCACTGATGGAAGACGGTAGAAAAAGTCTGTTAATTAAAAATATGAAAATGAACAAAAATCTCTAGCGCAGTTTTGGCCCATCTCTTAAACCTCTCCCAACTGCTGCAGTTTAATTCTGTCTCCACCGTAGAATGCATAGAGTATGAACTTCATTGAATTAACAGGAACACACTGAGAAGTAAGCCTATTTCTGCTTCATTTTAAGAAGGATCTGATTTTTCCACATATTGAAAATGGAAAAAAATATATCATTCCGTGCTATTTGAGAAAAAGAGAATTGTATTCCTATTTATAGTTAATGGTTAACAGTGAATTCTGAATTAGTTGTTTAATTAGTTAGTTAGTTCCATGGAAAGTGCCACCAACTATATTTTCATCTTGCAGTTTTCCCAGCTCTGATCTGGTCTTATTTATAGGTTGCCTGAAGTGAAATTGACATCCAGCTCTCTGGTTTGACTGGATGCTAATGTATTTTGTAGATGAAGAATTACACAGAGATGCTTTGTGACAGAAGACAAATGGCAGTTAACCTGTGGATACAAAAAGGTGAACAGCTTTTTGGATGTGGAAAAAAGTTGATTTCGAAACATTATATATAGCCATGAAGTGATTAAAAGCTTAAAACATAACTTTTAATAAGTACAATAAACCTAATTTATCATACATTTTGATCCACATCATACTGTTTTGCAGTATCCTTTTTTTTATTTACAACATAGGCTATATTCAGATACAGATATTATCAGACAGATATTATATATACAGATATTATTCTTAGATTATATTTCATTTTGCCTTGCTTCTTGTATAGCCTTCCATAAAATATTTACAAAATATGCAATTGTGAAACAATCTAAACATCAGAAACTGCTTCAAATGATATTGTGCATGCAGATAAGTAAGTGTAACTTTTGTTCTAATTAATTTATAGAACTATTATATCACAGATCTACATGGGTTGCAACTACCAGTATGTGATATCATATGAAATACCTTAATGAATAAAATATTTTTGCCTGTACTCCAATATTTGAAGGGAAATATAAATAAGGACAATGCCCACCTTCAGCAGTAAATGAATACATTTACAACCTTACAAGTGGGAAAGTAATTCTAGTAAACATGTGCCCCTGTTAACGTGGGTGAAAACATGTTGACCACAGCCTATGGTTTTCATCCTTTTCTGTATATCATGTTCATAGTTACGGTACGCAAGTTAATGAACTTAACTGAATAAGCCTGAAAGTTCCTGCCAACCTCAAATTTGCCCCCTGGACTGGCATGAGAATCGTCTCCTGGTTGGATCACGTTGGGAAGATGAAGTGAATTTGATTTATTAACGCACAAACATCCTGCTGTGATGAAACTTGACAAATTTACCATGGGAAATATGTGGCTTTACCATAACAGTGGGAAACATAATGCATTTATAGGTAAATGCATAACAATTTGGAAATGTACAGTATACATTTGATTTAAATTTACCATTTCCTGCCATTAACAGTACCATGGCACAGACATGTATCTCTTTTTATGAAATTCAAATTTCAGTGAAATGCCAAGAGGCAAAAGAATTTGTAAGAATAAAACTAGCACATGACTATGGTTTAAACTAATAACATGGCAGTGGAATGAATGTTTCTTTTCATCTTCATCCCTTCATCCCATTCCCAAACCATGCTAAGTAAATTAACACAAATACCAGGCTGAGAGTCAGACAGAACAGCCCACACAGCAGGCCACAGAGATGAGAGCATGACAGCCTTGCAATCACAACAGATTTTTTTTGTTTTGTTTTTTTGTTCCAATAGTATCTCATGTTTGCTATGTGGAGCAACTGCCGCCACACACATGAATGAAGCTCAAAAGCCTCTGAAAAACATCATTAAGTTACTCTGTTAGAAAGGCTTTCGGAAGCCGTCATTGAGATTTATCCCTTTACATTTCATCTAGCCTAGTTTTACTAAGTATATTATATGATGCCAGGGGCTACAGCTGCATAGTGAATAAAATGGACCAACTTCATTGTGTCTTAGCATAAAATGATCAGTTGCTATTGATCCATAATTTGGACAAGTGCCAGATTATTGACAGGAAGACAAAATATGTTAGGCCAGCTATGTTTCAGAAATCCCCCCATACACTCAATCACTGGAACAGAAATTGCTCCATGGTATATAATAACGCAGCCATGTTTCTTTCCCCCCTCTAGATCAATGCTAATTGAGGTCCTAGATGATGGATGTGGTCTGAAATGCTTTTAACCCACTGACTGCTGAGCAACACATCAAGGAAGGGCTACTGTACTGTTTACACACTGCTTCAATCCTCTGGAGCACTGAGGATGCCTTTTGCTGGCTGATTGTTATGGTTACAGGTGACACTGAAGCATGTGATATTTTGCCTGTATTATGGTAAATTGTTCAAGAGCTATAACGCAGGGGCAGAAATAGATAATCTATTTTGAGCATATGAGGGAAATTACAGATGCATTAATTTCTCTGTGACAAAAGCATTACTTTCATTTGGCAATTAATGTTATTCTGTACACTGACTCCTAAAGGACATACTTTTTTGTTCTTGCTTACACTGTGAAATCTCAACGTTTAGTTGATAAATGTAGAATATGGATAACTATGGTATATAATATAAATTCCAGGATGTATTTTACAAGATTGCGAATGGCAATGCGATATCTCCTTGGCAGAACAGCACAATCTCATGATCAGCACTGTTGACAGAAGGATGCCGCTCCCTGAAGCCCTCCAAGCACAACTCTGTGTTGGTGCACCTTCAGTTTCTGGACAGCACAGAGCAGATGGGGTAAACCATGCCATCAAGTGGAAAATAGACCTCTTGTGTTGTCAAAGACAAGTTACAATATAGTCTGCCAATCTTACCACCAGAGGAAACCATAAGAAGTGGTTTTTCAAAATACATTGCTGTAGCAACAAGGGGAAGTCGTGATTCCTGTTGTGGATTCATTGCATCAAGCGCATACAGAGCATAAAACTGATGCTTCTTTTCACAATTTGATGTCCAACCACTCATACAATAGGCTCTTTCTCTACATCATAGCAAAGTTACATGTCCTATAATATAGTCAGGGGCACTGCTAGAAACTCTGGGCCCCCTGACAAGTTGTGACACTGGATCCTGACACATCTGACTTAGTACAGTATCACCTCTCCTTCCTGAATGTAGTTCAGTAGGCCTCTCAAACAACAAAATGTAAGTTGACAAATAACCTAACTCATTGCTGCCACCTTGTGTCGGTTTAAGTTATAAACAGTCATGAATTGTAAGAGCTGACCCCCCATCTCCAACCAAACTAGTGCAATGCTTTGAAAACAGCATCTTACACTTTACTCTTAAGGGATGTCACACAGGAATCTAGCCTGCTTGTTTCCAGCAGTTTACAGATATGGGCCAATCTAGGCTCCTCTCCATTCATTGAGACCCATTCTGTTGGCTGCTGGGAGAAGAAGCAGGCCGGGGTCTTCTTTTTTTTTTTAATGTTTGGATGCAAGATCTCTTCATGATAGTTTAACTTTTCTTTGGTGCCAAAATTATCAGTGCACCTGAATCAGCTCAACTTAGAAAATGTATTCAGCTACCTATACGTGAAAAGTAGTTTTTCCATACTCTACCTTGAGATGTACAAACTGACATCCAATTGACAACATCCATGACAACTTACAAGCAATCCAAATGTCCTAACAATTCAGAAGTTGATTCCAACAAAGCAGATTCATGCTGCTTCATACAGCAGAAAGGTTTGTGAGTCAAGAACAACACAGGCCTGGCATTATGGACTATTGCAACTACTTTATAGTGACAGACAGTGATTATATTATATACAACAATGTAATACAGTGTGATAAACTTTGAACGCTTTAAACAAGGTGAAAATTGTTGTTATTCTTATACATGTTCTATGACCAAGTAAATCTTGGCCTAACCTAATTGAATTAGGGTGATAGGACTGATATTTTAGCAGGATAACAGTTGCATAATTTCTGATGCAATTTGCTTTTCCACTTTGATATTTTCAGATTTATACAGTACTGTGCAACAGTATCTCAAACCAATGTATTTTTAAAAAAGGGCATCAGAAAGATTTAATAGGGTATGGTGTTATTTAAAATAAAGAATACACTATACCAACCAAGTACGCAGTTATTAATACTATGGATTAAGTTAGCACATGCATGCAAAATAAAATGTTTAATTAAACTCAAACATTTTAAAATGTTTCTAAATGAAACATAAGGTTACTTCTTCTTACAATGTGAAAAGCTTGATAACATACACAAAGTAAAACATGTACTTTGATTAAAAATCAAAAACAATATGCTGTACTTTGGTTTGATTTGCCCTTCTTAAAAGCCACAAGTTACAACACTGAGTGAATAAGAAATAGTGCAGTGATAGTATCTGTTGGCACCTTTCAGCAACTCTGAAAGGTGCATGGCTTTCTTCAGTCATTTGTAAGTGTAGAATTATTGTCGATGCCATCCAAGATAGGCATGTTTAATGACACTCCAAAAAAAGTTTCTTTCCAGAACATATTTCCCCACAAACTGTACACACCCATGTCTTCTTGTCTTGACATTGCTTGACGTAACTGATACACCCATAAGATGCAGTTGAAAGGCGTCAACTGCTTTGACGACGAAACCTGTAACCAAAGAAGGAACATGTTGATTACTGCTGATCATTTGTCACTAGCACAATCTGCTGCAGTCTATCAAAAGAATATGAGCAAATAGACTTGTGCTATGTTCATAGGCACATAGTTGAACTCCCTGTTTGCATATTTGATCATCAGCTTTGGATATCAATCATGTCAAAACCCACTATGTGTCACCATTACCTACCTGTTTACACTTGTTGGAAGGATAGAAGGCCCTCTGGCTATATTTGAAGATTGATAAAGGGGGCGAACCCCACCACATCCTGCAGAAGTACCAGCGCCCTCTGTAAAGGCGGCTCAACGTCAATCTCTACATTCCGCTTCCGCAGGGGATCGAGGCTCGACTCGGTCACATTGTGACAGTGATTCACCTTCAGGGACTGCAGCTTGGGGCAGTACTCCGCAACAGTCCTGTGAGCACAGCATGCAGAGGATTCTTATGGATGGGTGTGCCAGAGAAACGATCACAGATGAGGTGGTCCATGTCAAAGTGTGGGCAGGGTGGCACAAAGTGTGACTCTCTCAACTAACAGTTAGTTGGATTACTATGGGAAAAAAATGAAGTGTGATATCAAGTGATGTCATGAAATGGTACCTGATGGACTGGTTCCTAACCCGCAGGCATCCTGTCAGGTCCAGCTGCTCCAGGCCCCTGCAGTTCTTGGCCACCTCCTCCACAGACTCGTCAGTGACGTTGGCGTTGACTGCCACAGACAGAGACCTCAACTTCAGACACTTCTTGGCCAGGTAGCAGATGGCGTCGTCCTTGAGCTGGCGGCAGGCGGTGAGGTCGATCGACTGCAGCCCCCCGCAGTGGTCAGCCAGGCTGCGCAGGGACAGGCTGTCCACCCACTCGCAGTGCGCCAGGCCCAGGTGCTGTAGGTGCATGCAGCTCAAGGACACGGCCACCAGGGAGTGGCGAGTGAGGCGAACACACCCCCTCATGTCCACTCTCAGCAGGTGTTGGTTCTGGCCAATAACTGGCAGCAGCTCCTTGTCTGTCACCCAATCTGAGCAGTTCTGAAGTGACAGGTTATGGAGAACTTTGTTGTCCCGTAACATCGAGCAAAATGCCTCTTTGGGAATGCATGGCCCAATCTGTTTAGAACAGAGCAGATGATAGACGTTTTCAAGACCTCATACAGCAGCCACTAATATCTCTCACTGTTACAGGCTAGTAAGAAAAGCCACCACACTGAAATGTTTCACACCTACTCCATCACTCATCAGCACCTACCTGGGACAGATCATAAGTCCGACAGTTGGATAGATACACCTGGATGAGGCCGTGGAACTGCTTGCTCACTCTCTGTAGGCTGACTAGGTGTCGCAATGGCAAATGGCATAAAATATGTGGAACTATAATATCCTCCCAAGGCAAGTCCAAAAGATGGCAGCTGCCGAAAAAAATGCAAATCTTGTTTTAGAGCTAAAATCTGTTGTATGCAACGCCAAAGCGGTTCTAGGGGAACAATCATTAGACAATCATTGTTAACGTATTGCTAAATTAGTGACAGTAACGTTATAGATTAGTGACAGTAACATTAGCGTTTGCTGAATTACATCAGTGAAGGTTGTGACCCATACCATTGTATTAATTTATTCCATATCAGTCAATAATCCACAACGAATAGTTAATCCGATATTGTCTGAGATAAATAAATGGGAGCAGTAACACCTCTCAGTCACCTGGTTCTTGCTGCTCGCAAGCTATCGTTAGCTGACTAGCTAGCTAGCTCGCCGAGCACCGAGCCGGCTGCTTTTTAAATACAAACCCCACGGTTTACAAAACGCACATACTTTCGCACTCCTGCTTCTTCATCCATGTTGAGTCGTCAACGTTATATAGAGTTGTTAATGAACTGTTGTTCTTCATATAGCTAGTAAAATATTGTACACTCCCTTCGCATCTTGCAAGCGTTTTGAGGTGTAAACCATTGCTGTCTTCAAGTGCTGTCAGAAAAATCAATTTTAGCGGACGGTGTCTGAAAGACCCAACAAAGTAGTAAACATGACGGAGAAATCTGGACATTTTCCGGGACCACGAGTTGCCAAGATATGCCGTTTAGGGAAAATTGAATCCGTACTGCTGGTAAAACTGATATATACAACAACTTTTCTCTAATTTTCTCTATAAATTAACTAAAACATCAACTGCATGCCCGATGCGTTTTTCTCCCATTCATTCTGCCGGTGCAGCACAAAGTAGGTATGTGCCACATGATTTAAAAACTAAACAGCTACCAAAAACCTATTTTGTTTCAGGGTCCATTTTGTTATTATTTTCTACCAAATGTGAGACAGGTAGTATTTACGTCTTCAAATTTTGGAGTAGAAGCTTACGAAGAACACTTGAAAGCAGCATGTGTTTAGATTTCCGGGTTTATAAATTGGCCAGCAGTGGTTGGTCACCGGATTTTGCTCTCCCGGTGTATCAGCGATGAAGAAACAAATAAAGGGCATGCACTGGCTATGTTGTTACAGAACAAAGTACATACATAGGCTACTATTGTCTTTGACTAGACCTTAGATTAAATTGTGCATTCAATTCAGACTACATAACACAAATGAAAATATAGGTCATATGTTGAATAATGATATAAAGCTGTTGCACAGAAAAACCCACAGATTTTGGCATCAAGTCAAATTTTTGCTACTTTAGCATGGAGCATGGTCATGAGCACATTTATTTGTAAGAACCTTTTATAAACGTGTCCCTAGTTGAGTGACAAATCTGATTTTAAATATTCCCTATACACTAGTTCAGATCTCAGCTTGATATTCGACTTCTTTCTGTGACTGTCAGTTGAAAGTGAGAGGAAAGGATGTGGCCAAATGAGCATGTTCTGCAGACCCATGTATGTGTTGAACAAATGACCATCCTGCCAATTCACCTCTAGGCAGAGGAACAATGGAGTCAGTCATGCTGAACAATTGCTGACCCAAGAGTTATGTTTCACTGAATGAGGTGAGCCAACAGGATAGCTGAGTGAATACCCACTCTTGACTGACTACAAGCCAATATACAAGCTAAAGTACAAGTATGGCGGATAAATCAATCTATGATTTCTGTGCTGAGACCCTGGATGGACAATCCGTTCCACTCAGTAACTACAGGGGTAAGGTGCTTCTGATCGTCAACCTTGCCACTTTCTGAGGGTCAACAATAGAGGAGGTAATCTTTTGCATCAGCACTCATAAATAATGACCGTATGACATAATCTCATAACACATAGCCTGTGCAGTCTTCTTTTGTCAAGACATTTGAGTTGGTGTCTTATTCAGTTGCTCCTTCCTCAGTTCCACCGACTGAATGCACTGATGGAAATGTTTGGGGATCTCAACTTCACCGTCCTAGGATTCTCCTGTAATCAATTTGGCCTTCAGGCACCTGGTAGGCACAGTGAACTTTTTGAAATGGGACAGATATATAAGAATATTATTTAGTAAAAATAAAGCTTTCTTATCTGTCAGTCTTACAGAGTGTGGTCTATAGCCATCAGCAGCCTACTGTAGGCCTACACACATGTACATGCTCAGTCAGATGTGTTATATGACAAGTTGTTCTGAAGAAGTAGGAAGAAAACACTATATGGGGCTCATTCATAAAACTTACAGGCAGATTTTGCATGTCACTATTCTGTTACCACAGAGTTTTATGCATGAGTCCCTATATACACATTACAGTTTTCATGTCTGTTTATAAAACTAACATAAGAAAAACCCTTTTCACCCTTATCAATTAGTTCTGTTAAAGCATTGGATTGGATTTTGGATTATTGGAGCCACACTTAGACACTGTATCACCATTTTATCTTATTTGTTTGTTTTTGTTTCAGAGGAAAATCATGAAACCCTTAATATTCTGAAGTATGCGAGACCTGGCGGGGGGTTTGTGCCCAAGTTTCCTGTGTTTGGCAAAGTTGAGGTGAACGGATTAAATGAAGAACCTCTTTTCACCTATCTCAAGGTAGTGTATTTTGTATGGGATTGGGCTTTGAATTGATTTTATTAATGATGAAACATGAGTTGTCATTAAATATCTTATTGCTGTCAATGCTGCAGCTGTTTGCCCTGAAATTAATGCTCACTAACCAACGCATACTGCTATTGCTCTTTTATAACAGGACTCTTTGCCATTTGTAAACGCTGTAATTGGAGATATAAGGAAATTATTCTGGTCCCCAATCAAAGTCAATGACATTCGGTGGAACTTTGAGAAGTTCCTCCTTGCTGCAGATGGTGTACCTTTCAGACGGTACGTCATAGACCTGGATGGATGTCCGATTTACTTTGAAGTTAGACATACAGTAAGCCCATAGGTCTAATGCACTTTTCTTTGTTTCAGTTATGACCTTCACTGTCCCATTCAGAAGGTGGAAAGGGACATTGCAGAACTTCTCTAGCAGACTTTGTTCAACTTAACATCAGTGGCAGAGTGACGATCCCCCAGTAAATGCAGAAGTGCACCTGAGCTGGATCTGATGGGAGGGGGAGCAGGACTCAGAGGTTCAGTGCATTCACTCTGAGGACAACTTCCCTTCAGCCGCTGGTGGTGTTTTCAGTGTCACTGTCTCCTCTTCTCAATGCGATGTTTTCTGTTATTCCAAAACACAATAAATATTTAAATAAATAACTTTGTGCTAAATGTTTGCTTGTCTATTCTATTTCCTTGCCTCATTTGCTACAGTATATGTTTTCACACCTGGAAACTAAGTATACGTCATCAACATAATGAATAGGGTATTCAACAATTAGAGTAATTTGTTAAAGCAGTGTAAGTAGTGTAAGTAATTGGCCCATATGAATTGGCCGTTCTGTCTACCCATAGTTCCAATCTTGCGCATGCGTATTTGTTGTCAGTCAGACAGCAGCAGCCAGTAAACATGGCTGGTGTTGGTTTCCGACGGTGGGCCCAAGCTCTTTCTAAAGGGAAAGGGCCTGGCATGTCAGCGCTCCTATCGGGATGTAGAGCAGGTTAGTAGTTTATTAGCCTTTGACCATGCTGTGTGATACATACGTCTGAAGATATGTCTCAAATGTTAAGTTTCAGCCCCTGAATGGACATAACCTTGACATGCTAACATTAGCTTACGCTAGCTAGCGGCCACCGCTGTCCTGTGGCTGCAGAACGTCAGATAGAATAACGTTGTTGTTACAGCCTACTGCTTCATTTGCTAGCTTTCTACAGTTGACCTGGTAGATGAGCTTCTGTATCCAAATGTCCCATTGTCCGTGTTTCAGCCTCTGGTGGTACGAAGGATAGTCTTCCTGGTCCATACCCCAAGACCCCAGAGGAGATAGCTGCAGCAGCAAAGAAGTACAACATGAGGGTCGAGGACTATCAACCACATCCCGACGAAGGCGAGGGGTGAGGCTGATTTTGAATAGCCAGTCATAGCAGTTTCAACCGTACTTTTTTCTTTGTCATACGTTGTTGTACGTTGACATGTAATATACAACTTGATCATGTTGACTAAATGCTTGTAGTGTTCTGTCACCTGTCACCACTGTGTAAATCACCAGCAGCATACCAGCAATTGATTTCATAGATAGTTACATACCATTAATGTGTGTATTTGTGCTTTTTGTAGCTATGGTGATTATCCAAAGCTACCAGATAGATCTCAGCATGAGAGAGACCCCTGGTATCAGTGGGACCACCCTGACCTGAGGAGGAACTGGGGAGAGCCGGTAAGAGAATGATGACATTATTACATGCTCCAAGATACATTTACTTTTGTGTTCCCTTATATTTCCAAAAATGATCTATATATGATTGATATACAGTTCATAACATTTACCACAACATTAAAGAGACATACTGTAACACCCACATCACTTTGTATCATCGTAATTGGCGTAAAAAGCTACAATGCCCTAGAATACCTAGATGTACCATTGTAGTTTTAATGACACAACTTAACTTTTGACATTGCTTATATCAATAATAAGAAATTGATAATTCTGAGGTACATCATATCCCTCTGAAAGGGTACTGTACTGCTGGTAGATATTTAGGCAGTGTTCAGATCCACTTGATTCCACAGAAACACCAGTCAATTTAGATGGCAAAATAAATAGTTTTGTCAATATGAGATTGCTCCTGACAATTAATCAGCATTTGTTCCCTCTTTTTTTAAGATGCACTGGAATTTCGACATGTTCATCAGGAACCGTGTGGATACCTCTCCCAGCCCCGTTTCCTGGTCCACAATGTGCAAACATCTGTTCGGTTTCTTCGGATTCATGATGTTTATGTTCTACCTTGGGGAGGTATTCCCAGCATACCAACCTATTGTAAGTACAGACAAAAGCCAGAATAGTTTGTTCACCTTACAAAATGTATTTTAATGGGTGTTAAATACCATGTCATCATAATTGTCTTAAAAGCAGGGGATGCTGCTTTGATGGAGCTCACCACTCTGGCTTGTCATATCAATGTTTTTTTTGTCTGTTTGCCTTGTCTTCGAATAATCAATGTTTCACCACCTTGCATCTTCTGTTTCTCTATATGAATTTGGAACAATTGTGATTGGGGGAATAGCTCAAATTCCACCTTGCTCGACTTGATTGTGCTGTAGCTTGATAGGGTAATATGGAACTATTAAGTTAATTTTATCAGACCTAACAGTGGCATGTTATGTTGGCTTTCGTCTTTGCATCAATTTGGGCTGATAGCTGGACCCATTATTCAAAATATTTCAATTGTGAAAGAAAACTGTGGCTGATTCATCAGCAGGATCAAGGAGCTACCATCTCTGCTGATGTGCTGGTACTTTCACTCCTCCACATTTTCACTTGTTTTATAAATAACAGCACATTCAAGGGCAGTTCCTGATCAACTAATTGTCATCGACATTTGGACAACTTATTGAATCATCCGTATAACTGACAAATCTATAAAATTGCATTTCATGCAAATCTTGTGTTTTTCAAAGAGTAATGCATATTTGTGAATTCTGTTGTGATTCCAGAGAGAGTTTTATAACTTTCCACGAAGGAATTGCTGCCAAGTGTTACTCAACGTTAACAGGCAACCAAGTAGCCATAGTATATTGTAGGTGGTTACTTACGAACAGTGACTATGACTTATTTGTATCCAACGAAGTCTGGAACTATGCTGACAATATTTGCTCTTTTGTGGTTGTGTCCCCTCATCATTATTTGGAATCACTCCCAGTTAATCTGCATGAATATTTAATTATTCAGTCACACCGTGAGTAAGAATAGGTTAAGATAAAGGGAAGGGGTCTACAAAAGAGTTGAAATGCTTTGTATTTTAGTGCTGTGCCAGCTCAAGACAAAATGCTTTTACTGTGTCCTTCATTCAATGACATGCACATTTTCATTAAATCGTTTTTCTCTGTTCCAGGCACCGAAACAATATCCCTATAACAACCTGTACTTGGAGAGAGGAGGAGATCCAGAGAAAGAACCTGAGGAAGTCAAACATTATGAAATCTAATGTCTAATAACTGACTCTACTTCTATGTATATATACTTCTGTCATGAATAAAGACTTATGTTAACAGTTATGTTCCTTTCTGTTGCATTTTTTTTTATTGTGGATGATATTGTGGATTGATAACACACTTGGATGTTTGATTCTTTTTTAAACATTATATACATGGAAGATATGGGATTTCTTAGATCCTTTCATTAGCACACGAGTGAAAGATGAGAATATGTTTTCTTGGCAACAGTGTAACGGGTCACATTAGGCCATTAACGCGCACCTATTGCCCATGTCGGCCACCGTAGAGACCTGACAACACAGCAAAGCACTTTGGTCGGAGTCTGCGGCTTAGCTGCTAGCTTGGCAGTAGCTCTACAGTTTGTTGTTGGTTAGGACAGTACGACTGTGATAAACAACTGACGTGAGTACATTATTATAGTCAAAGCCATGTGAATCGGTTTGATTGGCGTTTAGTGCGTCTGATAAATAGTGTAACGTATCTGTTGTCTGTGGAACAAGGCCAACAGGAGATGTAGTTAGCTCGCTAGCTAACATTAGTTATCGGCTCTGACTATTAACTGGAATTGTGTGGCCAGTCAATGGTTGAGAGTGACAAGATGGAATGTTAGCCTGTATGACTTCTTCTTGTGTGTTGGCATGAACAGAGAATCAGTGTTCCCTTCAAACTATTTTAGATACGTTAGCTATAAAGAAGCTGTTCATCCAGGTGTTATGTGTGTAACGTTAATAGCGTAGCTAACGTTAAGTCGGTGTAATGTGTTGCGAACGGAACCGTCATCAGCTCATCTCACAAGGCTGACGTTAGCAGTTGCGAAATGATACAGTTGAAAATAATTTTCAAGCCGCTTAGCTTTAACGTTATATAGTTTGTGTCTCCCCTCATAATTTCACAATAAAGGTGATGCTGGCATAATGTAAACATTCCTAATATTGTGGCAATTGTGGTTAACAGTTAGCGTTAGCTAGCAATTCCAGGGAATAGTTGGAGTCACTATGTCAATATGGGTGGTACCCTGTTTCATGTTGATGTAGAAGACAGGCATACATTTATGCAAATCACATTCCCTCACATTTCGTCTCACTTACTTTAGAGGTATTTAATACATTGTTTTGCTACATTCACATTGCTAGACTCATAACGACTATGTGAAGGAATAAATTGTCCATGATATAGTGGAGTCTGTGTTCCTCTATCCAGGACTCTGATAGTATACACCAGTAGAGGAAGATGAGGCTGAAGGAGATCCAGAGGACAGCCCACCAGGCGTGGAGCCCTGCCATGCACCATCCTATCTACCTGGCCTTAGGTAGCTGTCATATTCCAGTCTGTGTACCCTGTTTCAAAACACATGATGTTTTACACAGCACTTGTTCCTAGATGTGTATTTTTTAGTTAGGCCTACAGGCTGCAGATTGCTGATTTTAACTTGTAGTTTTGGTCAATAAACAGGCACCTCGGCACAACAGCTTGATGCCTCTTTTAACACCACTGCTGCCCTTGAGATATTCGAGGTGGATTTTTCTGATCCCTCTCTGGACATGAAGCTCAAGGGGTCACTGCCCACCACAAACAGGTGAGCTATTAGAGATTATACCATAACAGGAATTTATTGGCAATATTGTAACGGGTCAAATTAGGCCACTAGTTCACTACCAATGCCCATGTCGGCCAACCGTAGAGAAGTGACAACATGGCAAAGTACTTTGATACAGGATAGTACTAACTCAGCATGCTGCTTTTTTCCACGAGATGCTTTAATTCAGCAGTCATAATGTAGAAAACATCCTCTAAACATGGTTGAAAACTTGTCAGCTACAAAGATTTACCAGCATTTGGCTAGTGACCAGTGTTAATTTCACATCCTGATACTAATGAATGGCAAAAATTAGGTCAGTCAGTCAGTGTCAGACGCTTCACAGTGTACTATCAAACTTTGTTAAACTTTTGCACTGGAGAAAATCATTTCCACAAGTCATGTCTGTTCTTTATTGAGCAGTACCTAATTAAAAAAAGAAGTAAATGATCCTTGGCTAGAAGGGATACATGTGACTCTAACCTTACCTTTACCTTTAATTTTTATCTTATTACCTCTTCTCTTTATTATCTTCTGTACTTATTTTTCCCTGGTACTGTTCTGCCAGTTGCTGCTGTGGCACCCGGATTTCCCCAAGGGGATTAATAAATTGATATCTTATCTTAAACAACTGCTCTTAACTGGGGCCATGGGTATGTCATTTGTAACAAATACTTGTACTCACGGTATCACCTTTATGTTCCATAGGTTGCACAGTATCGTATGGGTGAATTTTGGAATGGGAGCAGACGGTTCAGGAGGGAGACTGGTTGGTGGCAGTGAAAATGGCACATTAACAGTATATAGCCCGGAAGCCATAATGACCTCTGGAGCAGAGGCAGTAGTGGGACAGTCTGACAAACACACAGGCCCCGTCCGAGCGCTCGATTTCAACCCTTTTCAGGTAATGTCTGCGATCCTGTATGTGATGAGAGATAATTTAGAAAGGACATCCCATTGTTTTCTGCTAGTGGTTCTGTACTGCAAAAGTTCATCTTTCTCACTTGATTTCTCTTCCAGAGCAATCTCCTTGCATCAGGAGCAAATGATTCAGAGATATACATCTGGGATTTGAACAACTTTAGCAACCCAATGACACCAGGGGCAAAGGCACAGGCAAGTGCATATTTACATGTTTTAAATCAAACTTTTATGGTAAAATATGATTGGACAATCATAAGTTTTATGAAGTTCACGGTGGTGGGGGATGGGTTGATTTCTTCTGATTTTGATTCTGACCCACATTTGTGCTTGAAGTCAAAACAGAAAATAGAAACCACAATCCCCAACAGGAGTACAGTATGTTGAACAGTTGTCTCCCTGTTTCCTTACCTTTTGTAGCAATGCGAGGTAAGAAAGAAAGCCACAAGAAGGTTTTGTTTGTGGTTTCCATTTGGTGTGTGGTGTGTGTGTAACCGCTTTGGGATAATGGGAATGATAATGCCTTGTCACAGGGACATTTTCTTTTACAAAATGGTCATGTCCCAAACAAGTCATTCATTTAAGAATTTGAAAAAGTGCTATAAGCATAAGCAACTTTTATAAATATATGATTTAACACGGTGGCCTCTTTGATATAGTGGAAATGATCGGTGTGTGTATAGCACTTACTGCCATGGTTATGATCTAAATATTTATCTAGCAAGCTACAATAGGTGTGTGCACTTACTTAGATTTGGCATGTGTATTTCTGATCCTGATCCCATATCGGTGTCAGCAGTTGGCTCTTTATGGCAATTTAAATGTTCAGCACTAACACTGCTAGCATGGCACACAAACTGTGGTTGCATCATTTGAATATCAGGCATCTGCCCGTCTCACACTCACACAGGCAGCCTTGTTTTGTCAGTAACAGTCCTTCTCCCCTTTCAGCCCGCTGAAGATATCAGTGTCGTGTCCTGGAACAGGCAGGTTCAGCACATCCTGGCCTCTGCCAACCCCAGTGGGAAAGCTGTTGTCTGGGACCTGAGAAAGAATGAGCCCATCATCAAGATCAGTGACCACAGCAACAGGGTTGGTGGCTTTAACTTTGTCCCTGCTGAACACTAAAAAGGCTACTAAAAATTAAAAATGGAAGACTAAGACAAAAAACAGCCGTAGTATTAGTGAGTGAGCAAGTTTTACATTAAAACTCTAAGTCTACTCACACAGTCATTAATTTGACCAGTAATTATTCTTGGGAGGTAATTTTTTTTAGCTTACCTGGCCTTGGCAGGTGAGCCAAGAAGTTAATTTCAGACACGCTAACGTTTTAAAATGACTATTGTTCCTCACCCAATATGACGCCCTGTAGAAAATCCCTCTCATCATTGTGTATCTTAACTGTTGTGTGTGTGTTCTAGATGCACTGTTCAGGAATGCTCTGGCACCCTGATGTGGCCACCCAGTTGGTGTTGGCCTCTGAAGATGACCGCCTTCCAGTCATCCAGATGTGGGACCTGCGTTTCGCCACATCGCCCCTCAAAGTCCTCGAGAACCACACAAGGTAAGGCTTTAGCAGTTCGCCATATATATCATGCTAATCAATGTGTTTAGGTCATTTAGCAGGACCGGCCTTCTGTTCATTTAATCCTATTTTCTTATTAGGGGAATTCTGTCCATATCCTGGAGCCAAGCGGACTCGGAGCTCCTACTGAGTAGCGCTAAAGACAACCGTATCCTCTGCTGGAATCCAAACACAGGAGAAGTATGTCCCATTAGGAGCTGTTTCTTTATTACCCCTCAGTTACCTTACATCATTACTGTAATATTATAACAATGCCACGGATCCTCACATATCTCATGTCTCTCGTTCCAGGTCATTTATGAGCTGCCAACAACCAACCAGTGGTGTTTTGATGTCCAGTGGTGCCCCAGGAATCCAGCCCTGCTGTCAGCGGCCTCATTTGACGGCAGGATCAGTGTCTACTCTGTGATGGGAGGGAGCTTGGAGGCTCAGCAGCAAAGCACCGCTGATAAGGTAGTGGCTCTCGTACCTGTGGCTTTGCCTCCTTTTAATCCCTAAGGCCATGTGCTGAGAAATGTGGGTGTTTGTCAGTGAGATCATGCTGGTGTGAATGGATTAACACAGACACAGATTAACATGGATTAATCAACATGTTGTCATGGACACATGTATGACTTGTAAATCTGAAGATAGTTAAATGACTTAGTGGGATGATCAGAGATAATCGTCTGAGTTGTGCTTGTTTTATTAAACCTTTGTGTTTATTCAACAGATATCCTCCTCATTTGACACAATGGATCCCTTTGGGACAGGGCAGGTGCTCCCTCCCCTACAAGTTCCCCAACCTGCAGCACAGGCCACCATAGTTCCCCCTCTGAAGAAGCCACCTAAGTGGGTGCGCAGGCCAGTGGGGGCTTCATTTGCTGTGAGTGCAACTTAATATAAAACTGTTAATGGCCATGGTAATGAAGCAGCATTACTATAAATTTTCTAAATGAGGTGCTGGTTTCTTGTGTTTCAGTTTGGCGGGAAGTTGATAACCTTTGAGAACCCCAAGCCGGCTCCAGTGCAGAGCCCCCAGCCCGTCCCCAGACAGGTGTTTGTGAGCCAGGTGACCACAGAGACCGAGTTCCTCCAGCGCTCCAGGGAGCTTCAGGCGGCGCTGCAGTCAGGCTCCTTCACCAACTACTGCCAGGCCAAGATCCAAAACGCCGCCTCAGACGCTGAGCAGGACATATGGAAGTTCCTTCTGGTGGGCCTTGCATACTCTACATATTGAGACATATCATTGGCTCTAAATCTGTCAATTAGTGTGGAACTGTTACTTTTCTAAGCTAATTCACTGCTTCAATTTTTTCAGGTAAATTTTGAGGATGAAGCCCGTGTTAAATTCCTCAGACTTTTGGGTTTCAGCAAAGATGAATTGGAGAAAAAGGTATTCTGTCTCTGGTTTGCATGTAGCAATGTCGGTAATTAATATCTAACATTTGTAGGCAGGTGTTTCTAAATGAAATCCTATCTTTTAGTTATAACACATTGTGTTAATTCAGATTTCAAAATGCCTGGGGAAGAATTTGCAGCCCAATGGACATGGAGTAGATGCCAAAGATTTGGCAGAAAAGATGCAGCTGCTCTCCACTGAGGTCAGCAATCCTGCACGCTACCAGTTTATTCTTTAATCCATGTGGTCATTATTTTGTATTTTTTAAATCTTGCTGCTCTTGTTGCCTGTAAAATATTCCTTTTTCTATTTCTTCAGAGGTCTGATGAAGCGAGTGCTGCAGCTGAAATCACGACTTCAGGTTCTGCTTCACCATCAGACTTCTTCAGCCAGATTCCAAAGGAAAATTCCAACTTCCAGATCCCTGTTTCATCTGGTAAAATTCCCCATTTATGACACAATTGATTATACTATTACACGTTAGTCCACTGTTTGGATATCTTTGGATATCTCTCTTTGTTTTTTTCCATAATTGCGAATATAACTGCGGCTCGTGTTGCTTGGTCAACGGCTCATGCCCTTTTTTGTTCTTTTGAAGATACTGACGGTTTGATAAGCCAGGCGCTGCTGGTGGGTAACTTTGAGGGAGCGGTGGACCTGTGTCTGAATGACGGCCGCTACGCTGAAGCCATCCTGCTGTCTATCAGTGGAGGAGAGGAGCTGCTCAAGAAGACTCAGCAGAGATACCTGGACAAGCAGAAGAACAGCATTTCAATGGTAAGAGAACCGATGTCTCATAAAACCTGTTGTTACAGTAAAATTTAATTCATTCAGTTGGTACAATCAGATGGGAATAGGTGTTTTAGAGGTATATAAGTCAATTTAATTTTCCCCCCTCCCACACCAGCTTATATCATCAGTGGTCACCCAGAACTGGAGAGACATAGTGCAAAGCTGTGAGCTGGACAACTGGAAGGAGGCTCTCGCTGCTCTGCTGACCTACGCTCACCCTGAAGAGTTTGCTCGTCTGTGCGGTAAGTTGCTCAGGAGTGTAGCAGCACATTAATCATGCTATGACTTGTTTTGCCTCCAGGTGAGTTGCACCTTTTCAGTAGTACTTGTTTTACTCGCCTTCTAACATGTCTACATCTGTACCCAACCCCTCTGTTCCCCCTGTAATCCTCCCCTTGTCTTCGTCGCCCTTCATTCTCTCCTTCTCCTACTTGGTAGACACCTTGGGGGCCCGTTTGGAGGGCGAGGGGACAGAGAAGCGCTGCCTGCAGGCCTGTCTCTGTTATATCTGCTCTGGGAACATTGAGAAGCTAGTGGAGTGCTGGGCCCTGCAGAGGGACTGCTCCTCCCCTCTTGTTCTCGAGGTATACCGTTTTGTAAGGTTTGATCTAGGTTATGCCATTGCCCATTTTGACCTGTCAAAGTCATTATAAATCAAGCACTGCTTCATCTACAGTTGTAAAGTTAGTTTTCAAAACTCTGACTGTGTGTGTGTGTTTGACAGGATCTGGTGGAGAAAGTGATGATTTTGCGCAAGTCAATCGAACGCCTTCGCAATAGCGAGGTGGCAGTCCAGAGCCCTATCCTGGCAGAGAAGCTAACTCGCTACGCCGGCATACTGGCTGCAGAAGGAAGCCTGGCCACTGCCATGACCTACCTGCCTGAGAACTCAGACCAAGTAAGAGGCATAGCAGCCAGCCTCATTCCAAAATACTCAAAAGTCGTGGTTCTGCTTTCTTTGACTGAATCACTTTGTGTGTTTGCATGTCTCTCTCCAGTCTGGGATCACGATGCTGAGAGACAGGCTATTCCACGCTCAGGGAGAGGCCTCCGTTGGACAGCAGCCTCCCGGCCCCTTCAACAGAGTCAGCGTGCCCACAACCAAGTCCACTCCTGCTGCTCAGACACCTGCACAAAAAGCACAAATTATGGTATTAATTCCTCAGTGATTGAACGCAAAGTTTGTGCCCCTCCTATGTTATTATGGGTGTTAGGAAATTTCTCTAAGACTTGCAATTAGTGACGATGAGGCTGTGTTTGTTTCCACCACAGGGTCAGTACCAGCCTGGCCCTCCTGCCCAGATGGCTCCAGCTGGGCAACCTCCTATGCCATCGGTTTTCACCCCACATGCTGCTCCTACAAACGCCGGGCCTGGCCTGCCACCCTCCTCTCATGTACTGCCGCCCAGCGCGCCCCGCCCTACCATACGGCCTTCCTACCCCCAACATCCTGCTACTGGTTCAGGTTTGACAATCATCCATTTGCATACTGCTTTGACTAAGTTCAGGTTGATTTGATTTGACATAATAGCACTTACTTGTGTCCTTCCCCAGGCTTCCCTCCTCATCAGCCATTCCAGCCCCAGCCTATGCCTATGGGTGGACCCTCAGCCTTCCCTCCTCCAGGTCCTACTATGCCAGCTGCTAACTTATCAGGACCTTCACTGCCGTCTTCGTCGTCTACCCCCGGGGGCCTGCCCGCCATGCCCAGCCCCGGTGTGCCGCCGACGGGCTTCATGCCCTCCACCTCTTTACCTTCAGGCCCCATGCCTGCCAGCTCGCAGCCCGGAGCCCCGGTCCCCATGTACCCTGGGGGCTCTCACAACCAAGTACCTGCACCCCCCATGGCAGCTGGCCCGTACACCCCTCTCGGGTCCGGATATCCCCAGGGAGGCCCCGGAGCTCCTGCTGTAAAGCCCTTCGCTGGCTCCGCCGTCCCTCCTCCTCCTCCTACAGGTAGATCACATTTTAATCACTTTTTAGTCCAAAGCAAATCATCATCACAATCGTGTTCATTCCATTTGCTATTTCAGTCATGCTCATCAAAGAATTGTCAGTAAGATATTCCATTTCCAGATACTTAAAGACAGATCTACACATGGAATATGTTGCTAATGGTTATTATTCGCTCCTATTCAGCTGTCCCCCTCATTTGACTTTCAGGATACTTTCCTTGGCTGAATTTCCAGTGTGACGATCAAGGTGACAGGGTTAGGGTTGGATATGGCATAAGAGTGCACTGAAAACATGTATGGTAATGTTTGCTTGTGCAGCCACATGCTTGAGGGAAATGTAGTGACTTAAGAGCTGATATGTTTGTATGTTGGCTATAACCACATGGTGAAAAAATTACAAAGTCCAGGCTTGAATCAAGATGGGTTTTATTTTGGATCATATAGTCCGGCTCCTAATGAAGATAATACATTTTTTATCACGCGTTATTAACACTGCAAATGAATAATCAATTTTACAGTATTTGCAAATATTAAATTGATTGTATTTGACATCTAAATAGGTCTATTATGAAGTACGAATTATGATTCAACAGTGGTATACCGTTAACCTACAACTGCTGTTGAATAATTATTAGGATGCTGCCTGAACATTGCCATATTTTCTATTTAGTTTCTGTGTTCATTTAACTGCTGGAATCTATGGCAAATACATCCGTTTTTCACCTTTTTATGTGCTTTTGCCATGTAGACTAACCTTGGCTCAAAGAGATTGTCTCATAAAGGCTGATCTTTGGCTGCTTGAGTTTGACTAGAGGAGTGGCTGTTGGCAAAGGTCCAATAGCTGAGTTTCTTTCTAATTCTGCCTTTGTTCTGATTCAGGATCTCAAGATGGCTGGAATGACCCACCAGCAGTGCGAGGTGGACCCAGGAAGAAGAAGGTAGTCCTGCATCTATTACTTTTACAAATCCCTCCGTACCTCACTCTGTCTGTTGAGATGGACAGGGAGAAACTCAGAATGTGTAGATGTCTCCACTTTTCCAAGGTTCTACTGACTCCTGGGCTAAGTTTTAAACACCTGGCAACATAATGTGACATAAGCACATAGTTATATGTACATTGCTGTCACTAACCTTTGCATGAACTTCACATTAATGCGTTAAATTGCTAAATACATGACATGGTTTGCATCCCCTAAGATACATGGTATAAGAGCCTGCTGTGCAGTTGTGCCAGGTATAAGTTAATAATTCAACCCCTCTCAACAGCTCAGTTCAGTAACCCAACCTATCATGCATCCTTAATAATATATTCATTCTAAATTATTCTTAGTAGTATTATATAGCATATATAATATACTGAAGTATTAAATTTAGCGTAGCATGATTGGATAATTGTAATTTGATTTTTCTGAAATGACAATAGGCAGGGAGGTAAGACAAGGTCAGTATCTCCTGAACACAGCTGTCTCAGGAGGTTCAGTGCCCTCAGTGTTTTGTAACCCTCCTCCTGTGCTGCTGTGTGTACGCAGGTCCCTGATAACTACACTCCACCAGCCCCCATCACTGCACCTGTGATGGGATTCCCAGTCGAGGCCCCTCAGCCCCATGACCACGCCCAGGTCCCCCCCGGGGCCCCGCAGGAGCCCAGCGTGCAGGTCGGTGTCAGACAGGGGCTGTTGCTGAATGGCTGTTTTGTCAGCACACTGTTGTTTAAGTATTTCTATACTTTTTTCTTCAGCTCCTTCAGCAGCTGCCAGCAGAGAGGGTGGAGCAGAGGGAAATCCCTGGTGAACACATGATCCTCAAGTCCACCTTTGACAGCCTGGTGCAGCGCTGCCAGCTAGCAGCAGGAGACCCTGTAAGTGTCAAAGCCTGCTAATCATGTGGCATCATCCAGCTTTGCATGGTGTTGGCAATAAAGCCTGTACTGATTAAAGGAAAAAGTTGGTGTTTTGTTGGATATGAAATAAAGAAAGAAATATTTCCTTTGCAGCAAACAAAAAGGAAACTTGATGATGCAGCCAAACGCCTGGGATACCTGTATGACAAGCTGAGAGAACAGTCGGTAAGGAATTGTTATTTTGGAAAGGATTGTTTTCATTGGCTCAGTTTAACAGAGATGAAGTTGCCTAGTACAGCAACTTCCTCTCTGATACTTGGTCATAATAAAGCAATCAGTGTACAGTATATTGAGCAGCAAGTGACCCAGACAGCCTCCCACCTGTAACAAAACTGTATGATAGAAACCTGCCTTGATCTGGAAGAGGGAGCTGGTGCCTCGCGGTAACGTTTCATGTAATCTCTCTGCCCAACTCGTAGCTTTCTCACAACATCCTGGGCGGGCTCCATGAGATCAGCCGCTGTGTGGCGAGCCAGAACTACCAGCGGGGCCTGGAGGTCCACACCCAGGTGGTCGGCAGCAGCAACTTCAGCGAGATCTCCGCCTTCATGCCCATCCTCAAAGTGGTCATGACCATCGCCAACAAGCTGGGCGTCTGACCCCGGTGCAAACGCTCACCAGACTTCAGTGTTATGGATCATATTGTTATATATGTATTTATTTCTTTTTGAGCTAATGACATGTGCTTTGATAATAAGAATAATTACCGATAATATTGCAGATTGTGGTATTCACTATGTATGCACTCCTTGCTAAGGACTCGGCCGACTTGGCCGACGAGGTGGAATTTCCCAGAGGAGGATCGTCATTGTTGCTGTGGTAATTTACGATACGATGAATGTTTTCTGAAAGTAGTGATTCTGTGTAATTTTGAGAGTGGGAAATGTTGATGTAAAATACAAAGCAGTGATGCTGCGATGTTTGAATCAAGGCTGTGGTTGTGCAAGTGGGTGCACTTACACCATATACACAGTTACATATGATTTTCCTCTCACTTTGGCTGTAGTCGATCCCGTTGGACAATTTTAGATTTCATAAATGTAGTACCTCCACTGCAGAAGCAAATATCTTAAACATCTGGGACCGAACACTACTACATCCAAGGTAAGGTTGAAAATCATGTGAGAATAAAAATTTGGGGTGCACTTTATATCATCCATCTGTCGGTGTACTTTGTATGGGAGAAAAACAAAGTGCGCTTCTCTGTCCTCGTGCTCTCTTTACTGAGAATGAGCCATGTCAACATGCAACAGTTTCAGGAGACTGAGATCAAGAAAGAACATTTTGAACATACTGTATGTAACATAGTACTGACTCGGTCTCTCCGCTTAACAGTTGGTGTCCAATTAAATGTGCCATCGGGGTTTTTGGGCCAAAGCACTGCAACAGAATGTAATTCAGTGGTCTTTGTTGAGTTGCTGGAATTTTTTTTTTGTTTATTATTTTGTGTTTAGTTAACCCTATTAGCACAGTGCTGTTGCCTGGTGGCTTGTGTGACTGAGCACCTCCTCTGTTACCCTCTGACCTTTAGTGTGCATGCTTCCAATGTTAACTCCAACTGCTGTTATTCTGACTGCTGAATTCACAAGGCAGCTCATGAACAAAAAAAGTCACTAATTTCTGTTGCACTGCAAAAGATTTTACACCCCCTCACCCATATTAAATCAGCCACTCCCATTGTTAACATATGATTTTAGTGATTTCTCTACCCAGGCTACATCCTATCCTTTTTTTAAACTCCAAATTACTTGTCAATCCTTTTTGATCACACTCGTTTTAGTTTAGAACATGAAATGAAACTTAAAACAAATGTATTGAGAAATAGAAAATGAATTGTGTGGAAAATGGATGTGGTATGCTGAGGTTTGTGAGTAGTTTGTGGCTGGACATGAGCTGGAGAGTCTGGGTTTAAGCATAATATCACATGGCAGCAGAAGGCATTGAAGTGCCTCAGTGCTCATTTTGGTTGCACAGATATTTATACAATCCATGTTGCTTACTTTATTCATTTTCTGTACCTTTTTCAAATAAAAAATCGCTTCAAAAGTCTTCAGAATTAATTAAATTCTCAAATCATGATATAAATTAATTCCATATCAGATGTTTAAATTTCAAAGAGCAAATTTTGAATACATAGCAGCAAGCAAGTAGACTCTATATGTATTTCACGTTAAGTCGTATAAAGCAGACCACTGTCTTGGTACTAATCTTGCTATATCTGTCATAGTGTTTTATATTCTAGACAGTTTCCATGTATGCACAGTAGGTGGCGCAATTATGCCGTAAATCTCCAGTTAAAAAGTTTGTACTCGACGAACGAATAATGTTGTCTTCAAGTGCTGCTCGTAAGTTCTTTCTTTCGAGGTCGGAAGTTGTAAAAACGACTTGTGCATTCGTGTGCTGTTGGTTGGAAATAACTACAAAATGGATCCTGTAACAAAGATAGACTGTGAAATAGAAACATACAACAATATAAATTATATAGACCGCCATACAATAGCATACATGACTTTTTCCATCAGTTGTTGACAGGGTTTCCATCATAGAGATATAACACATAGTGTTATATCTCATAACGCATAGTGTTATATCTCTATGGTTTCCATCTATGGTTTCCATGCTCTCCGCCCACACTCGATAACACGGTGCTGCGTTCAACTCATATGGAAATAATCTGAGCGATTTGACGACTCGAAGCGCCGATTTAAAAGTGTTGTCGACTCATTTGAAGCTGTCAAACCCCATGACTGAGGGTTTCTGTGCATTTTGTTTGCTCTTGGTATTAATTAGTCGCAGCTTTTCCACACTTAACACACACATGCACTGTGTAAGTGATACACTGGAGCTTATGTTTTACAACAAACCAATGCCTGCCATGGCATTTTCACGGTTTCAAATTCACATGAGAATTCAGGAAATCAAAGAAATTGGAGTCCATCATCAGATCAAACCCCGAGCTCCCAGGTAGTAGAGAGTGTGGCAGCCGACAGATATCAAAAGAAATGTATTCCATTATGTGTTGTTTGGCATCCTGTCCAAATAGGTTGCTATTTTGTATATTTATCTTTTCACTTTTTGTTTAACTTTAAGTTGTAATGCAGTTTTGGGGCATCGTATAGCCTCCATTTGGTGTTGAAGAGAAGGCAGCTGCAAACAGCCAACTATTTAGTCTCTGTCAGTGTTTCTCAACCTTCACCAGTCCTCAAGTAATCCTTGTCCTGCAGGTTTTAGCGCCAACTTTACTTTTGCACACCTGATTCAATTACGGGCCACACTCATGCCACCTTAAATGAATCAAATGTGCCAGAGTAAAGCTGGAGCTAAACCCTGCAGGATAGAGGGTAGCTAGCCTACTTGAGGACTGGGAGAAACACTGGTCTAGAGTTTCTTCACATTGCTACAAAAGATGTAACGAAGACCTAGATAATAAGTAGGCCTAGCTCTTTACCACTCGATTTCACAGCCAACTTAGGTACTTTTGTTGCAGGGTCCATTTTGCTATTATGTTTGACCAAACGCACTCAATACTATCCGACAAGCCGTATTTACGACTTTTTCAGCTTTTTTTTTTTTTACTACTTTGTTGGGTCGCAATAACGGTATTTCCGAGATTATTTGAAGGCGGCATTTGTGTGAAATGACAATTAGCAAGTTATAACAGGTCGTCGGCTCGATTCACCTTGGATTGGTCCAGGAGGATCAGAAGTCAGGCAGCTGCTGCTGATTGGCCGGCTTCAGTCACACGCTGTGAGCAGCATGGCGTGAAGTTTTTTGGGTTTGAACTGCAGTAACCCGGCTCGGCCGTGTCTGGGGTGATGGTGATATGATGTAACTTTACCGCACATCATACGAGAGAGGAGTGCCCGAGTCATGCTGCCGCGCGCTCACCAAATATGGGACAGCAGACGTCTTGGCATTTAAGGCTGCGCTGCCTGGCACAGTTAGATGAGCCGGATGAGACATTTAGTTTCTGCAGTGTTCATTCCTCTGAAAAAATGCAAATAGTAAGTCGTGGCTTCCCATAACTCTAGCTGTAGCCATACCTAAAAATCTACTACTTTTGCGTGTGTGTGTGTGTGTGTGTGTGTGTGTGTGTGAGAGAGAGAGAGAGAGAGAGAGAGTCAATCATCAAAAAGTCCCCAAATCTCTTAAAATTCCCCATAGCAGCAGAGAAATAACAAATAATTAGACCAAATCCAGGCCCTACAACCTAACATCCCCTGTGGTGCTGACAGGAGACCAAACGAACTGATCAAACACACTGGTCAGAAATTCCACACTCCTGCTGGAACTATTTAACACACTTTTGAGTGTGTGTTAGGTTTCCCTGACATCTGGAACCAAGGACTAATAACTCCAATGTTACAAAAAGGTGAAAAATTAACAAAAGACCTATTAATGTTAAGTTATTAGGCTACAACTGTCAGCATTTTGGAAATTAGACTAACAAGCCTACTATCTAATCATGAAAAACTGATGCTCATTGTGTTGGAAATCAACATCGAACATTTCCTGACTGAGATGACATCATTGCACTGGATCTTTAACTTCAAGGGAACAGAACAAATTGAGGAAAAGCCAAATTGGACTTTGACCAAAATATTGCACATCATATCATATTTCCACCCTCTGTACCCTTATGGAAAAACCTGTTTGGCATGAAGGTCTCCTCCTCAAAATAATGTTGAGGTGTGGTGTGAAGGGTGGAACTTGTGATACAATCAGAACAGTCTACCTGGAGTCAAACTTGACCATAAAAGAACTCCAACAGCCTAAATCCAACCCACATTTACATTAATGAACAGACTAAAACACTAGAGTGACTCTGGTGTCACAAAATCAAATGTGTCCTGTTTGCAGATGACCTGCAGCAGCAACTGGATCATCTGCAACACTTCTGTCAGACATTTCACTGACAGCCAACCAAAAAAACCACAAAACTATGATATATATAAAAGAAAAGGTCCAGATGTCAGAGAAATTTGTACTGGGCTCCAATGAAACCAAACATGAAACATCTATCTGGGACTGAAAACTGTTCTACAGGGAGTTTCTTATGCAATTAAAAAACAATTCCAATCTGGCTGCAAGTATTCAAAGCAATAGTTCAAGCAATTGCCCTATATGGCAGTGAGGTGTGAGGTCCTTTAGCCAATCAGGAATTTTCAAATTGGGACAAACACCCAATTCAAATTCTACATACTGAACTTTGTAAATCTATTCTAAAAGCCCAAACACTGTGTGTGGAGCAGAATTATCTTCACAATGTCATCTTCTATTCAAAAACAGAATCAGATGTTATGAACATCTCCAAATGAGCGACTCCCTCTCCTACCATCACCAAGTCTTCAAATACCAAGAGAATAGAGAAGATTCCTCTGTCAGCTGGTGCTGAGGTTTATATCTACCTCTGTCTTAAATGCATGTTTATATTGATAACTTATATTTAGAGCATTCCCTTTATTACACATGGAGAGAGTGAGTGAGAGAGAGAGAGAGAGTACATATGGTGCATAGTGTGTGCATGTGAAAAAAGAAGAGCAACAACTATTCATTGAATTCCAAGTGTATTGAAAATACCTGTGAATTTTATTTCAGAATATATTTCATATTTTACATATCATTCAATAGACTGACAACCTTTTGATCCCCCTAATCATGAACAAACAATTAATTTTGGCGCTCTGAACAGCAAGAGTTGTTTGCATGGCTTGTGATAACTGTTAGGTTTGGTAAGTGCTCTGATGCTCTAACATTCCCCATTATAGTCGCAAGCACCTTTGTTTTGAAGTTTCATATTGAGATGCCATGTATTAAAACTAGTTGGCACATCCATCAGGGCCCATTTTATTTTATTATTTTTTTTTTTACAAAAGTTAAATCTCTCCTGCCAAAGACGATTAAACATTTGCACCAGTTGTAAAGTTTGTATCTGCTTTTTCTGAAATTAACACAAAATAGATCACTAAATAGTCTCCATTTACCTTGATGTAGTGCTACCATTTACCCTTATGTGGTACGTAAGAATATGTTCCACCTGCTGCACAGGACTGTAAAGCTGGACCTTGGTCAGATTTGCTTTGTGGTTCTTGTACCTATTTGTCTTGAGAGACAGGATGTGAAGAAGATCAGGAATGGATGTAAGTCATAAGGCATTAGGTAGTATCCTGACTCCTGGGAAAAAATAAACAGGTGCTCCAATTCACGGTATTTTAGGAGACTATGCGCCGAATTTGAGACTGCAGCAAATCTATATAAAAAATCAACAAAAACTTCTTTAGAGATATTTTCTTTAGTAAATAAATAAATAAATAATACGTATGCATTCCAGCACACAACCAGAATTGAAGATGAATATAAAAAGCAATGCGCCTGAAATTATTCCAGCGACATTTAGCTTTATAGGACATCAAAGGGAAACCAGACCATTTTTCACAAAAACAACACGGCAACAGTTCTGATGATTCAAAAGCTATGCTACTTCACAGTACATTACAAAAATAGATGCAGTGCAGCAGTTCTGCCATTAGAGTCACCAAAAAATAGCTCACCACAACACCTATACCATGCATGGCATGTTGTTTTGTAACACCAGAACTGTTACATGATTGGCTGCTACATCAACCGACGAGAACCCCATTTGTTTGCTGCGGTGGCCTCGTCTCCCTGCTGCGAATGTTCCAGGACAAGAGAGGGACATGGAGGAAGTCTCGAGAAAAGCAAAGCGACTGACACTACCACATTTTAAAAACCTTCCACAATCGTATGTTGAGTGGAGAAGCAATATCGAGCTACAGTGTGCTATAGGCCCATCTATACTGGGCCACATATGCATGGTTATTAAAATGTCAACAGTTGGCACATTCTTGGTACTATGACATACTCATTAAAAATAACACAAGAAAGTCAATTGAACATTGCATGGTACGAGGTTAAAGTAACATTTAACATTGATTAATAATATTGAATGGCAGTTTCAATTTTGTGATGTGTCCCTTTAGTTGTCCTGAGAAAGCGCTATCTAATCATTTCACAGACTAAATGTGTGTTCCTATTGCACCGTCACAGGGTTATGTATTCAATGGTCAATGCCTTTATCCTAATGGTTTTGACTGTTCTACAGATTTGATTGAATGAAACATATTCTCTGTGCAATTTGCACATCCTCATTTGGAAACAGTTTTGGTATACTGGTTGTCAGTATAGTCAGGTAATGGGAAAACATTAAGGTCTGGGTTCCCGCACTCTTTCAACATGTTTTGTAATCATATTTCGTCATATAAATAGCCAGCATCTTTCAACAGGACATGAAAGTGATTCATATTGTTATCACAGTTTGTTTTTTGTTTTTTTTCCAGATCTTAGAGCGCTCAAAAAGTTCATTTAAACCACTGTAAAAACTTGCTGTAAACTGTAATAATGTCAAACAAAGGCAATAGTCTCCAAATCAGCATCATATCCTATCAGATGAAACATTGTAACTCTACACTTCAGTGCTCTATTCCTTGTAAATTCTGGCTAATGATTGAGTAATAATTCTAGAAAATTGTTTGGCTACATGACTCACATTGCATGAAGACGATGCACACCAAAGTGGCAAAACAGCTAAAAATGTAGTTGACTGTTGAAATGAAGCTACTTCAATCCTAGAACATCTTCGACAACTTTGATTGATTGCCTATGCAACAATTTGTAACACTGCAACAAATTGGGCTGTCTGAGCTATAGGAGCAAAGGCTATGCTGGGAGCTTTGCAAAACATGGATTTTTTTTTATCCATCTTAAACAATTTCTTTTGTTGCAGCTACAAACCACAAAAACAAGCGAAATGATCTCAACACCCTCATGAAGCTGACTTTTATCTTCAGGACACTAGAAATGTATAGCTGTCAAAGGGAACGTGAGGGTATGGTTGTAGCTACACAAAAGAAAAGAGCTCCTCCAAAAAAATTACACTATTTACTTGTTGGCTTCTTTTAGGTTGTTCGTCTTGAAGCTGACCGCATTTCGAAAACCTTAGCCACTTCTGTGGCTTCCGTCCCCTGTGCGCTGTATTCGGCCCTGGACTACTTCCTGGGACACTCTCTTAGGGTCCTTCGCCAGGCCCAAGAAGCACATGAAGTCGATGAAACAAGTGGTGAGGTTCAACTTGCAGCCAAACTCACTTGTTGCATAGTCATAGGGAAACGTGTGGTGGTAATTGTGAAATCCCTCACCTGAAAGGCACAGGAAAGAGTAGTCAACAGTTGATGATAAAAATATAAAATGCTCTCATATTCTTAGTTGACGAGTAATGTGCCAAAAGACATGCATTAGATTCTGTATTGAATAATGATCTGAATAATGTTTAGTGGTCATTTTGATTATGGACCGACTTTCTTTTTTTTTGTTTATATGGGAGCACATTTGAATGTGCATTTCCATACCTATGGCACTGAATGTGACAAACTTGTTCTCCCTGGGGTTGATGCTGTGGTCATAGGGCCTGTTTCCCCACATGTGAGCTGCGCTGTTGACCAGCCAGGTGGCGTTCAGGACCATGGTGTACCTCAGCAGAGCTGGGATGAAATAGCCCACCCACAGAGACTCGCCCCACAGGTACCAAGGCACGAGCATGGGGACGAGGAAGCACATGACCAACACAGACGGCTTGTAATACCTGCAGAGGAAAACACAATGCACAGAGAGCAGAGGAATTATCTTACCTTCCCTTATTCAGGTAGCCATGAAAATGATGGGGGTCAGGCAACACAAGCTCATGTTTTTACATTATATGTTTTTATATTGTTATATTGTTTTTCCATGAAAATGTCTATCGATGTGCACAGCAGGCATTGTTTGTCCAAGACAAATTTCCTTCAGGACAATAAAGTTTATCTAATCTTCAACGCACCTGTTACCTTAACACCTTACCTTAACTTAGCATAAATATCAAATACTCTATCTGTCATCATTTACATGCTTGTCATCCTTTACATTAAACAGAATTCAATGGCAGCCTTATGTGAACCTTAATATGTAGCTCTCAGCAGATGAAATACTGAACGACTTGTTTATAATTGTTACCTTGTTAAACCACACTGACAAATTATAACCTGCATTACAGTCCCAAAGCTTCTTTGGTGGTGGGTCAGATGTAGCAGGTGGAGGAGTTTATTTTTGCCTTATTTGACCTTTAGACTTAATATAATGCTATGCATCACCCATGGTAAAACTGTATAAATAAATACTTACTGTGTACTGTGTATTACTGAATTTGGCACATTATCAGAAAATTAAATGATGAAATGCACTGACACTTTATTTACAGTCCACACTATCTAGCAGAGGAGGAGTGAAGTACACCATTTGAAGATTAAACACTTCCAGATTCATATTTAGTGATTAGGTGAAGTATAAAATGAATCAGTGACTAAAACTACTTACTTCCTTTGAAACATTACAACTTTGTCGGCCTTCAGGTCAGTGAGCTCCAGCTTGCGTCCTTTTTCAATGACATCAGGGTGCTTGCGCACCAGGAGCCAGCCAATATGGGCGAAGAAGAAGCCCCGAATGGCATTGTGAGGGTCAGCATCTGTCTCTGAATATTTGTGGTGAACCCTATGGTCTCGAGCCCATTCAAAGATATCATTCTGTGGGTTGAAGTAAAGACAAAGATTGCATATACTGTAAACTCAACATGGTACTTACACTATTATGAAAACTGCCATTATCATGACTCCAACTCTCTCTCTCTGTGTGTGTGTGTGTGTGTGTGTGTGTACAGGCTATATGTGGCTGTGGGTGTGTGACCTCTGTCAGCTGGTAGATACCTGAAAGGACATGGAGTTAGCAACGCCAAGAAAGATTCTTAGAGGTAATGAGGCCTTGTAGGACCTGTGACTCCACAGGCGATGAGCTCCCGCAGTCACTCCTAAAGCACTTATCAAAAAGCAAAACAGAGCTGTGGGGGAACAGAGGAATGCATCAACAAATTAGTTTGACCACATTCATACACCCTGTCATAAATATTTTATTGCACTAATACTGCACAGTGTGTTAGAGTGAATGTGGCCACTGCTCCCAAAACAACTGCAACAATCTAACCCAGTAGTGTGCATAATCTATTTTCGACACGCTTGTACAATCAGCGACTATGTAACACATTGTTACTGGTAATGTCCACTCATTTTCTATTTTCTATGGTTAGTCAGTGGGTGACAAAAAACTCCACACAAGAGCTGCACTGTAATACACCACAAACAGATTCCTGAGTATCTGTAGTCTATTGTAATGGAGTTATTTTTCACCTAGTTGATTTTTTTTTTTGCCTTTTGAATTAAAACTAATTAGGTCTGCAGATATTCTTCACTATAAAGTTCAATATACCCCATTGGCTTCCCAGCACATTTCATTTTCATGGCATCAGAAGTTGAAGTTAAAATGCAATGATTTCAACTCAGTGAGAAAAGTTTGATGTTGATTTCTAACACAATGAGCATCATTTTTTCCAGTTTTTGATGGTTAGATGGTGCAAACCTTGTAGGACTGAATGAGCGTCTCACCTTCCACTGCAGGACAATATTTCTATCTTTGGGGACAAATATCCAGTGTTGGAACTTTGATACCCCTATGGGACACCTGATTAACTATTCATACTGTCGACCAATCAGAGCATTCATTAAAACCTGGGTGTAGGTGACATCATTTACATCAGGAAGTAGATGGGAATTCTAAATCTGATTCTGTTGACAGCCAGAGGGAGTCAAATTTCCACAATGCTGACAGTTATAATAATTTGGGTAACTTTACAGGTCCTTTGTTAAATGATATCATGAAATTGAGAAATGCAATTCTCATTACACTGGACCTTTACATTTTTGTGCTAGGTTTGTGCTAAGCTACTTGTTTCAAGAGATAAGTGAGGAGGAAAAGGTGTTGTTGCATGCAATTGTGATACTGATTAGTACATTTCAATTAGTCATATCAGATAATGACTAGATGTATTGTAATAAAAAAACACCTATGGCATTATCAGTCAGACTATCAAGCATGATAGGATTGCAACTATCAAAATCTATTCAGAACTGCAGCTTGTGTTGGTTGCATTAATGAGAAATATACAGTACATGCCAATTTTTTATTCTTAAATTAAAATAAAAAGTACTGAAAGTGAAAGTAATGTGCAGTTTTTGTCATTATCCTGCTTCTCTATCAAGGACTTAAGTTTTTTCCGTATTCTTGTAGTACTGTGATATAACATTGTACCATGATAGTTGTTCTCAAACAGACTATTATCATGGAGTAAAACTGATTTTCCTGACCAGCATGCACTATACATTTTTCAGCTTCCTGTTGCATGTTGCAACTTTTATGCTATGATCACAGCCTACACTATACACTGACTATACACTGAGCTACATACTCAGTGTATAGTCCCCTACATATACAGCAGGATATTAGGAGGATCAGACAAACAAGTAGAGATCCGGGCAAGGCAGCCACCTCCTCGCATTAACCAGTGATGAGAAAGAGGGCCGGTTGGCTGACTGCACAGCAATGCCACTGAAGCCTCAAGTAAAGCTGCATGACATAACACTACAGCTGTGATTTGGCTTGAATTTTATTCCACTGACTCAAATCGTTAACGTTAGCCCACTCCAATTTTCTAATTATTTCTCATTCCCCAGCAGCCAGCCTACATGACATGATAAAATAAGATGATAACAGGTTGATAAAATGTACTTACACCAAACCAAGGTCAAAGGAGATGCCAACGGGATAAGGAATACGCCGTACAGAGCACCTATATGCAATAATGTCATCAACATGACATTTTTCCACACGATTATCCTGGGAGGTTTGGGGCCTTCTTTCTCTTTGTATGAGTGATCAAACACGTCTTCTGTTGTGGCTGCCGTCGCCTCTGGAGGAACATTCCCGTTCCTGGACCTGTGCTTCTCCACCGCTTCTGTCTCCGTCATTGTGGCTGTGGGTTGGTGATGTATTGACTGGCAAAGATGAGATACATTTGTTATCTCCGTCATTTCGTGATTATGCGGACAAAACACATTCACATCGCGCATATGTTAATCATTTCAGTGCTAGCCTGGTAAGCTAGCTAGCCGCAGCTGGCTGGTGCGTTGCGGCCGTGGAGAAGAGGATGATGCTGACTTCTAACTGACGAACGACATGCGCTGCGTTGCATAATACCGACATTACAGCTGCAGAAAAAACACACGGCAAACACACAACTCACCGAATGGAGACTGACGAGGCGAAAGGAACAGCGTCTGGGGGTGTTAAATAGTGATGAGGCTGATTTGCTTAACGCTAACTCAAACTACGCCGACCAAATACAGATGACAGTTGGCTATATGCAGCTCAGTACGCATCTGTGAGAGATGCAGCTCGAGGTGCTTTAGCAGCGATTGACCAATCAAGGCTTCGATGCCGCCTCATGCTCGATCTCTGATTGGCTGCGTGTTTATCTGCTGTTCACCTTTTATTCATTCCCTGCCAGATGTATATTTACCTCCCCTAGTAAGCGGTGACTGTCCAGACATGTATTGAATTAATCATACGCATAAGCTTTTCACTCACTGTGGATTGACTGCACAATGACATGAGCACAACGACAATGTGTAGCAATAAGCATCAAAATGAACAAAAATAAGGCAGCTGCCACCAAACCCAGCGGCCAGACATGCACTGCACCCCCACCCTCCCACACAGTAATCCTATAATATATTAATTATATGGAGGGATGATACTACACATATATCACAGCACCCCTCCCTCCCCCTAAGTCACTATAGGAATATAATAGCAATATTCAAGTGATACCTTAAGAGATTAAAAAGTATAAAGTACGATACTGCACTACAAACTCACTACTGAGCACTACACACATGCTGTTAGTTCCCACAGGACTAGCATAGGAGTTAATTACAGTGATACTATAGAGGACAAAAAAACACCTTAGATTACAATAAGGTCATTAAAAACTCACTAATGAGTACCGCAGACACCCTGTAAGCTCTTAAAGGATATTATATGAATACTATAGTGATTATTGGTTCGGGCACCTATATGATGCATTCCAGTTGGCTTCCAATAGGCTTTGAAGTGTTTCTCTGAATCACATGTTATGTAAAAGCTGCTATCAATTCTGAGATAAAGGGCAGAATTGGCAGACATAGTAAGGTAGTAGTAATGAACTGAGAACATAGTGTGACCCTCAAAATGGAAATCTGGCTAGTATCTGGATGTTGTTCATACGCCCAGATAAACTGGTTTTTACCGTTAACGTGAACATGCAGCACTGTTGAACAGATGTGTCATCACTTGCACGGCCTAGATTTAAAAGCCCAGAATGTGTCTCCATCTAGTGGAGAGAGGGTGAAGCGCAGAGAGGGAGCTGTTTCTGTTTATTTAGCAGTGTAAGCAGGCCCATGCTGCTGTTTACTTAGACGGCGGGTCTACAATGGATGGCAACCTCTGACTGATTCACACACTGATATATTATTTCAGCAAGTGCCACTCATTTCGCTTGCGGCACCTGCGTGACGTCATCACCGCGCGTCTTTATTTACTTCTGGTCCAGTAGCCGCAATGGAAGTAAACAGGGATGAAGCGGAGCGCTGCATTGACATTGCCACTGCGGCGTTAACCAATAACCAAACGGAGAAGGCGCAGAGGTTTCTGGAGAAGGCGCAGAGACTCTTCCCGACAGATAAAGCAAAGGGTGAGACGCCCGAGCGGGTCGCTTTAGCTGTGAAGGCATGCAGCATCATCCGCAGCATCATCTGCATCCCGGATGAGCGCTGCAATGCATTTAGCCGGGGCCTTGATAGCAAACTAGCTAGCTCAGTTACGTTATGCACCTAGCTGGTCAAATTAAGTTGTATTTTTTTAAAGGCAAGTAATATTGCTCTTGTGTGGGGTATTGTTTATAAAATATTCAGTTGTCCGGCTCAACATGGCAAGGGACAACTGTGGTTTAAAGGTGTGAATTGCTACTCAGTTGCTTGTCCTTTAGATAAACCCACAAGTCAGAACCCACAAAAACCAGCTTCCCCTCCTGCCTCTTCACCCCTGACCTCCCCCTTCTCTCTATGCAATGGAAGTCCATGCTGAATGCCAGCCTAAATATTCACAACACTTTTCTTATATGCCTTCTAGCACTGCTGGAGTTAATAGCTAAGAATGGATTCACACCCAGACAAGGAAACCACTCAGAGTTCAGCGGGGACTCGGGGCCTCGACAGAGGCAGACCCCCAGTGAGGATATGAGAGCTGAAGAAAAGCCCTCAGACACTGCCAAGTCATACACCGCAGACCAGTCAGATGCTGTGAAGAGGTACTCAAGTCTGATGTTCATGTAGATCTGATACTAGTGAGAAGGAATAATGTATCCTATGGGTTTTATGGGGGCTGAGCGGCTGTACCATGAGATAAAATGCAAAATTTTCAGTCTTTGTATGGCACTTGACGGCGAGTATCATTTGTTCCCTACGCAGGATAAAACAATGTAAAGACTTCTATGAAATTCTTGGGGTCCAGAAAGACGCTTCTGAAGATGAACTCAAAAGGTCTTATAGAAAACTTGCTTTGAAGTTCCACCCTGACAAGAATCATGCTCCAGGTGCAACAGAGGCTTTTAAAGGTAATCTTGGTTATTGGCATCATACAGAAAGCCTATTTAGGGGCTATATTTATGGATTTAGAGTGTGACGCTGTGTTTTTCTGCATTTACATATTTATCTAAAGATGTCTCTTTTCTGATGCATTTGATATCAACTTTGTCATCTCCAACAGCAATTGGGAATGCATATGCTGTTCTTAGCAACACTGACAAAAGGAGGCAGTATGATCAGTATGGGGAGGAGAGGAGACACCCTTCAAGACACAGCCCAGAAAATGGGAACTTCGAGGCGGATATCTCACCTGAAGACCTGTTTAATATGTTCTTCGGAGGAGGCTACCCATCGAGTTAGTTTCACTGTTTGTTTTGTGTTCATGTCTGGCTTGTAAGGCGTTCCCATTGCTTCAAGTGCCACTGCTTATGCTCTATCTGTTGATTGCTGCATGTGGTTTAATCTAGGTAATGCTCATGTGTACACCAATGGGAGAATGCGTTACCAGAGGCCAGAGAGAAGAGAACGACAGCGAGATGTAAGCTTGATAAATTGTTATCCCTGGGGCTCTGCACACTGCAGATTTGCAAAATCATGTACTTTGCTTTGTTAAACAGCAGGGGGAAACATTGAGTCATCTTTACTCAAATTTTACCAGCTGACTCTATAGGCACATTCACTAATATCGCCATTTCCTTTGAATGGTTTTGAAACAGTAAGTATAGGCTGGTGAATATGTCTGAAGCAGCTGTGTCATTTCAGTGTGTTGTTTTGCAGGGAGGCCTCGCCCTCTTCGTCCAGGTCATGCCCATCCTCATCCTGGTTATTGTGTCAGCGCTCAGTCAGATGATGGTCAACAACCCCCCCTACAGCCTCAGCTTCAGGCCGTGAGTGTGATCCCTACTCTGAACGCTTGCCTAAGAACAATGTTAAAAAACACTGCTAATAACACTGATAATCATTGTTTTGCTTGTTTTGTTTTGCTAGTGGGAGTGCAACTAAATATTTATTCACATTACATAATGGTCAAAGTAATCCAATGTCAGAATAAGTAATTATATGAAGGTTGTGCTGACTTACTTGACTTAAACCCTTTTGCTCTTTGGGGAGCATAGGTCATTCATGAACTTTTTCCAGCTGGTTCAGTATATGAAGGTTGCACACTTCTCTCCATATGCAAATATTTATTTTGCATCACCAACATGTTTTGGCATTATGCCTGCTTCAGGGTGTCATGACAATAAAAGTTCTTAAATAGAAACAGGTGTCTATTATTAGTGACATCATATGACCAGCCCCCAGTGCTCCTTGATAACAAATGTTACTAATTTCACAATAGTCAGTGACATAAAATACAGTGTAAAATATACTCAATCTTCACATTATTTGACTTTGGATCGTTGGTTTGCACCTTTTTATGGGTGTGTGCTCTACTACTGAAGTACAATGTAATCCAGTGAACATTTATTTCACAACTGGCTAATTGTTAGATTTTCATGCTTTTTATTCTGTAAGTTTGAGTCAGAAAGCAAAGAATTGTTACTTGAAATGCGTGAAATTTTACTGGGTTTTATCATTTATTTATAGACTTATCTCGTCAATAGTGAAGGCAAGGCTTCGTAATTGGCAGGAATAGATTTGCTTATCTAGTATTTGCAGACTTCGTGTTCCCTGAGAGCGATCCATTTTATTGACATTCTAGTCTGTTGTCTGATAAAAAGTAACCATCTTGATGCAGCCCAAATTAGTTCCAAATAGTCAAAGATCGCTTCTCTGTTTGCAAGGATTCCTGGCTCCACATGTCTAGTATCTCTCCCTGTGTGCCTATCTTTGTGTTTGAGATGCACTTCAGTAGCTACCTCCCCGTCTTTGTGTCATTATCAGTCATGATTCATGCTGAGGGAGACAGCTGGTGCCAGACCGCTGTCATCCCTGGGCTGGTTTCAGTCATGTGAAGTCTAGATCTCTCTCTCATGCTGTGTCCTATCCTCACGCAGGTCAGCAGGTCACACGCACAAGAGGCTGACGGAGAACCTGAAGGTGCCGTACTATGTGGCGGACCAGTTCCCCAAGGAGTTCACTGGCATGAATCTGAAGAATCTAGAGCGGGCAGTGGAGGATGATTATATTTCCAACCTTCGCAACAACTGCTGGAAGGAGAAGCAGCAAAGTACGTTTGCCTGGAAAACAAATTTTAATGACTTAGTATTAGATGGTGTGTTTTGACGATGTGCTGTCGGTTATCCCATTATCAGTTCTGTGACTGACTCAGGTTAGAGAGCCCATCCTTTGACTGGAGGGGGGCAAGAGAAAGGAGAATTTCCCTACAGGGATCAATGAACTCTCCCACTTTTACTATATTGTAGTGAATGCTTCAAGCATATGCTAATCCTCCCCCAAATGGCTGTTGCCTGTTATGCTCAAGTGCTGTTATGTAACACTGATAGAGAAGTGTGAGAGAGTGAAGTATGAGAAAGTGATAATCTAGAGAAAACATTCAAGGCCATTAGACGAAGGCAAACAGCACTTCTTTTAACTGCATTGTGGTGTTCTGAGAACCTTTCTTCCACACTCTGCTCAATTTATTTATGGTGCTGAAAACAGTTTTAGTATATTTGTCATGAATTGTTTGTGTTGTTTCTTGCAGAAGAAGGCATGCTGTACAGAGCTCGCTATTTTGGAGACAGTGATCTGTACCAGAGAGCGCAGAAGGCCCGCACACCGAGTTGTGCCAAGCTATCCGAGATCACAGCTTCATTACATGGTTGAGGCTACTTTCATACTTACACGTAAGCTCTTAAAATGAATACATTTTTCTCCTGTTTTGTTTCTGAACACATTTAACAGTCACCGCCTGAATGCGTGGTTACAATTCCCAGCTTTGACGCATGCTTTCCACCTTGTCTCCAGGTTTCCAGAATCAAGACAAAAGATCATTTATCGGCTGTAAATAGATAAGCTTTAACAATCAGGAGGCTGAACATGACACAACAAGCAACACTACAAACAAACCAGCATCTCTCTCCTTGGAGAACATGAGATACTCAAGATGACCACGAGAATCAGTTAAAACATCTCTTCAAGATATCGGGATGTGGAGTCAACCTGGACGTAATGGTTTGACATGGAAAAACACTCTAAAAATAACTTGTCCTCCTGAGGTGATATGGGTTTGGATAACCTCCAAGCCCCAGTTTTTATGTGCCATGAAGCTGACAGTGCTCAGCTTCACATCATGGTTTTAGCAAGAATGCAGTATGAAACCTAAAAATAGTGAGGTAAGATATAGTCCTACAGATGTCCTTTATGTAGCAGTTGATTAGTTAACCACAGCGAATGCTTCCTCTTCAGTTTTATGCAGTCAAATCGGCGGGGGCGATGAGCTTGAGAGCCGTTCGCTGATTTGACTTCACATGCACATTCTGAACTTCTGAAACTATGCAGGAATAACGTGAAACCTCTGATGAATATACTCCCAAGTCTAGGGTTTGTCAGACACTTTTAACACGTGACAGTTGTCTTCTTTGCTGTAGTGTGTGTGAAAACAATCAGGAACTTGCCCTATACACTTTGCTTCCATTAACTGTAGTAAGGGTCATATAGCTTAATGGCTCTCCACAATAAATGCCATAGGAATGAGAGGCGTACCTACCCACAACAGTGGGACTGTGTCTGACAGGTTCTGGTTTTGGAGTGTGGCGTCTCTGATAAACACCTATCATGGGTTGAAAAAAAGCAATTTTTTGTCTCACTATAAGTTTATAGTACGCTATTTATTGTTGAATTCTTTGTATTATTTATTTTCAAACTGGGTTATCAGACTATAGGAAAATAGTTACGGTCTTGCTCACATTTTCCACCTTGTTTTTACTCCCAAATGAAAAAATAAAACATGGATGGATGAACATGTTGGATCTGAGTCATCGTTCTGAGTGTGTGAAGTAGAGAATGGGGTGGAGATAAAGGCCCAGTCAGCACATTACTCACGTAAAGTTGGCTGGCCAGCTGACTGTGACTGGAAGCCATCGCTGGCAACATGGCTTTGTCCACGTTCACAGTTTGACTGACTTGTAGCCTGTAGGATTGTTCGACAGAGCTAAGCCTTTCAGAATGATTTTGCTCAGCTATTTTGAGCAGATGGTGAATCTTTGCTTTCTTGCCAGGTTGACACATTTTGCAGATTCCATACTTTTTCCCAGATTTGAACATTTCTGTTGATGTTCAGTGTCATGTATGCTGATGCTGGCTGGTTAATGTGCCTGAAATGTGTCATCTAGTCTATATCACTCTATAGCTGATGGTTATTCCTCACTGCAACTGGTATCTTAATATGTTAAATGACAAAGGGCCTTCAACTCTATATTATACACAGTCATATGTTCAAAAGGGCTCATACTAGCAGATTTCTTTGTACACTTTCTTTCATGAAATGAGACAATAGAAAACAGTGACTTGTTAAAAAATAATTTATTCTGCAATCATGAAAGTACAAAAAACAGTGCAATGTGAATATTTGAATATCAAATAAATAAAGTTGAATGCAGGACATGGACAGGTCTACGTTGAAAAAGAAGAATCAAGTTACATTTGACTTCTGCCGAGCTGTAGCTTGCACACATATGAAGCGAGCTCTGGTAGGCCTTTGCACTTAAATCCAAGCAGTCACTAAGGCCCCTAATGGTCCTCTTGGTGTACAATTCAATTAATTGCAATGAAAAAGTAAAAGAGAAAACAATGGTCTCAAAATGACTGTTACCATATAGCTAGCTGCCATTGTATGGTTTCAATAGAAACTGAGGTACGCACTTTAATACTTGCAAATGCCTATATAGTGGTTTGTAATTTGCAAAACGTCATGTCAGTGAGAAGCACAAATGGTTCTGCACTGTTTGCTCCAAGTACCGTGAATTGTGGCTCCCTTACAGTAGGAACAATAGGCTACATCATTACAAAATCCATTCTTAGGTTAAGAAGGCAACGTATACATGTAATTACAATAAGGTTCTTATGTGAGCTCAATTGGGCATTTTAAAAGGATGACAATAAAACACTAAGGCCAGTCCCTTGATGCAAGTATCTCTGCATGTTTCAGCATTCCTCAATGAGCAATTCTTCGGAGCTGTACAGTTTCTTCTTGATCACTCGGAAGCCAGTGCTAAGTTTAACGGCCTGCCGCACTACTGGAGTGGAGGGAGATTTGGTGCTAAAAAGTCCCTGGATTTTAGGCCACAGCCCGCTAGACTCGAGCCTTAACACCAGAGTCAGCTGAAAGGTGGGGACCAGGTAGGGGTCCACCGATATCTGCTCCACACTCTCGCACACAACCCCTTGCTCCACACACAGGTCAATGAGCGCCCCCCTCAAACCGCAGGGCTCACTAGCTGCCAGGTGAAGGAGCTCACGCCCGATGCGCTCCAGGAGTTTCTCGGGGATGAGAAGTTTGGCACATCTTAAGGCGCAGTCTGACTCTTTGGCTTCCCTCAGGCACCCGGCAATAAGGTCCACTACTTCCTTCAGTATGGTCTCCTCCATTGGATCATAGAACAGATCGTCATTAGAGGGAGAGAGGTCACCGCAGAAGTCTGACCCTGATGGAGAGAAACGACAGGTTAGCACCGGACATCATGCATTAAGCGAAAAATCCAATGCACTTCTAGCCAAAGGATTAAGATGTGCCATCAAAACAATGTTGTTTACCTGAGTCAGAGAGGTCGCTCCTGCTGCCATTGTTGGACCTGGACTCAATGCTGCTGCTGTTGACTCCTGCACTGAAATCAGTCAGTCTCTGCACCAGTTTCCCCCAGGACAGCCTCCTGGGACTACTGTCCAAAGGAGAAGGGGGTGAGCTGCCAAGATCACTGGGTGCGGAGAGAGTAGGCATGGTTGTCCTCTTGCAGTATTCAGCTCGTTATCAGCTGCTTTTGTGGTCAGTTCTGTTTATGGAGAGACAACAAAAGATAAGCACTCCCAACTCAAGCTCATGGTAAAAACAACAAAACCGTAAGCAGGAAAAAAGGTAGAAATATATAACCGTAAGAGGCATTTGAGATATTGCTTGTTATGAACAGGACAACTTTGCAGCAAGAACCCCTTTGTTAAGAAAATTTAGCTAGCAGCCGTTTAATTATTCAAATTGTTCAGCTTGCAAGTTAGTAATTGTAAAATAGGTACTTACTGGTTTTTCTGAAGGCGTTAATCCGTCGTCGACGTTGGTTAGTTAGACGGTTACTGCCGTGGAAAAACAGGCTGTTTGCTGAACTTGTTTTCCCTGCGAGTCCTCTTTCAGTCATCAGCTGCCCAGCTCTGCAGCTTCTCCTGCAACAATGTTTTTATATGGCCTCAGTTAAGCCACGCCCACTTCTCGCCGGCCAGCCAATCGAAATGAGAGGCACGCCATCTGAGCTGTATCTTGCCTGGTAACATGCCAGCAGAGGAGAAGAAAGACAAAAAGGAGGAAAAAGGGGGGTGGGTGGTGAATAACAGACCCCAGTGTTATGGAAATCTACAAGAACTTGCCTGGACTTGCCAGGTACATATTGTATCTCTTTGTTTAATATTCCCAAAAAGTATAAATACATGGCTCTGTGGGTGTCCACAGCACTGGCAGCATAAAGGCCCATGTATGCAGGCTCAGTTGGCTCAGTGTTGCAGTGCACATTACGTCATCTGTTTTCCTCTAGCATTACATCAGATTTTTCAGCCATCACTCAGTGTGTGATAGCAATGCAGACACCATATCATCAGTTGCATTGTACAACATTGAGCAAATAATATAATAAAGCACTGTAAAATGCTGCTTTATAATCATATAAATTATGTGATTCCTGTTTTATGTGCTCTCAGTTGCAACCTTATGCAAAGCAATTCAGTAACACAAGGAGTGCATCATCCGGTTTAAAGATTCACCTAATACACCACTATTCAGTTAATATTCATCTCTCTTACATTTATTATTAGCAAAAAAGGCCATTAAACATGATGTTCTGGTGCTATTAAACAGCTTTAAAGCATCAAAACACTGAATGGGAATGAGATTAAACAGATACAGACAGTGAATTCAATAAGTTAAGGTGGGCCATCTAGTATATCTGACAGAAAAACAACTGCATTGCTAGAAAACAATGGAAACTTCTAGAGCAAAGCAGAAACTGCTGCTCTGTTTTTGTCTGACAGCACAGCCTGTGATATACTTCTGAAGTATGCTGAAAGAAAAAGTTTTGGAGAGAAGCCAGATATATGCTGTGTAACAACACGTGAGGAGGCGTGGGATGGACTGTACTCCACTGTACTTTAAGGAGGAACTGAAAGAAACAAACACGTGTAGGCCCAGAATGTTCTAGGTGGGATGTTATGATTTTCGGACTGGTTATCATCATAAACTTTTGACAAGGGAAAAACCTTTAGGGTCACTTAAATATTGACAATGTGGGCTAAGCCGACAGGTTTCAGTAGCATATGCAAAAGAGAAAACACTAGTTTCAAACCTTGAGGAACTATGAGCAAACAACTTAAAAAGTGAATTCCTAAAGGCGTTTTTAAGCTGCGGTATGAAAACAACTCTTGAACTCTTAAAAAACATTTAGGATCCAGCGAGAGGTGTGCCCTGTAATGTCCAGGGACGTCCTTAGACAATCACGCCCAGAACAGTACATTCTGTACATGTACCCACCCCTGCTTTGTAGGAAAACATTCATTCACCGACCAAGACATGAGGGACAGCGCGTTTCGTTTCCTCACTGTCAAAACAGCAGAAAACTGACCAACCCACAAGTATCGAGTTTCAGAGCTGACTGCAAGCAACAGCGACACTCCTATACATTTTCACCACCAGTTATGTAATGTTAGATATGTAAACAGAATTACAAAGAATCAGTTTTCTATGTAAAACCCTATAGAAATTAAATCAATCAAGTGGGTCAGGGCAAACTATACAGCAGCAAGCATATGTAGGCAGCAACTGACCAAGGAATGTCCCAGTGCGACTTTATTTACAAGCTCTCTTTGTTGTGCTGAGTGCTGGTGAAGCGAGCAGCGCTGAGGACCTGCAGAAGGGGGGAGGAGAGACTGAGCAGGCAGCAGCTTAAGATTTATGAGTGACAGTGCAGCCGTGTGGAAAAACAATGCCTCGCTGCAAGGGATGTATTAAGTCACCAGAGATACCCTTTGCCCTTGTGCTGAGGCTACCGGGAGGCTGCACAATACTGTCTGTCACAACACATTTATTAGCCCAGTTCCACCGGAGGACATCTAATGGTGAAACTCGAAGGATTTAATTATCGAATATGGAGATTTTGTTGACAAGTAAATGGTTTTATTTCAGTATGTCAGAATATGGTTACAGATAATTTGATACAAAAAAAGTAAACCATGCTCATACAATAGTAAATCAGTGATAAAATAATACATCTCACATTCATTATCTGCAGATATTATTTCACACTTGTGGAGATAGAATAAAAGAATAATAGAATCTTTAATAGAATTAAACCCCCACCTTTCCTTTGCCCTCCTTGCTAAGCAGTCTATTTGGCTGATATATTAACCAAAGGCAACTAGAACCCCTCATTTATGACGGTGTGAATCCCAATAACTGTTCAATCGGTTTGTACCGCCACTCATCTGCTTCCAGCTCCTCAACCAAACTTGCAAGTTTCTCCATTCGAGACACCTGTTGATCTGGAAGAATACAAAACAGTTGGCCGGTTAGGGGACCAATTTTCATGAAACACAAAACAGATTTTGGATATAAAATTATTGGCTTACCATGTTTCACCTGTTTCAATGTCGATGCAACTTGGTAGCTGAATACAGACTCGCATAAAAATCTGTCTGAGCCATCTAAAAGACACACATAGAGATGTGTTACTCTTGTAAAATGAAACACTGGTGAAGATTTCATAAAAACACGCAGTAGACATTCACTGGCATTCACTAGGCTTATAACATTCTAATGTCAAGAGGAGGCTCATTTCAACCTACTGTGAACAGAACTTCAGGTTAAACATTATGCAATTGTCAACATTATGTAGATGAGCCATTCAAAAGTGTTGAAATAGTGTAAATGCACACAACACAAAAACAGCAACACAAAGAGGAACAGCTCGAGACCTTCAGCCTCACTGTTGTCCTATTCAGCAGTATGCTCTAGTCTTTGTCTTTGACCTTGCAACACTCAGTGCTTTTGTGCCCAATCCAAACTAAGCACATTAATTAGTGCACTTTGAGCTAGACGGGAAACAAAACAGGGGCATGGAGCCAGATGGGCCTTCTGCTCCCATAAACAAATCCTCTTGTGGAGCGGTAATGAAGACTTATGTGTTGAATGGACCAAGAAGCTGGACCAATACCTGGCTTAAGCGTGCAATTGGTGCTGGGTCAAGCAAAACATTTGAAGATACTAAGGGGAAAATGTTTACTTATGTTGAATTTAGACACTTGTGCACAGTGGATGATTTGGGCGGAGGAAGGGAGTTCAGTTAAGGCAAAGAGGACAGAAGCCTTGTGATGCTACTTTATTTGAAGAAGAAAAAAAACAGTGTAGAACTATTACTTAGCAGCATCAGTTTACAGCTTTTCAACATAACATCCCCTGCCTTGTTTAGAGAGAGAGAGAGAGAGAGAGAGAGAGAGAGAGACGACTTCACCTGTATGATATAACTTATCTTACCTTCCATCATTTCACCTGCGCCTTTTGGATATGTATAAAGGACTTTCCTGGGGGGGATGAGCTCTGAAGCGCTGAACCCAGACCCGGTGACAGAGCTGCCACTCACCCCTCCCGCAGAGGAGGACGAGGAGGACGCTGCCATTGTGTTAGCTGTAATAAACACAAACACATAACACCACACATTGTTAAACATAATGTGTGGGTGACTAACGTTGTATAAAGTTATGGTTTTTATATACATTAAGCAAGCTGTTTAGCTAGCCTACAAAGGCTAACGTTAACTTAGCCAGCTAACAGCTAACATTAACGTAAAATCCCGATAGCAAGCTAACAACTACTAACTACTGGGTTGTTAGCAAGCAAGCTAGTTAGCTATCTAGCTGACCGACCTATGGAATAACCCAGTTCGTTAACGTTACTATCTACAATATGGCATGAACTAATCTATTTTCTAGCATCATACCTACCGTCGGTATCCCGGGTGTTCTATATCAAAGGCACTTTAATCGACGCACTTGATACTGTTGTTTACCTAGATGTGTTACTATCGATTTACGACTATGACCGCATTTTACGTTTAACGCAATAGCTTTGCTACCTCAGCTGTTACACTAATCGCGATTGTTTGAGCGGAACGTCATTCGCATGCTGGTCGTTCCTTCTCTTTTACAAATCCACACATTTTACGTTACGGCAAGAAGCCATTGGGTGTCGCAAAGCGAGGAAATGGAAATGTTAAACTCAACTGCATGAGCAACTAAACATTTTTCTCGCTTAACTAACTAGCTAGCTAGCCATTTATTTAGGTGACTCTCAGTATGGACATTTTACGTCCAGCTCTTATAAATATAAATGGGAGAGTATATCGACGAAATCTCATAAAGGAAGAACATTTTGAAGAAGAGGAAGATTTTTCATACGTGGGACCACCAGGTAACTTGCCACCCTGTCAGTGTGATAGCTAGTTATGTGTATTTGAAGTCACAATACTGTCAGGCTGTAGTAGGCAGTGTGTCCTCAGTCTCCATCCTCATACACACACACACACACACACACACACTGAATATAGGCTAGAGGGAGATGAGTTAATGACAACAATCTGTGTGGTTTCCCATGTTCAGAAAGTGAAGAGCTCGCAGCAGATGAAGCCTGTGATAGCCACCGCATTGAACAGACTGATAAAGGATTCCGCTGTGCCATCGATGTCCCAAGTGTTCTTTACAAGTGAGTTATCAATAAAATGGCCATGTGATACTTGTTCTGTCTTGCTTGAGTTGATATGCAACAGAGGCTTTCTTTTATTCTGAGCAGCAGTATGTGTGATGTCTGTCTGTTTGCTTGTTTGTTCTGCAGATACATCATTGGGAAGAAAGGAGAGACACGCAGACGTCTGGAGTCAGACACAAAGACATCTATCAGCATTCCTAAACCTGGAGTGGAGGGGCAGATTGGTGAGGATTTAGAGCAAATCTAGCACCTACACACACACACACACACACACAGTTCTTGTCTGTGGGCACATCAGATAGTATGAAACCAAACATTTGCACTCAACTTTCTCCCTCCATCTGACAGTTATCACAGGTTCCCATAGGTCTGCGGTCTCCTCTGCAGTCACGCGGGTCGAGGTCCTAATCGAGAGTTTCCGGAGAAAGCAGCCATTCACCCACTTTCTGTCGTTTGCTCTCAACGATCCCCAAATTCAAGAGGGATTCCTGAGATTTAAAGAAAAGGTCCTGGAGCAGTGCTCACAGGTATAAGGAAAGACGATTATGAATGGTAAAAAGAGGGCAGCAGCAGCCATGTATTGTTTGAGAACACCGTATATCCAAAGCGGAGTTCAACACTGCATTCACAGATTGTTGTCATGTGTTGCACAGGATCACGGAGTGGAGGGAAGCATCTTTCAGAACCCTGCCAAGCTTCACCTGACAGTCGGCACCCTGGCTCTGTTAAATGACCTGGAAGTGACAAAAGCATGTGAACACCTCCAGGAGTGTCAACACTTCATCAGGTAGGTGGCACACAAGGTTATTATATTAAACTAAAACTAAGTGTACTAAGTGCGAATACTAGGTGTTAAAAAAAAACAAAAATATGTGAAATGATTTTAGTTTTTGTCTTTTTGTTTATGGGCCGGATAATGACGGTGGATTTTGGGCAGAAACCTTTTGGCTATTTTTGCTGAATGCTAATGCTGTTTGTATTACACAATATCTGTTGCAAACATATACAAAATGTTCTGAACCTCTATCATTATACCTTTTAAAAATTCCACCCAGTGTTTCCTCTGTAATTTTATGCAGCTGTGTGGCTTGGGGGGATAATTCTAGTTTTGTCCCATATCTGTCACTGTTTGGGTTTAAGTTATGTCTCAATTTGAGGTTTATGGTGCTAAAATGTTTTTTTAATCATAATAAAATCATTACTTCCAAAACATTTGGACTACTCTAGTTTTAGTTTTAGATGATATAAAACTAAATTACAATGCCAATTTTAATCTCACATTTTCTCTAGCGGTGGTGGGAACTTCCTCGCTGTGGTGACGAACCACTGCTAAATAAGTGCAGAGAAAACACTGATACCGCCCTGCCAAAAATACCAAAACTAGAACTGAAGCAAAATAAAATAAGACTGTACTTTGTTGGAAAGACTAAAACTAAACTAACACAACCGATCCTATACTGAAAACAAACTAAAACTAAACTGAAATTGAAATGGAAAAAATGCAAAACAATGATAACTCTGGTGCTTCTTTGCTTCTTTAGTTTGCCTCAAGTCTGACAAAGCTGTGGTTAATATCTGCCATCAGGGACATGACAGAAGGAAAGCCTTTGCCCTTGGAGGTGACGGGTATAGAGTACATGAACGATGACCCTGCCATGGTGGACGTCCTGTATGCCAAGGTCAATGTGAAAGACAAGTCTGACACGTAAGTTTAACACCAACAGCTCCTGTTGCCAACAACGGAACAAGTTTACAAAGTTGATACCTCACTTTTTTTGGATTTACTACAGTTTCATCCTGCTTGTTGAGTTTGTGTGTATTTATTTATTCTTCCATCGTATCACTGACGGCACGTTGAAATGAAAATGTGCCTGTGCTTCAGGCTGCAGGTGATTGCAGACCGGCTGGTGGAGCACTTTGTCTCAGCGGGGTGGATGGTCAGGGAGTGGGACAGAGTGAAGCTGCACGGCACCGTGATGAACACTCTGTTCAGGAAGGATTCCACAGGTGAAGACGGTGCCAACACGAATGCACTGAGCATCTCTGCGTGAGGCTTTTGGAAAAACAAAGTTGTTGATCCGCTCTGATTACACTGGTGTCACTCCAAAAAAAAGTTGCTGCACTGAACCTAATTGCCAATGTCCCCTTACTATCTGTTGGCTCGGGTTGGAGCTGCAGTGACGGAAGAGCCGAATTCTGAACAATTACAACAACAAATTCTAGAAGGGAGGCATCAGGCAGCTAACTCCCTGTTTGGCCACAACTCTGTTTACGTGCAGCAGACAGTGTGCTTTCCAAGTACTCCGACAATGGCTTCATTCATTTTGGCCATGGATCAAGTCCAGCCCCAGTTCTCAAACATGAGTTTATACTGGGCTGCCCAACAACACAGCGCGAAGGAGGGGCCGGTTCAGGGCTGACCATGTTTACCAGTATGTGAACAAGGGCTGTTAAAATTCAGCTGGTGTTTTTTTCTACTCACTCGGTCTCTGTTGACTTCATGAAAATAAACTGTGGTATGAATGTTACAAATTAAATTACTCTGACTCGCACTTTGCTCATAGCTCCCGAAATAGTGGCAAGTAAACAGGTTTATTTTATCAGGAGATAAGCTATCAGTCCTCAATCTCAGAGCTCCAGCACAGATAACGTGTCATTTATTTTGTTCTGTGTTAACTGTGTTTACTCTGGTATTTTTCCCTTGTTTTCCAGGTGAAGACACGGGCAGTGCAGGAAGACAACCCATGAAAGAAAGAGAGGCTTTCGATGCCAGAAACATATTAAAGGTCAGAGGAAATCTACCTCAAGTACTGCTAAGACACAAACATCCAGATATCTGCTCACTCCTTCACACTGCTGTTAATACTAGATGTAAAAAAAAATCCTACTTGAGAATTTATTATTGTTTTGGCTACAAGCCAGATGAAAACTGTTTTTCTAACTGTGCAGACCTTTGTGACAGAAATACTATTTGATTTGTAAATGCAGAAAGATTTAGAATGTGGTGTTTAACGGCATATTGATTAACCCTATTATTTTGGGTCAGTTGGCTCTCTTGTGCACATCTGCCAAAAACTGAAGACAGGAACGAGAAGACTCCCATCTAAATACAGCAGGAGGAGGAGGAGAGCTTTCAAAATTTGCCAAGAAAAGCTTATATTCTATACGAGTCAGTAGACCTTACATGCTTTCTCAGAACCGGCCCATGAAATCTTCAGAGTGTGATCGCTCAGTGAATGACGACTGAAATGTGACACCGACATTACACTGTAGACGAGGCACTGAAATTCACCTCTCCTTCCCCTCTGGAGCCGAGCGTGGCTGAAATGACACGAATCCTTCTTGATTATTTCCACTGAAAATGACACAAGAGCACCTACCAAATGTTCAGTTGTGTGTAACCATGGTAACACCATATTTGTGAGCGACAGCTCATCATTTTGTTATTTTCCTTTTTTTTCATGCACACTTGTTTGTGTACTGAGAATAACAAGTGGAGCCTGCTCTGAAATCACAATGCTGACTTTTCCAAAACATGCAGTGGTTTTAACTACTTTCTCTGTTATGGGGAGAAGGGTCCAGTCTAATACTTCTAGCATCTTTTCAAGGCTCTGCTGTCTCTTTGTTCTATCATTACAGAACTTTGGTGCTTATCATTTTGGAGGGTTTGACATGAACGCTATCCAGCTGTCCCAGAGATATTCCACAGACTGCAGCGGCTACTACACTTCTGCTGGCAGCATCAGCTTCTCATGACCATCTACATTCACTGAGGTGGGGAATGAGACAATGCTCATCTGAGTTTCCAGCTCTACAGACTGTAGAGGCAGTCTGGATGCTGTTGTCCAGTAGGTGGCAGCATTAGTTTTTCATTGGAGAGGAGACGTTAAAATAACTGCATTTGAACCTTTTTTATCCTCCAAAACCCCCTGGGAACATGCTGTGTGGGAAAATAAAATGATCAGAGCACCGCATGATTGAAATTTCAGACGAAAGCTCATTCAAAAGATGAAACTTGCATGCGCACACATTCTGAAATGCTTTAGGCAGTCGAATTTCTGTTATATTTTACACTCCAGAGAATTGGTTCTCTGTTAGGGATCCTGAGCCAGGCAACATCAAAGTGAATGGCACAAAACAAAACACACTTAAATAGAATAGGCAATCAAAAGAAAATAAACAAAACAAAAATCAAGAAAGAATTTCCATTTAAAAAAACACAAACACTTCACTCTCTGCCCTTAAATCACCTCTGATCTTAATTTTGAAAACTTAATAAGTGAGTCTGTTTTCATAATTTCTTAATAATTAATTTCTTATTTGCTAAATGCACATTTGCCTCATTCCTTTGTGACCTGGGGGATCTTCATAGCTGGACACACTTTTGCAAGTTTGGGAGTTTGTTGTTCACTTTAGAAAGATTTTACTTAGGGTGGCAATTTCTGTAGAACAGCTTTACTCGGAGGGCAATGCTGTTCTCTCCGAGCAAGAGATGATCAACTATCTTACAGCCTGTTGTGAAATCATGCATGTGAAATCCATCACCCGTGAAAAAGCAAAGGCAGGAGCACCTGCATGCATATAGATTATGTCCCCAGAGTGCATTGCCTTGTGAAACAAGGGCATTCTAATAATTAGGTGTAATGATTAGCATATATTTTTGTAATGTCTTTTATGCCTATTCAGTAGACTGGTTGATTAGGAAGTTTGAAGTTGATCTATTTTGAGGTTTGATACAAGACCTGTGAGTATTCCTACCGTTTTCTGAATAATTCAAGGAGGCTACCTCTACCTGAAGGCCTCTTCTCCGCTGTCAACCATGACAGGAGAGAATTCTTCTCATCAAAATTTCCACACCGGTCCTCAGCCAAGTGCAAGCCTGTGGCTGCTCTGTTTGGAGTGAGTCAAAATTTTACTGACAGATGGCAAGACCAAGGATTTCACAACATGACCCAGCAAATATGGGAGAGTCCTAGTAATAGGAGGTACGATAAAACAAGATTGTATAGGACTAGAATGCTTTACTCTTGAAACAATCCGGTTGAAATTTTCAGACTGAGCTGGTCTTAGTCTCATGTATTGGCTTGACAAGTAAAACCCAAGTATTACCCATTTCCCTTCGTCTCACTGCCTCATGAATGTGTTAATGCCTTAGCGACATGATTTATTACACCAGTATAATTTTTTTTTTGCAGTTTTTTATCATCCGTGCCCTTCCCACACTGTCCGCAACCTTGTTCCCGCTCCCGCCTGTCGAATCTGTCAGTGAATACAGTCATTGGACTTACAGACTGGCCTCTCACTCTCGCCGTCACAGCTCTCTCCGCTCGGCTCCTCCGGGTGCCCTGCCGCACCCTCCCTCAGCGGGTGATGCCCGCTGCTTGGCATGCAGGAGGGCGATCGCCGGGTGGCCCGAAGTTACGCCGGCGGGAGCTGAGGGCACTTTTTGTCTGTCAGCTCCTCCTTCCCGGCCTGCCCGCCCTCCCATTTCGGTGCCGTGATTTTTTTTTTTCCCCCTATGTTCCCGGAGTCTTGTCAACAGAAGCCATTAGACAGGGATATGCAAATTTCATCATCGGGAAACAGCCAGCCATCCATGCATTGATTGTGGCGCTGTCTCTGGATGTAGAATTTATCTTTCAGACCTAGGAAAAGGGCCTAATCAGCCACTCCCCGGCTCCTGAGAGCACGCTTGTTAGTGTGTCAGGCCTACACATATAACATCACACTCAGGTAGCGGACACAATGAGCAGCATTCTGGGAATTGCCAATATTTCTAGTCGTAAGCGCGCGGAGAGAGGGGGATCATTTGCAAGTTAATGAAATTCAATGAGATTGTGCATTCTTGTTCCTTTTGGCAGGGACATGATTAAGGATGCACCGGGCAGATGCCTCCAATAATGGATGTGCTCAAAACACATGTGAAGGAACATACGTTATACACATGGAGAGACAGTGACACCAGCAGATTTCAGAAGGGGGATTACATGTTCATTTGGATGGCCATGTGTGTGTGTTTTGTTGCATATCTGTAACAAGTAGGACTGAACAAGATATGCGTTTTAGCAGAACACTCCACTTTACACTCTACTTTTCATAAAGATGACCGTACTCATTATCCAGAAGATTTTGTGGAACTACTGGCACAGATCCTTTGTGTTCCCGCAGCCTTACGCATAGTAAAATGACTTTATTTGACTCTGGACAAGACTGCGTCCCTCTGTGTGTTTGCGTGGGCCGGCCTGAGCCCGGCGCGACACACATCTTTATTGGTCCCCGCTGCATCTCTCAGCCTAATTAGTCAGCTCTTTGCTTCCTGCAGTGGGAAGTTCCAACCTGACCCTTGAGGTTTGGAGACGCGCATGTATCCCTTTCAATAAGCCTGATAAATGAGACCTCACTGCCAGTTTGTGTTCCCACAGACCTATTTCCTGTATGGATTTTTACCGTGAATCCATCCCACCCACCCACCCCACCCCCCACCCCCATTTCTGAAGATTTAACAAGAGGCAGCCGCTGCGCGTTAATTAAAAAAGTTAAACAGCTCTGTTATCTTCGCAGGCATTTCAAAGTGAAGCATGTGTGTGCGTGTGCATACATGTGCTTGTGTACATGCACCATATGAGTCATAGGCTAGATGTTTATGCGTTTCATGCTATGATGCGTCTCCATGGAGAAGGCAGGTTCACTTCCTGCTGGTTATGTTTACCAGATTTGCTGAGAGGGAGAACAAGCCTATACAGTGTATAATCAGCTGATAAGAAATTATTGAATTAAATTAATTAAATTATTTTCCAATGTTGAGAGGGCAGAAGGAAATCGAAATCACAGTGATTTTGAAAGAAGTGAATGCAGAGCAATCACTTAGATGAGCCTACATCACTCCAAGAAGTGCGGAATAGAAAAGATTGAAGCCTTTAATCAAAGCTTATATTAAACCCTTCAATAATTGGAATTCATATCAAGTTTGGTAACTGAAGCTTGTTCATCTTGAAAGTCACATGTGCTATCTCCACCAAATATTGTTTAGGCCTGTATCCAATTTGCATATTTAATTTCATGCCAGTTTTTAAAACTAGCCTTTTATCCAAAGACTGTTTGAAATGGGCCTCACTTTATCAATGTCAGACTCTTCAACACATGTTGGACATTGATATTCAATACCACACCGTGCAATTTTTCATAGTGTAATTAGAAATCAAGCTTTCATTGAGGAGGGCTGGATAAATCTCGCAACATCTACGGAGAAAAAGATGATGCTTGACAGACATGTGACCTTTAAGACAGTAGATATGTGTGATTTACATGCTTAGAGTGGCTTAGGCACACGTGAAATCGATTAAGCGGTTAATTACTTTTTAAGGTCAGGGGAACTTTTTTTTTCCCCCACCGCATGTCCTTTAAACCGCTAATGGTGAGTGGGTTCATTTAGCAGAACGATGCGTAGAATATTTTAAACCGAGCCCGATTAACCGCCTGCGTGGATTCAGGAAAAGAATGAACTTGAAAGGAAGCAAACACTAAAATGACGCTTTATCAGGTACATTTGACACTCCCGCTGCCGTGCTGTTCCCTTAACAAGCTTGAATGGTAAGATTGTTTTCTTAGTAGGTCGTTGGATTGCTCAAAAACATCCATCCATGAGGAGTTAGAGAGGTGCTCTGCAAACAATTCTGGGTAGACAGCGGTGAAATCTTTCAAATTGGATATTGTTAGCGGTGAAATATGACAGCGCACCTTCCTTTTTTATCAGCATTGTTCCCTTATGTTTGATGTGACTCTCCAGTTGAGTGTCATTGGCGTTTGCGTTTCACACTAATCACTCTGTCTCTAATGGGCATGAAAGGCCTTGACGGACAGCCAAGGCGAGACTATTTGAAATGTCTAATCTATGCCTCCAGTGAGGAGGCATGTGATCCCTGCAGCAGCTTTTTATCATTCACAGCGCTCAGTCTAGAGCCTACCTGCAGCTGTCCATGTCTGTTTACTGCTGGATCCATTCACACAGGGAGGAGCGGCACAAGCCGTGTGTGTTTGAACAGCAGTTAGCCACTCAGAGCTGCTGTCGCCTTTTGTGTACTGTTTGCACAATCAGGGGTTGAAAAGGTGGAGGACACACACACACACCCACACTCTGATTCAGGTGGAAGGTGCAGTAATGGAAAGCCATTGCTGTAAACACTTGTAGGCTCTCTATAGGAAGCGTTTATTAGCTAAATAAATCCCTTTCCTGACTTTCATTCTAGTTTTTCATCTCTTCCCTTCGCCCACACTGAAGTAGTGCAGTGTGAAATCCATTCATGCGTACTTGTATGTAGGATGAAACCCAGGGGGATTTGTCACTTATAGTACTGTAGGTATCAGCTTCATAATAGCAACTCTTAAAATAAATCACCCATTGAGACTGAGCATTGCCAGAGTTTGGAGTGGAATATTAGTCAGCTTCTATTGTTCACTTTTAATTGAAAAGGTGCTGCACCCTCTCCCGTCCCTGCTGTGGCCGCCCGCACTGCAAAATAGCAGCTACTTGCTAGGCAAGAGCAAAATGCTGTCAGACTGCTCCCAACTAACTTTGCACTTTTAATAGCTGTGTGACCCAGTTTGAATCCAATTGAATTAAATCTATACACATTTATAGCAACCCCACTTACAGCTGTAAGTCACTTGGGATTACTTACTAAATGCCTCCCAATGAGGCTTATTCTCTCCTTAACTATCAAAATAGCTTCTTTTGAGGGTTCTCCTATCCAAGAACCTGCTTTCACGCTGCATATTTTTCATTTACATTGTACAGTAGCATCACCTCCCAAAGCCAGTATTGCTTAATGAGCAGGCATCAGTATGTATGCGGCTGGCGTTATGGAACAAATAGCTGAGGATAGCATGCTGCTGTTTTGATATCAGTATATGATCATAGAGCATAAGAGCACCATTTGTTTTTGTTTATGTCTGATGTATTCAAGCCATCTTTGTAAATTACAGTTTGTGCCTGACTGATCCAACATTTGCTGCCCTTATGTGAGTGTTGCCATATGAACTGCTTGCATTTTAGTGAGGATGCAGTATGCTTTTAGTTAGAGCACCGTGATTAATAATTGACATGGCTGTTATGTTGTTATTATGTGTTGCAGGTCACAGATGAACATGGAGGCACGATGAAAGGTGTGGCCGGCTGCTGAAGGAACTCCATGCTCTCTCAGTCCGTCAGATGAGCCACAGTCCATAGGAGCCTCTGTGCATCGTCACCATCATGGAGGACGCTCCTCACTTCCAGTTCAACCGAGTGTACAAGCACAGCGCAAAACACGTTTCCATGAAGGTGTTCAGCCGATGTGCTCATGCGACCTTGATTTGTGGTGGATAACAAAACAAAGTGCTGTAGTATCACTCACTGCTGAATCTTTTGTTGAAATCAAACAAAATAGAATTGCATATGTTTGGGTTGTATTTGCCCCCCTTAGCGACATGAGATGCCACATTTTGACAGTCTGTTGAAATCTTGCAAGAATAAATAAATTTGCAAAGCAGCCACCCTTGGCCTGTTGCAATTAATTGTTGTGTACTAAGAATTTCTGAGGCAATCCTTACGGAGTCGTTATATCATGCGACAATATGCATAGCCATGATAAGGAACAAAGCTCGTGTCTGGCATTATGAGCTGCGCTGTGCATATTTGTAAGACAGAAGGGGACTTGCTGTATTTACATTTGTAGATGGCAAATATTTACTGATAAGCAACCCTGTAAATTTTGCTGCATGCAGTTTTGCCAGTCTGGTGTTATTCAAATGAAGTGTTCCTCCCCTCAACTCCTTTTGTGTAAACTGATTACGCTTTGTGAACAGGAGAGATAAGTTTTATCAATCTCCTGCCTATAGAGGAACAAGGGGAGCTGGATGACATCAGTTAATCCCTTTACAATTAAAGGCGCTCTTCCACAGCTCAGCTCACAGGCCTGATATTTATAAGTGTGTGTGTGTGCTGGTTCCTTGCTTAAAATTAGTGCTACCTACTTATCACTTGAATCTCCTGGATATGTGCTGGCATACAAGGTATGGTCCAAATAAAATCAACACCAGCATAAACATGCCACCATATTAACTCCTACCTTAGTCATGAGATGGATTTCCATACTTTTAACCCTAACTGGTGTCCTTTCTTTCCAGCCAGAGGCACCGGCTGCTCTTTTCAGTTGCTTCAGAAGCTGCCTTTGTGGCCTAATGTGATATTATTTTGCATTTTTGCTTTATTAGAGACAGTAGAGAGAGACAGCGGGACGCGATAAAGCTCCCATGCCGGACTTGAACCCAGGCCATCACAGGTACATGACAGGTGCCTCGGGCAAACGGAGCCACCAGGACGACCTCTGCTGTAATTTGAATCACAAATGTCAGTGAAGTGATCGCCTCTGTTTCGCGGTTGGAGCGGAATCTGCGGAGAAGACAACACCCCCTATCAGCGAGGCACAAATGGTTGCACATCGCTTTGCAAAGGATGACAGTGTCACTATCAATTTGTCTAGGCTCCCTCCATAACCAGATATAATTCCAGTTGAACGTTTATGAGGGTTTTTTTTTTTTAAATGGCATCTGAGGCTGTTTTTCCACCACTGTCATAAAGATGGAGAGGCGAGATGATTAACACGGTGCAAATGATCGCTCAGTGTTTTGAGAACGGTGACAGGGACATTATCTGTTTGTCAAGGCCTTCTCCATAACTGGATATGATCCAAGTTGAGTGTTTACGAGGGGTCCTGAAATGGCATCTTAGGCTTTTTTTTTCTGCTGCTGTTATAAAGATGGAGGGGCCAGATGACTGCTGCGGTCATACTGGTAAAGACTGATGTTGATCTCTATGTGAATTCAATCACAAAAGTACCAAAGAACCAAAAGAAAGCAAAAAGAAAAGAACCAAAACCATGCCAGAAAATGTTTTTTTTTTGCCCGTATCTCATATAAGAAAGAAAAATAGCCTTACTGTGCTTACTAGTTTGACTTCCTACCACTACCACTTCAGCTGGATTCGAAGAGGCGGTCTCAGCCTCATAAGAGCCTTTTTCAGTTACAGAGGTTATTTGAGTCTATATAGACTACAGGAGGCTGGTTCTCACCCCTAAAACCCTTGTCAAACCCACTAAACAAGATGAAGCATTCAAAGCTCCTCATCAACACTTGTGTTTTCCACTTCTTGTTGCCGTTCTCTTCCCTCAGGGGACTGCCTCTGCTGCTGCTCAGGGATGATGTTCCCCCAATAGCATCTTAGCACTCGAACAAGCTTTAAAAGCCAATGGGGCAGAGATGAACATAGCGTTAAAATGCTTTTGAACAACCCAGGCCAACTGCGTGACGGTTAGTCTGCAGCACATTCACCCTGATCACGACATGACTGACGATAACCCCTTAATTAACACATCATGTCCGGGAGCCGCACGCTGTTGACGTGCACAGCTGGCTGTCGCTGCAGGACGTTCCTCCCACTGCCCTTCCCAGTCCCGGAGCTCTGCAGATTCAGGAAAGTCTGCATCTGCCACATCAAGCGTTTTGATGCCAGTGTCAGAGTCAGTTTGGCCAGCTAAGCAGCATCACAGGCATGCGATACCGCCCCTGGCTACTCGGCCTCGGCCAATATCGGTAACCTTAAACCCAAATGAATCCGAGCGGAGCATTGGATTATGGGGATGGAATAGAGAGGCAGCGGCAGCAGGAGAGAGGGCAGGGGGTTGTTGAGGGGGCAGCAGGAGTGGGTTTGGGGAAAACAAAGAGGATTTGATGCAGCACAGGTCACAGCTTCGCAAGTGCAAAATCACTCACAGCAGCAGCTATTACACATTGCATATTTAATGCTAATGAAGCACAAGCTGTAAAAAAAAAAGAGTGTTACTGGCAGCATAATGTTTCATGTGAGGGAGTCCCACATAGATACACCATAGAACCCATGATAAAGGATCGCCCCAGGAGAAGATTTTTGTTGTCTCTCTCCTCTAGGAGGGGAGATAAGTGGAGAGAGTGAAACCTCTGATCAGAATTGCAATTCTTATGCATTCTCTCCCAGCGCTTACTTCTACTGAACGAATTAAGAGTGGAATTGAACTAATTTGAGCTAAATTGAACCTCATTTGCCCAGGGACCCGTTGGGAGCCCTTTTAACGACCCCTAGCAGGCCGTGGAGCCCAGTTTGGGAACCACTGTGTTTGGGTATGGGTTCAATTGCAGCAATCTCTGCTATCTTTATTGATGACTAGAGCCACACTTTTTAAACCATCTCTCTTTTTCTCTCTCAATTCAATTTCAATCCAATCAAATGTGCGTTATTGGCATGAATATTAGATGAACAGTACTGCCAAAGCTTCTAAATACAATTGAATTTAAAAGAAAAAGAAAAGTTAAATCATTAGTACAACTATAAACATCTGTTCCACTTGTATGACTCTGTGTGTGTGTGTGTGTGTGTGTGTGTGTGTGTGTGTGTGTGTGTGCCTGTGTTGCAGCTAGTTAATGAGGGATCTGGGTTGCTGTGTATTCATTGCTATGACTATCAGGCTTTCTATGTGTATGGGACTGTGTTTGCTCACAAATAGAATAAAATTTAAAAAAAAAAAAGCCAAGCAGAAACATTGAAATAATGAAACCAAGGAAGCAAAAATAAATGATTAGTGTATGCTGTAATCTCTCTAAACTCACTCACTCGCTCACTCTCTCTCTCTCTCTGTCTCTCTCTCTCTCTCTTTCTCTCCCTCCCTCCCTCCTCCCTCTCTCCTCTCTCTCTCATTCCCATTCAGTCTGTTGTAGCAGCAGCGGCGGCAGCAGCAGTCTTGTATCTGGATCTTTGGCCGGAGGACAGCAGGATACAGCCCAGACCGCTGAACAACATGGTCGTTGTGAGGAATCTCGCCTGCTTCTTCTTGCTGGTCGGCGTCTCGCTGCAGGTAGATGTGAAAAGTGGCAAAGAAGGAGAAAAACCGGGGAATTTCATGGAAGATGAGCAATGGCTGTCAACCATCTCCCAGTACAGCCGTAAGATCAAACACTGGAATCGCTTCCGAGACGTGAGTGGTTTATTCTGGTATCATTTGAGAAGCATATCGTATCTTATCGAGAGCGCTGTTTTCACCGGGGGCTGAGCGGGCTGTGGTTGTTGAAATGCCGCCTGTAAAGGTAACGGGCTTGTTTTCTCAGGTAATTTTGCGCACAGTTAACTGTCGCTCTGAAGTGCACACACACATGCAGTGTAACACCTTTCTGTAAAAAGAAACATTTCAGAAGAAGGAAATAACACTGGATAATAGGTTTTTGGATTATATGTCGGTCCAGATAAATTGGTGTTGGTCCGCGTGCGTGTGTGCGCGCGCGTGCTATGAAATGATTGATAATAGTAAGAAAATCAGCCCACACGATTTTTTTTCTTTCATCTTTGGCAAGATGCGTTTTTTTCCTGTCCTACTCTATTTGTTGATGGATATCGACTGCCCTTGGATTGGTCGATATGCCAAATACCAGTTTTACTACAGATAAAATCGAGTTTTTAAATGAATTTTAATGGGTAAGTTGGCACTTCATCAGTTTTATATCTATGAAATGGCCACTAGACCAACCACAGAGACTGAATAAAACACAACTCAAAGGAAATCTATAACATTAGTAAGGATTAGTTTAACTCTCAAAAGCCATTTCCAAGCTCCTTGTGGGCAACTTTGATATTCTGAGCAGCGTCTGTATTCACTGATCAATACCAATTGATCTGCTAGCACTGCCATTGCAAAGCCTATAAAATGTACGCTCACAGTGGTGGATCATTTAGGGGGCCCAAGGCTTTTGAAATGAAAAACCACATAGCAAAACATCAATTGTGTTTTCTCTAAATCACAAATATTAAGTATGGGAGCAAACTCCTCCTGCTCCCATGTGGATTTGTTATCCAGACAGGCCCCTGGGCTGCAAAAGAACAGCTTTGTTTATTCTTTTCAGCCATGCGAGCCGCTCCGTTCACTCTCTCCTGTCATGGTCCAGAACACAAACAACTAGAGGACAGGTGGAGGGAAGGCGGCGAGCGCGGTTATGGGTCAGGAGGCTGTGACGCTGGGCGTGGCACGCTGGTTACAGTAGTGATGGCTCCCCGGAGCCCAAGGACAGAACACATGGCATGAAACACGACGCTCCAGATCTCAGAGGGGGAGCTGGCTGGCAGCGGCTCTAATCCCAGCCTCCACCTTGACAAGCGGACGGTCATTTGATCTCATTGCCAAGAAATGCCACCTCAGACAGAAACTCTCATCAGTATTATAAGGCGTGCAGGCATGTGGAGCCCTGGACCCTGAAAGCTCATTTGTAATTGGATTGTAAATTTGCACTCTCATACAAATTTGAATACTGAATGTGAATACTATGTTTACACGTTGTACACTGAGTAATTTCTGGTGTCGTTTGCCTGGTGTTACACTGACAGAGCAGATGTACAATGTCCTCCACCATGGACATTGTGCATCTGCTCTGTCTATAGGTGCAGAGGGGCCCATACAGCAGGCTTGCCCTGGGGCCTTTAGCAGGACAATCAGGGCATGGAGATGGCACACTGAGCGTGCCCAGTACAGACCCACACTTCTCCCCACAGCTCTGTCCTGGGAAGATTTCCATAACATTGGGTAGGCCTACGCATTTGATTTCACTGCAGTTTGTGTTTACTTGCATCTGAAATCTTGACTTCTTTATGTAGATCAAACAATAGCACTGCATGATACAGTGCTGCGGCTTTGTGTATAGGATTTGCATGCTTGGTCTGCGAATGGAGGACTTGGATATGCAGTGGTCCATATCTGAGACTTTCAAAGTCAATTTTTACAGTAAAATTGACACTTTGGACCAGAAGTACGGTGGCACAAAACAAATTAACAAAATAGAACACAAATTACCCACTCACAAAACAAATCAACATTTGACAAAGCAAATTACCAAAATAGAAAACAAAGTAACAAATCACAAAACACAACCGCACTTCATAAAATGGAGAGGGTAGTTACAAGCTTTCTCACTGCTGATTGGACAGGACTTAAGTGTTAAACGGTGGTGTCCTGAGTCATGCTGCTTTGTTTACAAGTTTTGGTCCATTGCTCCTAGATGCCTATAGTTAGCTTTGAACTAAAATGAGCGAGGCAACGAATGACGAGATGGCAATAATTCAGGCAGATTTTATGAGACATTCATATGATGTCATCAGTGATATGCTTTCGACTTTGACATGACGACATTAATTGCTAACACTTATTTCCTGTCCAATCAGCACTGAGAAACCTAGTGCCTACCCTTTTCATTTTATGAAAAGTGTTTTGTGATTTGTTTCATGAAACGCTGTTGTGTTTTTGTGATTTGTTGTTTATTATTGTTTTCTATTACTTTGTTTTGTGATGTGGCAATTTGATCCTTTGTTTTGTGAAATTGTATGTTTTCTGATTTTGTAATTTGATTTTAGTTTTGTTAATTTGTTTTGTAAAGTGCGGTTTGTGTTTTGCAATTCCAGGCCACCGTACATCTGGGTACCTGCTGAATATATCTACCTGGTGACAGTTGCTACCAGCCTTTCTTTAAGCATGATTAGTTATCTGTTTCTTAGACAAATATGTAACAACATTGCTAAGATAACTGGTAAACAAATATTCAAATGGGATGTTTAGATTTGGTTCACCATCAATCTAAAGTGATATGGTTTTGATGGAGATTTACAAATGTGGAAACCGTATACTCTGCCAGTGTGGTTCTCCTGCTTAGCCCTGTCTCTCCATGCTTATCTTCAGGCACCTCATCAAAATATCAAGAGGATTGTTGGACCACGGCACATAATGTGATGTGATAGCTGAGGGAGAGAGCCAGCAGCTACTTTTAACCGGCGTGCTGCTCCTCAGATAAGACTATTCTCTGATGCATTGGGCAGTGAGATCCGGCATCTGAAATGTGCAGGGGTCATATTTGTTTACTAGTTGTCTTGGCAAACAGGTGGTGTGAAAACCGCGAGCAGGACTCAAAACATATTGCAACTGAACATCAAAGAAAGCAAATCAGTATGTGGGCTTCAGAAACACGGAGATGGCGGTTTGACTGATCTGAGTGGTAGTTAAATTGGACTAGAGTACGTATGATTATCCAACATGGAGGCATAATGAGGAAATGTTGAAAGGAAGAACAATAAGACCAACAGCTGCTGAGGCAGGAGGTGTCAGTATAATCCACAGCAGGTTACAGGGTGTTATACAAGCCCCATTATGACTGGCATTACAGTTGAAGCTGTCATCATAGCACATTGCAAATGTCAAGACATCAAATCACACATTGAAGAATCCCCCGCATTCACACTGACACAAAGCGATGATGGGAACGCGCGCACGTCGTCCCGCTGTTACCAGAGACAAAGCGGGCCAACAGGTTGGTTACAAATGCACAGTCCACCAATTAAGCTTGCTTCCCTTGCCAGTAATTAGTTGATTGCGTCCTCCTGAATGATAATACACTCATTAGTTAAGGAATGAGCAAGCTTCACGCGTCTCGCTCGAAGATATGCCTCTGTTTCGGTCCCAAGTTCCACTTTGCATTCTGGTGCGTTTGGATGGATGCAGCGGCCGGCTCAGTGTGAGCTCAGGCCAGCGCTGAGATGAACAATACTGCGCTGTTCATTCATGGCCAGATTTTCTCATCTCTCTTAGCAGTGCAAAGAAGGAGCTCATTAAAGAGCAGTGCAGCCTTTCAACCAACCACAGAGGGCTGCTAAGGTTTGCACCTGCTATACTGCCAGCTACATTTTTAATGAGGGAAAATTGCTACATCCTTTTCAGGCAAATGGCTCCTCGGTTCCTTTGCTTGTTAAGATTAGCGCAGAGTGAGGCAGAGACGGGAGTGATGATCAGCCTGGTCGCCTAGGAATTAATTTGATTTAGGACAGTGATAAATAGAATAATTAGATAACAATGAGTGGTTCCTTAAATTTTACTCAAGTCGCTCCTGGTGAGTGCTCAATTACTAAAATCCACATCTTTAATATCTTAGAAAAAATATTTGAGAAAAGGCAGAAAGAGAAAAGAGTCTATAGTGTGCAAATATGTACATATATTTGTTTTAAGTAATTAACCTAATGCTTCATGCACATATGGATCAGAGTCAGTATTTATCTGACCTACATGAGATGGTGAAGGCCCGGTCACTGATCCTAGATCAGCACTAGTACTCTGTGAGAGGTCTTTGGTAAATTCAAGGCCAGGGTTCACTCTGTCTTTCTGTACATGAACAGTGAACATGATGCTGGAGCAAGGTAAGTGACACTGAGCTCCCTTACTTAGCTCAAAGCCAAGCTGCCAGCTGTGGGTTTTTCTGCTCCTGTCATTGGCCTCAGCCATTTATTAGCCTCCCACAGGATTTATGCTCCAGCGCTAACAGCCAGTGTAATTAGGGATATGAAAAATTGGGAAAATTAGATGAAGAGGACATTATGCAATTCTAGAAAATATGATAATAAAGCCTGTTTCCAATTTAATAGCGAATGACAGCGCGGAGGTTGAAAATATAGATCGGAGAAGCTATAAGAATTAAATGAGCCGATAGTTATCTATTTCCTCTACTTTCTAAATCTGAAGATCAGCCTATCAAATCAACCATCTGTGGAATTCTGCACATTGCACACTAATGAGACCAAAATGGCAGAACTGGTGGGAAGGGATGTTTTCTTGCTTTCTTGTCATTGCCATGGATGACCTTTTTTTTTTTTTTTTACCTTTATGGGAGGTGAATGTCAGGGGGATTTGCTGCGAGTGTTTGGACTCTTCAGATAGGATTCACAGAGGAACATCCTGCCGGCTTCCCTGGCTTCCCAAACACGAGCGTGGGTGACTCTTAATTGAGTGGAGAGGCTGTTTTATGCCGCTGCTCCCGTGGAAAAGCTTTGGATAGCGATTTATGCTTAGGAAACCATCGCGAGAAGCTCAAAGCCCGCCTTGAACAGCATGCAAACACTGGGAAAGCTTATTATAACCAGAGGCATGTTCCACAGCCCCGAGATTTATTATTCTCCAGATATTCAAAAGCGGATTCCTTTTCCCACTCTGGCTGAGTTCGAAGTGGCTAATTGTTGTGATAGGACAGTACATACAGAGCAACTTATTTCGTAATGGAGGTTGCCTGCTCCTGCTAAATCGGGATAAGTGTATTACCGCGCAGACTGGCACCAATGATAGCTCGAATTCCATCTTATTGAGCCCTGAACTTCTCTGTGAGCTGCTGAAATGTCGGGCTGAATAATTAGCTGTTCCAAGGTTCTTCCTCTGGCTCCATTGTTCATGCATTATTTATAGTGACATCTGCCTGAAAGTTGTCTCTGTACTGTTGAAGCTCCTCCATGCCTTCCTGCAGGCAGCGTGATAAATGCCGCCACTCTGTCTGCTTGTGTTTCTGTCTTCATTCGGCGGCCGGCGCGGCGGCACACCCAAGACTCGATCGATAATCCGCCTCTCTAATGAGCAAACTGACCCAGATCAGCGCTCGTTATGACTCGTTAATGTAAATTGATTGAACTTGGGATGCAGATTTCGCACAAACCGGCTGAGCCTCTTCCCACAGAAAAATGTTTTACACGACTGACTTCGGAGGTGAAGGATAGAAAACGATATGCACGGTTGCGAATAATATTGTAAAAAGACTTGATGATGAAACCCGGCGATTAGACATCCAACAATGGGTACTGACACCTGGCAATTCATATGCCTCTTCTACAATGACACCCCTATCTGTTTATCTGCAATGACCTTTGTTGTTATCGCTCACAAACACAAGGCCAAAATCTCATTTCATCCATCGCTGGGTAAACACTTTAGAATAGGCTTCACCTGGCGAAATCGTTCTCCTGCATCTCCAAGAACGCTATGGTCATGGGACCCGTTATTTCAGTGGAAATCATCAAACCTGCAAAAAGATCTTTGCAAACATAGCTATGCCCACATTTGCCAGGCGGGAATATATTGTGGCCGCACAAAGGGCCGTCCCTACCCTCTCTCATAGGCTTATTCAGGCATCGCCTCAGGTGCCCGTATATCTTTTGATAGATGTGTGTTTTGAGGCCACCATTATTGTTATGAATTCTCTCTGACCCAGCTGCACTAAACACATGGTCTGAGCAAATACAGCCACTTATGCCTTCCCTTATATTCCCTATGTTCAGCAACAATAGGTGTAATAATGCGAGGTGCTCAGGTTCAAATTGGCATTGATATATTCTTTGCTTTAGGCCACAAATCATTCATTCTTGAAACAGCAGGGCAAGTACTGTACAATTAGGCCAGCGACCAACAAAAACTTTTTAGGACGTGCTCTTGCCTGGGGAAAATGGGCCTTTCTCACCCTCTTCTGTGCGAGTTGGATTCTCGTGTCGGGTGAAATAGGTGCCTGTTCCTCTTCAACCCAGCTGTCCCAGAGCATGGAGCAAGAACCGCTCCGCTTTCATGCCTCCGCTCCGTATTAACTGTCAGAGCAAGAGGAGGTGTCAAGGACATGCTTTGGAAGGGACCGTGACCCTGTCTGTATACAAGCTGTATTTAGTATGTGTGGCATGTGGCGGATATACTTGTTGGAGTGTGTGTTTGTGTGGTGTGTGTGTGTGTGTAAGAGAGAGAGAGAGAGAGAAAGCTGGAGAGAGACTGTTAATTTGTCGAGTTGGCAGGGAAGTGGATACACACTACAAAGTCATATTGAAATGACCTTAATCAAGCAAATCGTATAGCAGGAATAGGGCAGAGAGCTAAAGCGCTAATAGCTTTTTTTCTCAGCTGAAAGAACCCGACAGAATCTCATTTATGTCTGATATAGTCCTTCCTAAAGCCATAACGTGGCATCCCAATGTGGCTCCCTGTTTTACTGTAATATTCCAGTGCCACTGCGGGAGATTAGCATTATCAGGAGCCACAACAATGCAATTTGTTCTCATTGCCACGGCAGACGGGGGGAATTAAATGTAATCAGCCAGCTAGCATATTTAACTTAGCTATCCCTGTGAGCTCTCTCATGAAGATCCCTGCGGCATTCAACTGGGATAGTTATCATCATTATCTTCTCTTAACCATGCCGCTAGTTTCTAAACTCAAATGTCTGACAGTTGTGAAAGGACTCTGTAGCTTCAAGTACACTTGTCAGTTGAGCCTAATTAATTTAGACAGCAGGCATATAGCTGTTAAAAATGGGAAAATGGCAGAAAGTTAATCAAACGCGCAGATAGATGGTGCCAAAATGATATTATAATCGTAGGTTTTAACCTTTATTTGGCCGTGGAAGGCTTGCTGAGCACATTATGCTCTTTGGTTGCACACATTCCCACCTGGAAGCTGAGCAGCTGTAGAGGAGCAGTTAGGGTTTAGGTGCATTGCTCAAGGGCATGGTGACCAGTGTTTGAGGAAGGGAAAGTGTTATTCATTCACTTCCCCGCACCCACACTTTTTGTCCTGGTATTTGAACAGGCAATCTTTGGTAACAACGGGACAAACAGTGTTTTAAAATGCCATGGATTTGTTTGGACCACAACAAGTATTTCAACCAAGCTGAGAGTGTCACCAAAATACTAAAGAAATGTTTGTCTAGTAACCAGGTGATATAGTATAATACAAAGTCTAACCTTTCATTAAAATCAGTCATTTGTCTGGAAAAGTACCACATTAAGTGTACATTTTCTAGGGACCTACTACTAGGCTACTGTTACTGCTAGTGCTGCTACTACTGCTGCTACTACTACTACTCTGCTACTACTCTACTACTGCTACTGCTACTGCTACTACTACTACTGCTACAGCTACTACTGCTACTACTACTACTACTGCTACTACTGCTACTACTACTACTGCTACTGCTACTACTACTACTACTACTGCTACTACTACTACTGCTACTACTGCTACAGCTACTACTGCTACTACTACTACTACTGCTATAGCTACTACTACTACTACTACTGCTACAGCTACTGCTACTACTACTGCTACTATTACTACTACTACTACTGCTATAGCTACTACTACTACTACTACTGCTACAGCTACTATACTGCTACTGCTACTGCTACTACTATACTGCTACTACTACTGTTGCTACTACTGCGACTACTGCTACTGCTGCTATAACTGCTGCTACTACTGCTACTACTACTGCTACTACTACTGTTGCTACTACTGCGACTACTGCTACTGCTGCTATAACTGCTGCTACTACTGCTACTACTACTGCTACTACTACTGTTGCTACTACTGCGACTACTGCTACTGCTGCTATAACTGCTACTACTACTGCTGCTACTACTGCTACTACTACTGTTGCTACTACTGCGACTACTGCTACTGCTGCTATTACTGCTGCTACTACTACTGCTATTACTGTTACTACTACTGCGACTACTACTGCTGCTACTACTGCTACTACTATAGTAGTAGTAGCAGTAGTAGTAGCAGTAGTATAGTAGTAGTAGCAGTATACTACTACTAGTACTGCTACTACTACTACTACTACTACTACTACTATACTGCTACTACTACTGCTACTGCTACTACTACTACTACTGCTACTACTACTACTACTATACTGCTGCTACTACTACTACTACTACTGCTACTACTATATATACTGCTGCTACTACTACTGCTACTACTACTACTACTACTATACTGCTACTACTACTACTACTGCTACTACTATATATACTGCTGCTACTACTACTACTATACTGCTACTACTATATATACTGCTACTACTACTACTGCTACTACTTTTACTACTACTGTAATAGTAGTCAATAAAAGTCAAAGTTATAATTGTTAAAATTGTCTGACTAACAACTAGTTTACATGAGAATACCACAATGAGAATAAAATAGGTAAAACAAACCCTGTCTGTAGAAACCAATGCTTTAGCTTTTGACTTCTGCTTTTTTGCTGTTTTCCCTAGATTAAATTAGGATTTATGAGAAGAGCAGGTTGCAGTTTTGCCCTGAAAACATCTGTTCAATTACTGAATATTTCAAAATCAATTATAACTGTGTAATAACAAATTCAAGAGGATGGCCACAGATAGCTTACATTCTTTGTAGGAGAACCTGCGAAACATTTTTTTTTTTTCAGGGGAAACAAAGTCAATTTGTTAGAGTGGATTGGATTGGAATTTATTTTCTTAGCCTCAGCCATATTGATTTAGGTTTCCCAGGTTACATATTAAGTATGCCAACACTTCACAACCAAACACATACCCCAAAATTTATGCTTATTCATTTATCTATGTATTTTGATACATTTTTGTGTCCGCAGATCAATACTAATGTGTCTAGCTATCCTCACCACGAAGCGAAAATATACTGGCATCAGGAATCTTCGTTTCTATAGAGCCTCGTTCTTCAGCTTGTCTTATTATGCTTTGTTTCTGCTAATATTGTATGCAGAAGCAGCGTGGCTCAGCACAGTGAAGACGGTCCTGCATAAGCTCTGAGCTCCCTGGGGCATCTGTGTGGAGCTCAACCTGAAGGCTCCCCCTCTTCGCTCTCTGCTTCCACATCTTTGTTTTGCAAATGGGGGAGGGAGCGATAAGATGCTGCAGAGACTCTGCCGTTCCGGGGTTCTGCTTGGCTCAGCAGTGGGGTCCAACGGAATCCATTTTTCTGCATCCGCGCCATCCTCCTCTCCAATTACTGCATCTCTCCGAGCATGCAACGCCTTGATCTGCTCTCGCAACTACGGAGTCTCCTCACATACGGCGGCGTGAGGCCGGCCACTGTTTGATGTGTCACTTCGCCGGTGATTGGGAGTCCGCCGCTAACATGGCTCCCTATGCATGAGAGAATGGAGGAGGCTCATTTCCCGTGATGCAACTTCCTGAAATGTGGTCTTATTAACCGATGGCAATAACTCCAGAGAAATGCCTTTTGTCAGATGGTCTTGATGTTTTCTGACTGTGTTTGAGGTTGAAAAGAGCCTCCCGCACTGAGATGAAGCCTTTCATGTGTGTCGCTCGCAGCTTTGTGCTCATAATCATTATGAGCGTGGCTCCAGAAGTGTATGTGTTTTATCTCACTACCTTACTACCTATAAAACAGCCAGTGACTTGATAGATAGTGTCATACCCAGTTAGTTAAATCATCTGCATTCTTAGGCAACAGCAAAACTCCCCCAGTCAGCCGGATTATTTCAGCATTAGGGAACGCTGTGCAAATGTTTCAGATGGATGCACGCTTGACAACTGGCTAGTTTGTGGTTCAGGAAGAGAGATATGCCCTTCACTGTGCCGAGATGGCTGCAGATTGTGCTAGGTACTGTACTGCATTGCAGGCAGGCGTCTTACCTTGTGAAACAACATGCGTCCTTAGCCTGCAGGCCACGGCACACTCCGGCTCAGATGATCAATTTGATCCAGCTCCGTGTTGCTGGGCTGCGTCTTAATCCCATAATGCTCTGCTAGTCTCTTGCAACTGAGATGCCTCGATATTTCTCTGTGTTTTTTTTTTTTTGTAATTTGGAACGTAATCAAAAATCTCATGCTTTTCATGCTTGTTTCATGTAGACGGTATGCAATCACCTTAAACAATCTGTAATGCAATCATAGATCGTGTCAGCTTCTATCATCGTGAGTATGGTGCAGTAAAGATGGACCTGTCACGGTTCCATAGCCGTATCAACCCCATGACTTGGTATGGGGGATGAAAGTGGATGGGAAAATAAGTCCTTAGTTGTTACCGTATGATTTCTGTTTCATGTTCAAGTGAAAATGCAATCCTTTACCATTCCGAACTCGATGGGCTTGGGCCGACAGATATAGAGCGCCGTTTGGAAACACTCTAATGCATTTGTAAGTGGTTCAAACTGTGGTGGGTCTGCGCCATTAGTGTCTCTCCCGCTTCTCCCTCTATCTCCGTCATTTCCAAACGCGGTGGGGTACAAACACAAGGAAACAGAGCAAGACATTACCTCCGCCATTCAGGCCTCAGCATGCCGAATCGGGGCGCCATAATGACA